>NC_059110.1:84381462-84687462 GCF_020740685.1 Jaculus jaculus | reverse complement strand
GAAGAAAGGACTGGAAAAAAAAGAAATACACCATTAAGATCTTCCATATTCCTCAGTAAATTATTATACTGATTTATATTATGTTATACTGATTTATATTATACATTTTATTATGTTTAATTCTGTAATTTTAAGGTTTATTGTGATCTTTTTTCTTACTTTTTTTGATTATTGCTGAAATATAAAGTTATTGGTATGTGTGTGATTGCTGATTGAACCCAGGACCTTACAAATACTAGGCAAATGCTTCTACTACTGAGATTTATCTTCAACCCCAAGATAGTGTTGTTTTTTTTTTAATACTGTTTGTAAGTTGCCTTCTTTTTATTTCTAATATAATTTTACATAGCTTTGTGTTTGACATAAATATTGTCATCTTATCAAAGGAAAAGTTGGAGAATATGTGTGTCAAGATTTAACTGATATTTTTCATTTCTACTAGGTTTTATACTATGAAGCCAATGTTAATATTACAGTTAGGTACACTATTCCTCAAAATATTTTCTCAAATCTGAATGACCTAACAAAAAGGATTTATTTCTAAAACCCTGGCCTTTAGTTTTGAGTTGCTCATAGTTATATGTTTTTTATTATTATTATTTAAACTTTATTAAAATTGACATAATTGGGCTAGAAAGATGGCTTAGAAGTTAAGGTGCTTGCATGTGAAGCCTAAGGATCCAGGTTCAACTCCCCAGAACCCATGTAAGCCAGATGAACATGGTAGCATATGCATCTGGAGTTTGTTTGCATTGGTACTCCCATTCTCTCTGTCTCTCTGTCTCTCTGTCTCTCTGTCTCTCTCTCTCTCTCTCTCTCTCTCTCTCTCTCTCTGTGCCTCACTTTGCCTCTCTCTCTCTAATAAATGAATAAATAAAATGTTTAAAAAAGTAATAAAATTTACATCCTCCTACCACCCTGCTTTGTTTTCCCCCTTTTCATCCTCCTCCACTGAATTTACTTATCAGTATTGATAATGTGTGATCTATGGGATTTGAGTCCACTAAAATTATTTTCTTCTCTTGGATTTAATCCTTATTTTTAAAAGACTTCTGCTTTTCCTCCCTACCTACTACCCTAGGGATATATTTGTGAGGCACATTGATTGGAGCTATTTATCTATTAAAGTTACATCTGATAATCAGATGTGATAGCAATCTCTAATTAGATAGCATTGTAAACTTGATTTTTCCGTTGTCTTTGACTCTTATTTCCTTTAATTGCTACTGCATAAA
Source organism: Jaculus jaculus (assembly GCF_020740685.1). Taxonomy (NCBI): domain Eukaryota; kingdom Metazoa; phylum Chordata; class Mammalia; order Rodentia; family Dipodidae; genus Jaculus; species Jaculus jaculus. The sequence goes on along the minus strand of NC_059110.1, from coordinate 84,686,227 downwards.
AACAAGAGACAGGCAAAAGGATGCTAGGACTTGAGCCTGGTTCTACAGTATGATAGTCTATTTCACTGCATAATTCACTGGCATAATTAAAATGTGAGTTGGCCATGTTTGCATTAATACAGCTATTAAATTTATGCCAAAGAAAAAGTTCATATTAACATTGTTCTGAAATTTTTATTTTTACATCTCCGTTTCACTTCTTTGCAAAAACACTAAACAATGGGAGAAGAATAGTTCTTTATTTATAATTAACAGTAATCTTAGTACAATGTTCTATATACAGTGACCATTGTATTGTCACCAGTAATGCTAAATGAAACAAATGAGTCACAAAGAGACAGACTTTTTCATGTTTCTATTTATATGAGGTGGTATCGAAGGTTATCAAAATCTTATAAAAGTAGAATGGTGGTTGTCAGGGGCCTAGGAAAGAAAGAAAGGGACAGTTGTTTAGTGGGCATAGAGTTTCAATTTTGCAAGGTAAAAAAGTTCTAGCAATCTGTCGTTTTACAATGTGAATATAGCTGAATTATATTCTGTTGCTATAACAAAACAAGATACAGAAAAGTGATTTAGCTTACATTTTTGGAAACTTCAGTAGTTATTCTGCGTATGTATGGTATGTGTCTGTCCAGTGTCTACATATGTGCAAACTTGCACTCACCCCATGCACATGCATGCAGAGGCCATAGTAGAACATCAGGAATCCTATTGCTCTTCTGCATTGTTTCCTTGGGACAGAGTCTCTCACCAAACCTGGAGTTGCTGTTTGCTAGTCAGTCTGGCTGATTAGTGAGCCCTAGGGCTTCTCTTGCCTCTCCTGCCCCTCTCCCCCATCCCAAAACTGGACTTATAGGTATATGTAGCCATGCCTAGCTTTTCATGCATGTGCTGGAGATCAAACTCAGGTTCTTATGCTTGTATGGCAAGTGCTGTTGCCTACTAAGCTATCTCCTCAGTTTTTATGTTGGTTCTCCTTAAATCTGATTGTATCAAGAATTACCTAGTAGACCAGTAAAGCACCCTTTTGCACCCCAAGCTGTCATTGAGGGTGTTTCCAAAGGCATTTAGCTCATGAGGAGGTCACTGACATAATGAATAGATTGAATCCTCCTTAATATGGCATTATTAGTGGATTGAAGAAGTAGGAGGAACCGGGTGTGGTGATGCACACCTTTAATCCTGGCATTTGGGAGGCAGAGGTAGGAGGATCACCGTGAGTTTGAGGCCACCCTGAGACTACATGGTGAATTCCAGGTCAGCCTGGGCTAGAATGAGACCCTACCTCAAAAAATAAAAAAATAAATAAATAAGTAGGAGATTAAGCTAAACTGGAAGAAAGAGGACATTGAGGAAGTATCTATAGGAACTGTATCCTGCTCTGGTCCTTTTCTGCATTCCCTCTTTCTGTTTCCTGTCCACCATAAGGTGAAGAACCTCTTCCACCACGTCCATTCCCCTGGTTCTGTTTAAGAACCTGGGGCCAAGCAGCCATGGACTTCATCCCCTTGAAACTATGAGGCAAAAAAGAAAAAATCATTTCTCCTTTAAATTGTTCTCTCAGGTATTTTTGTCACAGCTACTCAAAAGTAACTAACATAGAGGTTGAAAGTCACAGTCAGGCATACCCATGATTTTGGCTTCTGATGAGTGGCCTCTTGGTTAGGTCACAATATGGCAGAAAAACTACAATGCAACCAGCCACATGCAGAAAAGAGCAACATAGTAGTATGGCCCTGCTTTGTAAGAACTCCTGAGAACTAACTTGAGTCCCATGAGAACTCTATTAATCCCTCCCAAGGGCAACAACCTAGTGACCTGGTCACTTTTCATTACATGTCACATCTTAAAGGCTCTACCTCTTGTCACATCACCACACTGGACACAAAGTTCTACAACATGAACCACTAGGGGACAAACCATATCCACACTGTGGCAACAGTCAACATTATAGTGCTACACACTTCAAGATGATTAAGGTTGTAAGTCTTACCTTGTGTTCCTTAACAGAATAAAACCAAAATGATAACCCTTCAGTAATCTCTTAGAATAAGATTCTAACCTCCTCACCCTCAGAGTAAATAATTGTACTTTGCTGACATCTCTCAACCTCATTTTGAACTATTTCTGTCTTGTCAGTTATTGTATAGCTGCAGTAGCCATTTTTCCCTTTTTCAATCTTAAGTCATTCCCTTTGTCTGGACTTTAAACCCTTTGTTTTTCATATTTTGGCTTAGTTGTATGTATTAGCTACTTTTTCTCTTTGCTGTGACAAAGTAATTGATGAAGCAACTTAAAGGATTTATTTTGGCTCACAGTTTTGAAAGGGAGCTATATAATCCATCACACCAGAGAAGGCGTGGCAGTGAGAATGTGAGATGGCTGGTTGCATTGGGTCTGCAGTCAGGAAGCAGAGAGAGGTGAATATTAGTGTTCAGCTCATTTTCTCTCTTTTTCCCCCCTTTTTATTCAGTTTGGACCCCAACTGATGGGATGGTGACTGGCTCATTCAGGATTGGTCTTCCCATCTCTGTTAAGCTTCTGGAAATGTCATTACAGACATGCTGGAGGAGTGTCTTCTATGTGCTTCTAAATCCAGTCAAGTTAACAATGAAGATTAACCCTCACATAGTACCTCCTTAACAAGGTTTTCTTGACCTCTTCATCTCTACTTGCCACCAGTTTTGCTCTATCATGTCATTCCATTAAAGTTTTCTGTTCTCTTCTGACCATCTGATTGCCTTCTCATTTATATAAGAATACAAGTTATTTGAAAGTATGAACCTTGTCTGTTTGCTCATCACTATGTATATATACACCTAGAACAGCAGCAGACATGGATGAAAATTGAACTTCCGGGCTGGAGGGATGGCTCAGCAATTAAGGCGTTTGCCTACAAAGCCAAAGGACCCAGGTTTGATTCCCTAGGACCCATGTTAGCCAGATGCATAAGGAGGCACATGCATCTGGAGTTCATTTTTTTGCATTTTTCCCCAATTTCTTCTTTATGAGTTTTTAACTTTTATACTAAACCTAGCCTTCATCTCAACATATTTATCCTGTGAATATGCTAATGAAATGGCACATACTGTGTTTAGAAAGGTAGCTGTATTTCAAGAGTGAGATGTGCCTCAAAGCACACACCGGGACATAAATAAGACTGAGGGCTTAGAGAGGTGGTGCTAGCCTGAGAAGCCTAAAGGTATACGTTTGACTCCCCAGTGCCCACATAAGCCAGATGCATGTGTCTGGTGTTCATTTGCAGTGCCTAGAGGCTCTGGCGTGACCATTCTCTCTGTCTGTATCTGCCTTCCTCTCGCTCTCTCTCAAATAAGTAGAAATAAGATTTGAGACTTTTAGCATGCTTGCTGTTGCATTTGTCAAAGCTTTGTTAATTGTGTTGTCTTGTTTGCTTTGCTTCACAGTTTTCTAAGTCCTTTTCTGATGGACTCGGTATGCAGTGACGTTGACTTCTCTACAAATGTTTCAGATTTTTTTTTTCCTTTGAATTTGGTCGCTGTCTTTTCTCTTATAATCAAACTAGCATGTATTTGTGTGTGTGTATTTTAAAATAAAACACATTATCACAGAGTTTATGGGTCAGGAGTCCCAGGCATGGTAGAATTGGGCCTTCTTCTCAAGGTTTTAGCCAGGCTACATTCTCATGTAGAGTAACCCATGTCCAAAGTCACATTATTTATGTTGGAAGAATTTGTTTCTTCACTGTAGGGCATAGCTCCTTTCTTTTTTCTTTAAACTTTTTTTTTTATTGATAACTTCCATACATACAGACACTATAACATGATCTTAATCCTCTCACACTACCTTCCGTTTTTCTCTTTCCCCTATCCCATTCCGCTGAGTCCCTTCTTTCTAATTAATCTCCCTTCTATTTTGTTGTTGTATTTTTCTTTTTGAGGTAGGGTCCCACTCTAGCCCAGGCACACCTGGAACTCACTCTATAGTCCTAGGCTGACTTTGAACTCACAGTGATCCTCTTACCTCTGCAACCCAAGTACTGGGATTAAAGGTATGCACTACCACGCCTGCCTCTCCCTTCTATTTTGATGTCGTCATTTCCCCCCTCCTATTATGCAGATCTTGTATAGGTATAACATCAGCCACTGTGAGGTCATGAATGCCATGGCCACTTTGTGTCTGCAAGACAGTGTTGCAAAGCATTCCTCTCCTTCCTGTGGCTTTTACATTCTTTCAACCACTTCTTCCTCATTTCTGAAATGGTCCCTGAACCTTGAAGTGTGTGATAGAGATATCTCATTCAGTGCATTTAGACCGACAACAGTAGTAGTTTCCCCCCTAGGGCTTATGACCCTCCACAACCATAGGCTTTTAACTAGGTTTTAAGTGCCAGGCCTGAAGTCTCTTTCATTTAGTGGGCCTCAAATCCAACTGGAAATCAGTTAGTTTTCCCATAACAGACATGCCACCATTGCCCCAGTTAGTGTATTTGGCCTGGCTGTCCAACCATTAAACTTACAGGTTTCACTGCTGATTAAGACCACATTGATCACTTTTCTCTCTCAACAAGCTGCATAACTTTTTCCAGCATCACAACAGTTAGTTAATAAAGAGGCGGCTTCCAGCTCAACTCCAGCTTGATATTTTGTTTTTGTATCCTGCAGCCCAAGCATTCACATGCATTTTTATTTTTTTATTTTAATTTAATTTTATTTAATTTTTTGGTTGTTTTTCAAGGTAGGGTCTCACTGTGGTCCAAGCTGATCTGGAATCACTTTGTAGTCTCAGGGTGGCCTCAGACTCATGGTGATCCTCCTACCTCTGCCTCCAGAGTGCTGTGATTAAAAGTGCGCCACCATACCTGACTCTATAATAAGCTTTTTTTTTTTGGTTTTTCGAGGTAGGGTCTCACTCTGGCCCAGGCTGACCTGGAATTCACTATGGAGTCTCAGGGTGGCCTCGAACTCACAGCAATCCTTCTACCTCTGCCTCCCAAGTGCTGGGATTAAAGGTGTGTGCCACCGTGCCTGGCTTATAACATGCATTTTTTAAATATTTTATTTTATTTTTGAGAGGGAGAGAGAGATAATAGTCACGCCAGGGCCTCCAGCCCTGCAAATAAACTCCAGACTCATGTGCCACCTTATATATCTATCTGGCCTATGTGGGTTCCGGGAACCCAGGACCCAGGTTCTTTGGCTTTGCAGGCAAGCACCTTAACCACTAAGCCATCTCTCCAAACAGAAACTGAAGAGTTGGAAGGATGGATTGTGATTATCTAATGTTTACTTTTCAAATAAATAAATAAAAACCCACATTAATAGTGTCAAAGAACTTTCAGCCTGTAAGTGGCAGAGGCAGCTATGACTCTAGGATACCTTTTGTTGCTGAATGAATGAAAGGGAAATGATTCTCCTGAGCTGAAGGATTCTATATGACCTTATCTAAGATGTACTGGCAATTGGAGAAAGATAATCCTCAAAATGTACTTTTGTGCTTTGTTTGGGGTCTTTGGATACAACTGAAAAAGGAAGTTCTCTTTGCCAGGAATAGGTGTATAGGAGGATTTTGATAAGTAGTGGGCATTGGCTGAGCAGACCTGGACTTTGGGCCATCTTTTAGGAATAATAGAAGTAAGTGACTAAGGACAGGGACTATGTCTGTCACATGCAAAAAAAAAGGGGGGGGGGGCTTTGGAAAGCTTCTAGTACTGTAAATGTTTCCCTACCCATATTTTGGAAACAAGGTGAGTTCATAGAGAAGATAGCTTACTTCTTATCTATTCTTTAGGTCTCACCCACCTAAAACAAGATGTGAGAAAACCAAGTGACAATAGTCATTAGGGAAATTGCTTTCTACAAAATGAGTGTGTGGGCTTGTCTAGGTGTCAAAGTAATGGTGAAGGTGGCTCATTGTAGACAGTTATTCTCCTTTGAATTTTGTCTTCCATTAGACACATTTTGAAAGAGTTTATTCTCTCTTCTTTTTTCCCCAATTAGTGTAGCTGTGCCACCTTAGGCAGAAACCTTTTTCTCTTGCCACCTTTTTGATAAAGGGGTCACAGTTAAGAGTAGTAGGTACTTGGGCTGGAGGGATGGCTTAGCAATTAAGGCATTTGCCTGCAAAGCCAAAGGACCCAGGTTCAATTCCCCAGGACCCACGTTAGCCAGATGCACAAAGGGGCACATGCATCTGGAGTTAGTTTGCAGTAGCTGGAGGCCCTGGTGTGCCCATTCATTCTCTCTCTCCCTCTTTCTCTGTTAAATAAATAAAAGTAAAATATTTTTTAAAAAATAGAAGTACTTAATGATGTTTTGGCATGTATATCCTTTACAGCCTTAGCAGCATGTGTGCCCTTCATTTTCATTCTGTTATAAATCTTAACCTCTTTGTGCCTCACTTCTCACATCTATAAAATGGACAGAATGGTAGTACCTACCTCATATAATTGCTATACATATTAATTTAATACACATACAACTCTCACAATGATCTGACATATATAATAAGCACTAAAACAGCTTTTATTATTAACTTCTTTAATCGTACTTTCCATAACTGTTCATCCTACCAATTAAATGTACTATATATTCATGAATTTATTTTCAGTATATATTCTTTCAGCCTGCTTTCTTGATTTTCTCTGTCATTGAGTCTTCTCCAATTTTAAACTACTTAATGTTTTAAAGAAAAGTTACACATGGCAAAGGTGAATAATTTAATTTCTCCAGTCTCTTGGGAGAATGAAATTATTTTTTCCTTCATGTTACAGGTGGTATGCAAGATTACAATTATGTATGGGCCAACTGTTTTGAAATCACATTAGAATTGTCTTGTTGCAAGTACCCACCTGCTTCACATCTTCATCAGGAATGGGTGAACAATCGTGAGTCTTTGATCACATTGATTGAAAAGGTAAAGTAGCTGACTGGAATGTTGAAAGTAATGGATTAAACAAGGGAGAAATTTGGATGTATATGAATAAGTCTAAACTTCTATCACTTATCATATGATTGCATATTGTCTCTAGAAATTATTACATTATAATTTATTAGAACATATCTCACTCTGCCTCTTCTGCCTCTCATTCCTAACTCCCTCCTGCTCCATAGGGCTTCCTTTGTCTGTCTTAGAACCCCTTTTCACATGGAAATAATTAGCCAAATTTGTACTACTAGAGGCTTGCAGTGAGGATTAGTGGTAGAGCCAGTGCTTGGCTCCAGTAAAGTCCTAAGCTCAATTTCCAGCTCCGATGAGACACCATAAATTTGTACTGCCAAGTTAATAATATTCATATTTGCTAGACACCAAATGAACCTGGACTTCAGTTTAATATAGATATGAGACAAGCTTATACAATTATTGGCTATGACAGAAATTATAGTTTGGTGAGAAAATTAGAAGTCTGGCTTTAAAGAAAGGTACTTTCAAAAGCACCTTAGTAGAGACATGTATGAGTTAAATTTTAGGAATTAAGACTTGTATCTATATTTTGTTTCAACTTCAAGGAATTGAAAAATATTTTAGAAAGGTAGTAGAGTAGCTTTATTTTTTAAAACTCTAGCAGAAACACTGTATTTTCTTGTTTTCAAATTGATTGCCTCTGAGCTTTGATTCTTGTCTTTTAGGTACACATTGGAATTAAAGGATTTGTTAAAGATTCAGTAACAGGATCTGGGTTGGAGAATGCAACCCTCTCAGTGGCTGGTATTAATCATAATATCACAACAGGCAGATTTGGTGATTTCCACAGATTACTTGTTCCTGGAATTTATAATCTTACAGCAGTTGCAACTGGGTAAGAATTTTTTTTTTTTAGTATGTGTGAGGAGAATAGATGGGTAGTGCCCATTTACTCATCTGCAGTGGGGTGTATTTGCCTATGGTGGCCAGAGCGGAATGTCATATGTACTGATCCATCACTCTTCCAACTGGTCTTGTTTTGAGCCAGAGTCTTTTTACTGATTCTGGTACTCCAATGATTCTCAGGTCTCTGCTCCCATGCAGGGCTGAAGTTATAGGCATGTGTGGCCACACCCAGCTGTTTATGTGGGCTCTAGAGATTCAACCTCTGCCTAACCGAGGTTCCCTCAGGCCTTCACCCAGGAGATGCATTTAACTTAAGCTGAGCCATCTCTCCAGCCTATCAATTGGATAAAAATTTAAATCAGACTCTTAATTAAAATGTCAAGCCTCTATGTCTAAAACATTTAAAAGATAGTATAATAAATGTTACTCATTGAATCTGGCCTTTATTTTACTTCTTTTCTTTTTTCTTTTTCCTTTTAAAGTGAGAAAGTACTATCATGGAGGGGTTTGGCACTTAGTCTAACAGTGGAAAACATAATTGTAGCATTAGGAGGAAAAGCTGCTTTAAAAGCTTGAAAAGATGTGTAAAGCATCATCTCAAGGCTAATTGAATCCTAGGGCTCTGTAAATAGCATTTGAAAAACTGTCTCATCAGCAGCCAGTTTCCCATTTGCCCTGGAAGCTCATTATCATGAGAATTTAATTGATAACCTTTCATTTAATTTTGAGTTTTATAATGGAAAAAAAAGTGGGGATGGTAGTTTGATAAGGCACTACAGGGATAATTTATCCCTTTAAATACTATAACAACAGTTAAAATAGAATGATTAGCTTATTTGTTCCTTTGAATGTGACTTTTTTAAAATGTATTTTAGTATATGGTACCTGGGAAGGTTGGAGAGGTGTCTGCCTGCAAAGCCAAAGGATCCCAGTTCAATTCTCCAGGACCCACATAAGCCAGATGCACAAGAGGGCACATGCATCTGGAGTTTATCTGCAGTAGCTGGAGGCCCTGGCACGCCCATTTTCTCTCTCTCTCTCTCTCTCTCTCTCTCTGTCTCTGTCTCTCAAATAAATAAAATATATTAAAAAAAACTTAATCTGAGATCCTCTCTCTGAGTTAACATCCTAAGAATCTTAAATGTATCTTGATTTAGTTCTGAGTTTTTATAGACCACTAAGTGCAAGAGTATGAAAAGGCTATTATGTTTTTATAAGACTAAGCCATCTACTTTTTCAAATATTTTTCAGGTATATGCCACTGACTATTAACAATATAACTGTGAAAGACGGACCTGCCACAGAGGTGGATTTTTCTCTTAGGCCAACTGTGAGCTCAGCAGTTCCTCACACAACTGAACCTGTGGCAACAGCTAGTACAGTTGCTGTCCCTAATATTCCTCCTGGAACATCATCTTCCCAACAGCCAGTTCAGCCAAAAGACTTTCGCCACCACCATTTCCCTGATATGGAAATCTTCTTGCGAAGATTTGCCAATGAATACCCTAATATCACTCGTCTGTATTCATTGGGAAAATCTGTAGAGTCTAGAGAACTCTATGTGATGGAGATATCTGATAATCCAGGTGTCCATGAACCAGGTAATTGGTATGACTTTGCACATAATTTCAGTAGTGTCTCTTTAAGCTATATGTTATATTGTGGTGCTTTGTCCAGAAATGTCACCTGTATTGTGCAGAACATGAATTAAGAAAACAGCAGGACAATGTGAATTAAGAAAACTTAGCCAGACATGGTGGCGCACATCTTTAATCCCATCACTCAGGAAACAGAGGTAGAAGAATTACTATGAACTTGAGGCCAGCCTGAAACTACAGAGTGAGTTCCAGCCTGGACTAGAGTTAAGACCCTGCCATTCTGGGTTCGATTCCTCAGTGCCTACATAAAGCCAGATATACAGAATGGCACATGTATCTGGAGTTTGTTTATAGTGGTGGGAAGGCCTGGCATACCTATGCTCTCTTCCTCTCTCTCTTATTTCAACTAAATTAATTTAAAAAAAAAAAGAAGGGCTGGAGAGATGGCTTAGCGGTTAAGCGCTTGCCTGTGAAGCCTAAGGACCCCAGTTCAAGGCTCGGTTCCCCAGGTCCCACGTTAGCCAGATGCACAAGGGGGCGCACGCGTCTGGAGTTTGTTTGCAGAGGCTGGAAGCCCTGGTGCGCCCATTCTCTCTCTCTCCCTCTATCTGTCTTTCTCCCTGTGTTTGTTGCTCTCAAATAAATAAATAAATAATGAACAAAAAAATATTTTAAGAAAAAAAAAAAAGAAAATATAGCTGGAGGGATGGCTTAGCAGTTAAGGGGTTTTCCTGTGAAGCCAAAGTACCCAGGTTCAATTCCCCAGGACCCGCATAAGCCAGATGCACAAGGGAGCACATGCGTTTGGAGTTCGTTTGCAGTGGCTAGAGGCCCTGACGCATCCATTCTCTCTCTGTCTGCCTCTCTTCTCTCTGTCTCTCTCGACTTTCAAATAAATAAATAAAATTTTAAGAATATTAAAAAAGAAGAAAATATAGTCAAAAGAGAAAGATGTAGGTGATCCTCAGAAAAGAAAATTCTGGGTTTTTTGTTTTTTGTTTTTTGTTTTTTGTTGGTTTTATGAGGTAGGGTCTCACTCTAGCTCAGGCTGACCTGGAATTCTCTATGTAGTCTCAGGGTGGCCTCAAACTCATAGTGATCCTCCTACCTCTGCCTCCCGAGTGCTGGGATTAAAGGCGTGCGCCACCACGCCCAGCTGAAAATTCTGTTTTTAATTAAAGTTTTATTATTATTTAAGAGAGAAGAAAGGAAAGAGAAAAGAGCAGATAGAGAAAATGGGCACACCAGGGCCTTTAGCCACTGCAAACAAACTCCAGATACATGCACCCTCTTGTGCATCTGGCTTATATGAGCACTGAGGAATTGAACCTTAGTCATTACTAGGCTTTGCAGGCAAGTGCCTTAACCAATGAGCCATCTCTCCAGCCCTAAATTTACTTATTTTTATTTATTTGAGAAATACATATATAGAGAGAAAGAAGCAGACAGAGAATTGGACACACCAGGGCCTCTAGCCACTGCATATGTACTCCAGACACACGCACCACTTTGTGCATCTGGCTTATGTGGGTTCTGGGGAATTGAACCTGGATCTTTTGGCTTTGCAGGCATGCTCATTGACCACTAATCCATCTCTCCAGCCCAAGGAAAAAAAAAATTGGGGTGGGGGTTGAAGCAGGGTCATACTCTAGCTCAGGCTGACCTGGAATTCACTATGTATTCTGAAGCTGGCCTTGAACTCACAGCAGTCCTCTTACCCTCTACCTTCCAAGTACTGTGATTAAAGGTGTGTGCCACCATGCCTAGCTCAAAGAAAATTCTTTTGATAATACCTACTTGAATGGTATTTTCTTTCCTTTTTTTGTTTTTTTTCTTATTTATTTATTTGAAGTATGTGTGTGTGTGCGCACACACACAAGAGAAGGAGAGAGAGAGAAGAAAGAAGATAGAATTGGCACACCAGATCCCACATAAGTCAATCACACAGGTGATGCAATGTTGCACATGTGCACAAGGTGGTGCACACGTCTGGAGTTCGATTGCACTGGCTGGAGGCCCTGGCGTGCCAATTCTCTCTCTCTTCTCTCTCTCTCACACTAAAAAAAAAGTCTTGGGGCTGGGATGGTGGCTTAGCAGTTAAGGCATTTACCTGCAAATCCTAAGGACCCCGTTTCGTTTCCCCAGGACTCATTTGCCAGATGCACAAGGGGACGCATGCATCTGGAGTTCGTTTGTAGTGGCTGGAGGCCCTGGTGTGCCTATTCTCTCTCTTTCTCTCTGCCTCTTCCTCTGTCTTTCTCTCTCTCAAGTAAATAAATAAATAAAATATTTTTTAAGTTTTGGTTCATGATTTTTTAAAATATTATTTATTTATTTGAGAGAGTCAAAGAGAGAGAGAGAGGGATGGAGAATATGGGCATAACAGGGCCTCCAGCCATTGCAAATGAACTCCAGACACATGTACCACCTTGTGCATTTGGCTTACATAGGTCCTGGGGAGCTGAGCTTGGATCCTTTGGCTTTGGGGGCAAACGCTTTAACTGCCAAGCCATCCCTCCAGCCCTGGTTCAGGACTTTTATACATCTTAGGGGAAAATCAGACTCCATGATAACTGAAAAGGAAAACAAGTCTTCCATGTAATTATTTTGTCTGCAGGTGAACCAGAATTTAAGTACATTGGAAATATGCATGGAAATGAAGTAGTTGGAAGAGAACTGCTACTGAACCTCATTGAATACCTTTGTAAGAACTTCGGAACAGACCCAGAAATAACTGATTTAGTTCGTGGCACTAGAATTCATCTTATGCCATCCATGAATCCTGATGGGTATGAAAAGTCCCAGGAAGGTAATGAATAACAGACTGTTAATGCTTAGTCTTTGGGGTATTGTATGGCATGATAGAGGAGACATTGAACTTATTCCGTTACTTTTTTGTTTGTTTGTTTTTTGAGGTAGTATTTTGATCTATATCAGGCTATCACTATGTACTCTCAAGGTGGCCTCAAAGTCATGGCAATCCTCCTACCTCTGCCTCCTGAGTGCTGGGATTGAAGGCATGCACCACCATGCCCCGCTCAAATTTTTTTCTTTTTAACATTTTTTATTCTTATTATTTATGTAGCTTTTTGTATACGCATAAGATAGATTAGATTTTTCACTATATGATCAAACTTTTATTTAGTAGCATTACTTGCATTTTGGTAGTGGCTTTTTACATTCATTAATGTTCTCCAAAGGAATAGAATGTGTGTGTGTGTGTTTGCATGTGTATAGAATCATAAAGGGGGATTTATAAGATGGCTTGCATGATTGGAGGCTGGGTAGATCAACAGTGGCCCTCTGTAAGCTGAAGAAACAGAGAACCTGGTAGCTACTCAGTCCAAGAACCTGTAAGCCTCATAACAAGGAGAACCAATGATGTACATCCAGCCCAAGGCTTAGCCCTGGTAGCACCTTGGAATCACCATTGTGAGTCTACACTGAAAAGCTGAAGAAGCTAGAGTCTGATGCCCATGGGTGATGGCAGCAGCAAGAGATGCACACAGTCAAAAAGAATGGAGAATGCATGTAATAGCTGTTTTCCTCCTTCCATTTTTTTGTTCCATCTGGCCCCCAGCGTGTCAGACACCCACATTCAAAGAGAATCTTTCTCTACTAGTTGCTATTTACAAATCAATTACCTCTATAAAAGAATAACAAAAAAAACCCTCACAGACATATCCAGCTTTGAGTTTTACTAATCTTAACTGTTTCTCAGTCCAACTAAGTTGACAAGCAAGATTAACTTACACTTATTTATTAAAAATAATTTTATTTTTGTAAATTATTTCATTTTTGCAGTTATTATTGAATTATTGTGTTTGCAACCTTATTTTAAGTGAAAAAACAGATAGTACTTGAAGCCAGTAACTTTTTTGACCTCGTTCTGTACTTCATATGTATTCTAACCCTGCTCAGATGTTGCTTTTTCTTCCTCTTGCCTCCTGTAGGTAAGCCCATTTCTTGGGACAAATACCATAAAGGCTGGAAGAACAGGTTTACACAGGCCACCATCTGCAGAACCCTAGGATAGTGAGAGTCCATTCCCTCTACACTCTCCATGAATCCATAGGGAACTTTTCACATTTTCTTTATTTTCCCCTCTGAAGGTTTGATAATTTGGGGCTGAAATAAACTGACAAAGGGTAGATAACAAGGAAAAAACAAATTTATTTATGTACAGAAACATGAGATCCACACACCAAATACAAGACTCAAAGGAGGGCTAGGCAGTTGACTCATATCCACCTAAGCAAAGGACGAGGGTTTGGACCTCGTTGAAGGTTGAAGAAAGAATGCTCACATCCAGCAAGAACTGTCTTGTTACACAGTCTGCCAGGTGATAGTCACCTTTGATCATCTCTGGACTCAAGTGTCAAACCTCTAATCTACCTATAGGAATACATTTCCTAGGCAGAAAAGAGGATAAGATAGAAAGCCCCTAACTGCATTTTCTGCTTACTAATGTATATAGATGTTAATTTCTTTTTATAAAAGGATACATTTTCAGAGTTATTCCTGTCTGTAGTTTCTCTCAGTACCAACTTGAAATATGCCCAAGAAATGTATTTGGGGTGTGATATTTTACTCTCCCACAGTTGCTTCAAGGCAGTGATACCTTAGTAGACTAGGCGCTACAGTGTGATTCTGCCATGTGATTGATAACTCACACCAAGCTTGCCACATGGAGAGTCAGCTGCTCATTGTTACCCAGAAGCTCGTCTGAACAAACATGCTTAGGCTGTCAGCATCACAGTACCTCCTACAACACTCCCCCTTTCTGAAAAGTGGATCTAATTACCACTGAGCCCTTTAGTTATTTTTCTTCATTCACTCACAATTCTTTTTCTAATTATAATGACAGTAATAGAGTGCTGAGCACATAGTGAAATGGAATCTGCACAGCTAAGCTTAAATCCTTTTTCTCTATCAGGTTAAATATCCAACTGTGTTCTTGGCTAACTTTACCTTTTCAGTGTAAACATATCACAATTTTCATTTGGTCTCTATTTGTTGTCTTAGACTGTGTATAAGTACCATACAACCTCTCTCTGATCAGTAATGCTTAGTAGATGTGTTGATCGTGTCATTATATCGTGATTATGGACACCAGAGGGGAGAAGTGAAAGGATAATGGTTTTACCTCTCCGCTCTAAAAATGTGGAAGAGATAGAGTTTTTAAAAAAATATACAATGTAAGCTGGAGAGATGGCTTAGCAGTTAAGGCACTTGCCTGCAAAGCCTAAGGACCCAGGTTCAATTCCCCAGTACTCATGTAAGCCAGATGCACAAGGTGGCGCATGCATCTGGAGTTTGTTTGCAGTGGCTAGAAGCCCTAGCACACCAGTTCTCTCTCTCTCTCTCTCTCTCTCTCTCTCTCTCTCGTGTGTGCACGCTCAGCCTCTTTCCCTCTCTCAAATAAATAAAAATAAAATACAAAAAAATCAAAATAGACATTTTAATAACATTGGGATTGACAACAAGCCTGATATGTGTGCACTTACCTTTCAGTTTGATTGCTGAAGCAGTATGTGTTGGATTAAAATGTAAGCAAACATGCCTTAAATTTGAATTCTTCTTTCTACAGGAGATTCAGTAAGTGTAGTTGGCAGAAACAACAGCAACAACTTTGATCTCAACCGGAATTTCCCAGACCAGTTTGTTCAGATCACAGATCCTATCCAACCAGAAACCATTGCTGTAATGAGCTGGTTGAAGGCCTATCCATTTGTGCTATCAGCAAATCTGCATGGAGGTATGGCAACTTTAGATTCCACTAATTACTTTTTGTTGAGAGCATTTTAAAATCCTGGGGAAATTTTACCTATTTGTAGTTGTTGCAGTCAGGTTCACATTGCTGGCAGAAATCACCTGACCAAGAGCACCTTGTAGGAAAAAAGGATTTATGATGGCTTACAGACTCAAGGGAAAGTTCCATGATGGCAGGGGGAAACAATGGCATGAGCAGAGGGTGGAAGTCACTCCCTGTGGCAGATGGACCACAGTTACAGGAAAATGTGCCAAGCATTGGCAAGAGGAAACTGGCTATAATACCCACAGGCCCACCAACAGTACTGCCTCCAAGAGGCATTAATTCCCAAATCCCCATCAGCTGGGAACCTAGCATTCAGAACACCTAAGTTTATGGGGGACACCTGAATCAAACCACCACATTCTTCTCTTAGCCCCAGTAAGCTGATAATCATACATAATATAAAATAACAATGCATTCATCCAACTTTAAAAGTCCCCTTACTTTTTATCAATCCTAATAATGTTCAAATATTCCCATAGTCTGAGATCTTTTAACTGAGCCATAATACCAAAAAGTCCCCCAAAAAACCATAATGGCACAGAATTCACATTTACACTGCAAAAGATGGCAATGGGCATAGCAAAGAAATATTTAACCAATACAAGATTTAAAACACGGCAATCATCAAACTCTGCAGCTTCAAGTCCAACAACTGTAGCCAGTGGTAAATCTCCAAGTCCAATAATTCTAACAAGCAACAAGTCTCCTGAGTTCCAATTCCACCCCTCCAACTAGGCTACTCCCAGTCCTGGAAAACTTTATCTGGGGCCAGCAGCTGTCCTTAGCAGGCATTTCGTGGTCCCGGTATCTCCACTGGCTCTCCTCTGCAATCCACAGTTCATCCTCACAGCTGTATTGGGTCTCCATGCAGGCATCTAGCAAACATGCTTCATACTGCCCATGGCCATTTCCAAAACACAAAACCATGTTGCAAACTCAATGACCTTCTTGTTACTGCATTTCTTACACTCCACAATACCAGGTACAGTGTCAGTTTGTTAATCCAAGGGGGAATAAAGCAGATTTTGAAGAACAAGACACTCCTTGAGCACTCAGGCCCCTTCAAGAGTCTACATTCTTCCTGTTGCCCCAGTGCAGGTCAGCTGGCCTGATCTCAAAGGTTGTATAATTGCAGCTGAACAGGCAGAAGTTTCAGCCTAAAGATTTCTTTTGGGGCCATATCCCTCTGCTCACATCAGTTTGTTTCTACACAAAGCAACCCTGCACAAGTTCTCAGGACACAAACATGACAAAACTGCTTCTAGCCCAGTCCAAGCAAAGCTCTTTCTCACCCTCACAAGCCAAACCTCATAGTCCATAGTTGTTACTGTATTCAGGTCTTTCAGTTCTGACCAGAATAGTCCATCAAGCTGTACTTACAGCATTGCAAGGCATCTCTTACGCCAAGGTTTCAAATCCTTCCACATTCCTCTTGAAAATCAGCTCCAAAAAGCCAAAGCCACACAGTCAGTTGTGTAGCAGCTTTCCCACTACTCTGGTACCAACTTTTTTGCTGCAGTCAGATTTGCATTGCTGGCAGAAATCACCCAACCAAGAGCAGTTTATGGAGGAAGAAAAAAAAAAAGATTTATTTTGGCTTATAGACTTGAGGGAAAGCTCCATGATGGCAGGGGAAAACGATGGCATGAGCAGAGAGTGGACATCACCTCCTGGCCAGCATCAAGTAGACAACAGTTACAGGAGAGTGTGCCAAACGCTGACAAAGAGAAACTGGCTATAATACCCATAAGCCCACCCCCAACAATCCACTGCCTCCAAGTGATATTAATTCCCAAATCTCCATCAACTGGGAACCTAGCATTCAGAACACCTGTTTATTGGGGACACGTGAATCAAAACCATCACAGTAGTCTTAGACACTAAGTATTCTGTTACTGCTTATATGACAAATAACAATAAAGATCTTTTTTCTTTTTATAAAGGCCAATTTCCCTGGCTAATCTCTTCCAACTTTTCTTTTCATATTTTGTTTGCTTGTTTTATTTTTATTTTTATGTTTGTTTATTTGCAAAGAGGGAGAAATTGAGAATAGAGAGAGCAAATAGACATGCCAGATCTAGCTACTGCAAACAAGTTGTAGATGCATGTGCCACTTTGTGCATCTGGCTTTACATGAGCACTGGGGAATTGAACCCAGATCATTAGGCTTTGCAAGCAAGCACTTTCAGTGCTAAGCCAACTCTCTGGCCCTTGTTTTGTGTTTTTAAACAAGGTATTTCTACATAGCCCAAGCAGGCCTGGAATTTACTATGTAGATCAGACTGGACTCAATCTTTTTTTTAATATTTTTTATTTTTATTTGTTTATTTGACAGAGAGAGGGGGGCCAGAGAGAGAAAGAAAGGGCATGCCAGGGCCTCAAGCCACTGCAAATGAACTCCAGGTGCATGTGCTACCTTGTGCATCTGACTAACATGAGTCTTGGGGAATTGAACCTGGGTCCTTTGGCTTTGCAAACAAACACCTTAACTGCTAAGCCATCCCTCCAGCCCTGGACTCAAATCTTGCAGTGATCTTCTTGCCTCTGCCTCCTGAGTGCTGGGATTGCAGGTATATACTGCCATACCTGGCCTCTCCCCTCTTTGTTTTCCCTTGGCATCCTTTTTCTCTCTCCATATCCAACTTCTTTTTTCTTCCCCTTCTGTCCCCCTGTCTTCTCCTTCTTCCTTCCTTCCCTCTCTCTTTTTTCCATTCTTTTCTGTCTTTTCTTTTCTGTCCTTTTGTCATCCTCCCTTTCCTCTCTCTTGTAATTTTTCAAGTAGTTTGTGTCTACTCCTCACACTGGGAATTTGGTAACATTACTCTTTGTCATTCATAAAAATTGAACAACAGATCCAAATTTTCAGCACTTTAAGTTTCATAAATTCTTATATAATATAGAGATTTTGACTTTCTCTTATCTTTCACTTGCTACATACATATCCTGAACTGTGGTATAATGGCCCATTTTCAGAGGGTCTGAGGTTATGTACCTCCATCTGATTCAGCAGGAATGGTGCAGTTGAGGTCAACACTAAAAGCTATCATAATGTCCAGTTAGGCTTGTGTGACTGAGAATGAAGGTATCAGTGCATAGAAGGGCTAAAAACATGTACACATAAGCTTGAATGTGAGTGTTCAGGATACATGGATGTTCATTCAGCAGTATTCATAATAGCCAAAAGGTAAATACAACCATTATCTGATAAATGGAAAAATAAAATGTGGTATGTGCACACAGTGAAATATTGAGCATGACAAGCAGTTAAGTACTTGTGCCTACTAAAGCATAGACAAGCCTCAAAAGCATGCTGCATGGTAGAAGCCATCACAAAAGACTACATTGTGAGACACATCTATAGGAACTGTTCAAAATAGACAAATCCATAAACTTGGCATGTAATTCTTGAGTTGGACTAGCCACTGGAGGGAAGGAAAGGGTCAGTGATTGCTAACAGGTTCCAGGAGTTCTTTTTAGAGTCATGAAAATATTCTCAAACTAGGTAGTAGCAGTGGTTGCATAACCCTGTAAACACCTTTAAATGGATGCATTAAATGGTTGTGAATTATATGTCAATAAAGCTTTAAAATAAAAAGACCATGACAATGAAGAAGAGATTTAGTGTTACTATTTGTTGAAATGTCCAACAGAATTATCACAATTGAGATTTGATAGCATATGGAATAACCTTCCATTTTAGAATGACATTACATTGTTATGGATAATTAGATTTGGAGAGTAAATTAAGAGTCTCTAAAACTTGCTTTGAAAGATTCCCCATAGTAGAAAAACATACTTTCTTAGTTAATTATTCATGGATAATTCTCAGAGAGTCTATAGGAATTATGAAGTTATACATAGACTGGCAAAATATACTTTTAATGTTACTTTTAAATATTTTATGTATTTTATGCTGTGTTAATTTTTTCTTGTTTTTTTTGTTGTTGTTGTTTTTGTTTTGTTTTGTTTTGTTTTGTTTTGTTTTGTTTTTCAAGGTAGGGTCTCACTCTGGCTCAGGCTGACCTGGAATTAACTATGTAGTCTCAGGGTGGCCTCGAACTCATAGTGATCCTCCTACCTCTGCCTCCCAAGTGCTAGGATTAAAGGCGTGCACCACCACGCCCAGCTGTGTTAATTTTTTAATACTTGGGAAAATATTCTCAGAATTGTCACATGTTAGCAAGGTGTGCTACATGTCTTTAACCCCAGCTTTTTGGAAAGCTGAAGCAGGAAGATCATGAATTCAAAGCCAACCTGTGCACCATAGTAAGACCCTGTCTCCAAAAACAAGAAAAGAAAAATGAAAAAGAGTCATATGTCATATTAGTTAAATCTAAAGTCTTAGTAAGAGTCATGTTACAGTGAAGACAAGTCACAGTTGCACAAGATGCCATGGCATGGGAAGACACTGGCATCTTCAGTCAACTTGACTTGTAGCTTCACTTTGTTTTCTTAGCTTAAAATTTTTAAGTTTCTAAAATTTTGGCAAAGAAATTTGGCAAAGAAATATAAAAGATTTTTTCTGCAGTGGGGAAAATTGCTGTGCCCTCTTAGCTTATCAGCTGGAGTTTGACTTTGTGAATTGATAGAAAGCAGACAAAATTTATTTGATGTTACTATTTTTATGTGGCATGGCAGTTAGAAGGAATCTCAAGGAAGTAAAATTCTATTTTAAAAAGTAGTTAGATTTGAAGATTATGCATCTTAACAAAGGCCATATGTTATAAAAAATGACTAAATAAAGAAAGAGATTTGGGCGTCCAGGATCAGTAAATTGTGAGGTATTTATTTAAAAATGCATAGGGGAAACAAGTAGTAGATAAGGGTTATTTTTAGTAAGAATTGTTTGTATAGACTTACTGGCCTTGACTTCTGTCTCATGATAGGATTTTTTTTTTTTTCTTTGTATCCAGAGAGCACTTTTCTTATGGAAAATTTATGCTCTGTGTCTAGGCAGAAAGGGGAGGGCAGAGAACCTGTCCTTGCATCTTTCTTGTTTGGGCTGAAAATTATGTAACAGAGTGACATAGATTTGAGTAGCATGTTCCCAGCCCTTCATTGCAAACTTAACAATTTAGAAAGATTTTGAAAGAATATAAAGATTCCTTTTTATAAACTTCAATGCTTTTTTTTAATTAAAATGAAATTCTCAACTAACTGTTATCAAGTGGACAATTCCAGTGGCATTTTGTGCATTCACAATTGAGAATTTACCACCTCTATCAAGTTCTAAAACATTTTCATCTTCCCAAAAGTAAACCCCATATCTGCTAAAAATTTCTTCCCACTCTGCCCTCTCCTTAGCATCTGGTAACCACTAATCTGTGTTCTATCTCTGGATTTATGTACTCTAGATCATACAAATGGAACCATACAATATTTATTCTTTTATGTTTGGCTTATTTCATTTAGCATAATAGTTTTAGGATTCATTCATTCAAGTTATGCCATGAATCAGTACTTCATTCCTTTTCACAGATGAGTAATATTTGAAAATTTATTTCACACTGTATCCATTTAGCCATTTGTAGAAATGTGGTGGTTTTCACTTTTTGACTTTTACAAATAGTGCTGCTTTGAACATTGGCATATACAATTCTACTTGAAGTCCCTGTTTGGGGGAATAGAATGCTAAGCCATATGGTAATTCTATGTGTAGCTTTTTAAAAATATATTATTTTTATTGACAACTTCCATAATTGTAAACAATATCCCATAGTAACTCCCCCTCCCCAACTTTCCCCTTTGAAACTCCACTCTCCATCATATCCTCTCCTTCTCAATCAGTTTCTCTTTTATTTTGTTCATTTGTTTTCTGAGGTAGGATCTCACTCTAGCTCAAGCTGACCTGGAAGTCACTATGTAGTCTCAGGGTGGCCTCAAACTCATGGCAATCCTCCTACCTCTGCCTCCCAAGTGCTGGGATTAAAGGCGTGTGCCACCATACCTAGTTCTCTTTCATTTTGATGTCATGATTTTTTCTTCCTATTATGATGGTCTTTTAGTGTCAGGCAGTGTGAGGTCATTGATATGCCAGCCATTTTGTGTCTGGAGGAGCACATTGTAAGGAGTCCTACCCTTCCTTTGGCTCTTACATTCTTTCTGCCACCTCTTCCACAGTGGACCCTGAGCCATGAAAGGTGTGATATTTCAGTGTTGAGAACTCTTCTGTCACTTCTCAGCACCATGGTGCCTTCTGAGTCATCCCAAGGTCACTGCCATCTGAAAAGAGAAGCTTCTCTATCCAAAAGTGAGAGTAGCATTAATATATGGGTATGAACATTAAGAGAAGTGCTTACTGGGCAGTTTGGTGAACATAGTGTATACTTTCAGCCAGACAGCAGCAGACATTACACCCCTAGGGCTCATGACTATCCATTGTAGGTTTTCAGTATCAGGGATATATTCCTTCCCATGGAGCAGACCTCCAGTCAAATTAGAGGGTGGTTGGTTTCCCGCATAACAAATGTGCCACTATTACACCAGTTGGCTCATTTCACCCGGCTAGCCAAATATAAGGCTTGTAGTGTCTACTGTTGGGTATCTTCATTGGTGATTTGTCTCTCTCCCATTGAACTGCATGCAGTGTGGCTTTCTCCAGCTTTCTGTCAGATGGTCTATATCAGCGAGGTTTTCAGCAGAGCTCCTGCAGGGTTTCTCAGTGACCTAGCAGCCCAAGTATGTGGAGTCTTCAGCAATAGGGTCTTATCATTTATTCCTGGTGGGAGACCAAGGGCCTCAGCAATGGCCTGTAATGTTTTGGGGGCATCAGGGACCTCCCTGGCCAACAACTCACTGGAAGATATCCCATCCCTGGCACTGAAAATTATCTACTAACAATCTATGGTTCCTGTGTGTTCCATTGTCCAAAAAACTAGGTTTCCATATGACTTATTTATATCCTCTTATATTTTGATTAGCCCTCCCTCCACCTTTCCTTACTCAGTCTCTTCCCCTGACCTCACTTAGGCCTTTTCACCCCCATTAATATGTTCTTCTGCTTACATATATACAATACCATCCTATTAGGTCCCCCCTCCCTCCCTCCCTTTCTATTCTCTTTATATCTCCTTTCTAGCTTACTGGCCTCTGCTACTGAGTTTTCTTCCTACTCACACAGAAGTCCAGTCATTTGTAGCTAGGATCCACATATGAGAGAGAACATGTGACATTTGATTTTTTGAGCCTGGGTTACCTCACTATAATCCTTTCCAGATCCACCCATTTTCCTGCAAATTTCATAACTTCATATTTTATTTACCACTGAGAACTCCTTTGTATAAATGTGCCACATCTTCATTAGGCTGGTTCCATTTCCTAGCTGTTGTGAATAGAGTGGCAATAAACATGGTTGAGCAAGTAACTCTAAGGTAGTGAGACAAGTCTTTAGGATATATGCTTAGGTGTGGTACAAGTGGGTCATATGGTAGATCAACTTTAAGCTGTCTAAGGAACCTCCACACTGATTTCCACAATGACTGGACCAGATTGCATTCCCATCAACAGTGTAGAAGGGTTCCTCTTTTTCCGCATCCTCACCAGCATTTGTGTTCATTTGTTTTCATGATGGTAGCCAATCTAACAGGAGTGAGATAGAATCTCAACATAATTTTAATCTGCATTTCCCTGATGACTAGGGATACTGAACATTTTTTAGATGCTTATATGCCATCTGTGTTCCTTCTTTAGAGAACACTCTGTTTAGTTCCATAGCCCATTTTTTAATTGGGTTGTTTGATTTCTTATTATTTAATTTTTTGAGTTCTTTGTATGTCCTAGATATTAATCCTCTATCAGATATATAGCTGGCAAAGATTTTCTCCCATTCTGTAGGTTGCCTCTTTGCTCTATTCATAGTGCTTTGTTGTACAAAATGTAATTTCATTAGGTCTCAGTGGTTAATCTGTGGTTTTATTGCCTGAGCAATTGGGGTTATAATTCAGAAAGTCCTTGCCAAGACCAATATGTTGAAGGGTTTCCCCTACTTTTTCCTCTAGCAGTTTCAGAGTTTCAGGTCTCATATTAAGGCCTTTGATTCATTTGGACTTAATTCTTGTGCATGGAGAGAAAGAAGGATCTATTTTCATCCTTCTACAGAAACATATCCAGTTTTCCCAGCACCATTTGCTGAAGAGGCTGTCTTTTCTCCAATGAGTGTTTTTGGCATTTTGATCAGGTGACTATAGCTACCCGGACTTTTATCTGGGTCCTCTGTTCTATTCCACTGATCTACACATCTGCTTTTGTGCCAGTACCACGCTGTTTTTGTTACTACAGCTCTGTAGTATAGGTTAAAATCAGGTATGGTGATACCACCAGCCTTTTTTTTTTTTTTTTTTTGCTCAAAATTGTTTTACATATTCAAAGGGGTTTTTTGTGCTTCTAAATGAATTTTTGGATTGTTTTTTTCTGTTTGCATGAAGAATGCCATTGGAATTTTGATAGGGATTGCATTAAATGTGTAGATTGTTTTTGGTAAGATTGCCATTTTCGCAATATTGATTCTTCCAATCCAAGAACAAGGGATGGCTTTCCATATCCTAGTGTCTTCTGCAATTTCTTGCTTGAGTATTTTAAAATTTTCATTGTAGAGATCCTTCACTGCCTTGGTTAGGTTTATTCCAAGGTTCTTTTTATTTATTTATTTTTTGATGCAATTGTGAATGGAGTGCTTCTCTAATTTCATCCTCTGTGTGTTTGTTGTTAGCATATAGGAAGGCTACTGATTTCTGTATATTTATTTTGCATCCTGCTACTTGGCTATAGGTGTTTATCAGCTCTAACAGTTTGCTGGTAGGGTAATTAGGGTCCTTTACATATAGAATCATGTCATCTGCAAATAATGATAATTTGATCTCTTCTTTTCCAATTTGTATCCCTTTTATGTGTGTCTCTTGCCTTATTGCTATGGCTAAGACTTCCAGTACTCTATTTTAAAGTAAAAGTAGGGACAGCAGACACCCTTGTCTTATTCGTGATTTTAGTGGAAAAGCTTCAAGTTTTTTCCATTTAGTATTATGTTGGCTATACGCTTGTCATAAATAGCCTTTATTGCCAGGCAAGGTGGCACACGCCTTTAATCCCAGCACTTAGGACACAGAGGTAGAAGGATTGCCTTGAGTTCAAGGCTACCCTGAGACTACATAGTGAAATCCAGGTCAGCCTGGACTACAGTAAAACCCTACCTCAAAAAACCAAAACAAAAAAAAAAAAAATAGCCTTTATTATGTTGAGATATGTTCCTTTTTTTCCAGTCTCTGTGGGACTTTTATCATGAAGGGATATTAGATCTTGCCGAATGCTTTTTTTGTTTGTTTGGTTGGTTTTTGTTTTTTTCAGGTAGAGTCTCACTCTGGCCCAGGCTGACATGGAATTAACTATGTGTCTCAGGGTGGCCTCAAACTCACAGTGATCCTCCTACCTCTGCCTCCCAAGTGCTGGGATTAAAGGTGTGTGCCACCATACCCAGCTCTCAAATGCTTTTTCTGCGTGTAATGAGTTGATCATGATCATGTGATTTTTGTACTTCAGTCCATTTATATAATGTATTACATTTATTGACTTGTGTGTGTTGAACCATCCCTGCATCTCTGGGATAAAGCCTACTTGGTCAGGATGAATGACCTTTCTGATACATACTTGTATTCTGTTTGCCAATAATTTGTTGAGAATTTTTGCATCTATGTTCATGAGGGAGATTGGTCTGTAATGTTCTATCTTTGCGTGGTTTTAGTATCAGGGTGATTCTGGCTTCGTACAAGGAGTTTGCTAAGATTCCTTCTTTTTCTATTTTATGGAAAAGCTCAAGAAGCATAGGTGTAAGTTCTTCCATGAAGGTCTGGTAAAATTCAGCAGTGAATCCATCTGGTCCTGGAATTGTTTTAGATGGGAGAATTTTGATAACTGCTTGGATCTCCAAACTTGTTATAGGTCTATTTAAGTGGTTAATCCCATCTTGATTTAATTTAGGTAGATCATATAAATCAAGGAAATCATCCATTTCTTTCAGATTTTAAAACTTAGTGGAGTATATGTTATTATAGTATGTCCCTATGATTTTTTGAATTTCTCTGGTATCTGTTGTGATGCTGCCTTTTTCATCTCTAATTTTATTAATTTGTGTCTCTTCTCTCTTTTGCTCAGATCTGCTAAAGGTTTATCAATCTTGTTTATCCTTTCAAAGAACCAACTCTTTGTTTCATTGATTCTTTGGAGGATTGTTTTTTTTGTTTGTTTGTTTCTATTTCATTAATTTCTGCCCTAATCTTTATTATTTTTTCTGTCTACTGATTTTTAGTTTGTCTTGTTCTTCTTAGGTGAAGCATTAAGTTGTTTACTTGCAACCTTTCTAATTTCTTAGTATTGGCACTTAAAGCTATAAATTTCCCTCTTAGGACTGCCTTCATTGTGTTCCAAAGGTTTTGGTGTGTTGTGTTTTCATTATCATTTGACTCTATGAATTTTTTTATTTCCTTCTTGATTTCTTCATTGACCCATTCATCATTTAGTAGTGTATTGTTTAGTTGCTATGATTTTGAGTATGTTCTATAGCTTTTCTTGCTATTGATTTGTAGTTTATCCCCATTGTGATAGGATAGAGTACAAGAAATTATTTCAGTTTTTCTGTGTTTGTTAAGATTTGCTTTGTGTCCTAATATATGGTCTATTTTAGAGAATGTTCCATGTGCTGCTGAAAAGAATGTGTATTCTGCAGCATTTGGATGAAATGTCCTGTATATATCTGCTAGGTCCATTGGTTCTATGATCTCATTTAATCCAGATGCCTCTCTGTTTATTTTTTCCCAGGATAACCTGTCAGTTGATGAGAGTGGGGTGTTGAAGTCACTCACTATAGCTGTGTTTGGTGTTATCTGTGACCTTAGTTCTAATAGTGTTTGTTTGATGAAGTTGGGAGCTCCCACATTAGGTGCATGTGTTTAGGATTGTAATGTCCTCCTGTTGGAGTGTGCCTTTAATCAATATAAAGTGACTTTCCTTCTTTCCTAACTAATGTTGGACTGAAGTCTACCTTGTCAGATATTAAGATAGCAACCCCTGTTTGTTTTCTAGGCCCATTTGCTTGAAACATTGTTTTCCAACCTTTCATCCTAAGATAGTGTCCAACCCTTGTGAAAAGGTGAGTTTCTTGGAGGCAACAAATTGTAGGATACTTCTTTTTAATCCAGTCTGCAAACCTGTGTCTTTTGGTTGGGGCATTGAAGCCATTGATATTAAGAGTTATTATTGAAAGATGTGTATTTATTTTTGCCATTTTTCTTGCTTTGTAGTTCTTCTGGTTTTACCTTTTCTTTCTTGTATTAACTAGTATTTGAGTATTGTTTATTTTTTCCAGGTTCCTTATATGTGTGTTTTTCTTTCTCTTCAACATGGAGAATGCTTTCAAGTATTTTCTGTAGAACTGGTTTTGTCTTCAAATATTCTTTTAGCCTGCTTATGCCCTTATTTCTTCATCTATTTGAATGGATAGAATAGATAGCTTTACAGGATAAAGTAGCCTTGTTTGACAGTTGTTATCTTTCAGAATTTGGAATACATCATTCCAAGCCCTTTTGGCTTTTAAAGTTTGTGTTGAGTAATTTGCTGTAATCCTGATGGGCCTGCCTTTATATGTCACTTGATTTTTCTCTCTTAACAGCTTTCAGTATATTTTCTTTGGTTTGTGTGTTTGGTAGTTTAATTATAATATGGTGAGGAGAGTTTCTTTCCAGGTTTTGTCTGTTTGGTGTTCTAAAGGATGCCTGTATCTACCTTCTGTGATTTTGTTGAAGACGCCTACTATGCCTTTGGAGTGAAATTCTTCTCCTTCTTTACACCCTGAATTCTTATGTTTGATCTTTTCATAGTATCTTGAATATCTTGAAATTCCCATTTATACTTTCCTATTAGTTTGTCTTTCTCTGTATTGGACTGTGTTAGATCTGATACCTGGTCTTCTAGTTTAGATATTCTGTCCTCTCCTTCATCTGTTCTCCTGCTGAGATTTTTTTTAGTTTTTTATTTCATTGACTGTGTTCTTCATTGCTAGTAATTCTGACTGGTTTTTCTTTATTATTTCTATTTCATTATTTATGTCTTGTATTGATCTCTTTATTTCATTAAATTGGTTTCCTGTGTCTTCTTTGATTCCTTTGATTTCCTCTTTCCTTTAATTTCCTCTTTGATTTTTTTGAACATATTTATAATCATTCTTTTGAAATCTTAGGCATTTCCTCTAAATCACTTTCACTGGAGGTCATTTTTGGTACATTAATACTTTTTGGTAGATTTTTATTATCTTGATTTTTGCTTGCTATAATGTACATACTTTTGTATCTTGGATTAATTTAATGCTTGGATTTTCTAGTTAGCTGCAGTATTATTAGATGTATCAATCAATCTGATGTTATAAATCTTCAGGGGTAGGAGCTTAAAGGGCTAGGTGTGGCTCTCAAGACTCTCAGAGAAACCACAAAAGTGTCCCTATATGTTGGGTTTGCCTGCTATGAGAGTATTCAAGTATGCTGAGTAGAACAAAATGTAGGCAGATTCTAAAATTTAACCAAACAATGTACACATTCAATGAAAAACAGCAGTGTTTATGCAAAAGTAGGTATTATGACTACCAGATCCCACACCCTTAATCCTGTCAACTAGGAGGCTAAGATTTCTGGTCTGTTGAGGGTTCCAAGTCAGCTTGTGACCATGTGAGACCCTTCACTAATGAATGACAGAAAAGGGAACAAAAGCACTATAAATCAGGAAGCAACAAATGACAACCCAAAATATAGCTTATTTAAGAATGACAAATCCGGGCTGGAGAGATGGCTTAGTGGTTAAGTGCTTGCTTGTGAAGTCTAAGGACCCCGGTTTGAGGCTGGATTCCCCAGGACCCACATCACGTTAGCCAGATGCACAAGGGGGCACACGCATTTGGAGTTCGTTTGCAGTGGCTGGAGGCCCTGATGCGCCCATTCTCTCTCTGTCTGTCACTCTCAAATAAATAAATAAAAATGTACAAAAAAAAATTTAAAAAAGAATGGCAAATCCAATAATTCATCAAATTTAACATACAATTTATCCTGACATGGAAGGTACAATTAGCACTTCCAATTCAAGCCTATATACCAGGCTTTTTTGGTGGGTACTAACCTGGTGTAATCCCAATTACCTTTTGGGATGGTTTTGTCTCAATTATGCTGCGCTCCTGCTTGGGTCCCTCTTTGTTGCACTGTGGGCTCAGGTAGGCTGGGTGGCTCACTGGTTCGCTGTTCTGATTGCCTGTGCCGGGGGTGCTGTGTAGGTAAGCTCCCTATGTGTGGCTTTTTGAAAAACTGCCAGGCTGTTTTCCAGTGGCCAAACCATCTCATATTCACACTGGCAATGTATGAGAGCTCCAGTTTCTTCTCTTCCTTGCAAAGTAATCACCATTGATACCTCATGTGGTTTTGATGTGCACCTCTTCAGTGATTAATAATCTTGAACATTTGTATAGTCTCTTTGGTGAGATAGTTGTTGAATTCCTTTGTCCAAGTTTTATTTTATTTTTGAGGTAGTGTCTCGCTCTCGTCCAGGCTGACCTAGAATTCACTATGTAGTCTTAGGGTGACCTCAAACTCACAGCGATCTTCCTACCTCTGCCTCTTGAGTGCTGGGATTAAAGGCGTATGCCATCATGCCTGGCTTTGTTCAAGTTTTAATTGTGTTTTTGATGCATAAATGGTTTTAACTTCCTATTAACTTTAATTTACCTATTTTTATTTTGTTGTTTATGCTTTCAGGTTGATGATAATTAATTCCTGAGATTGTTACAAAACTAATTCTCTTTCAGTAAAATATGAACGTTTAAAAATACCCTTGAGGTCTAACTAAGCCATCCACTTCGTTTTGGAGATGGAGAATCTGAAACAGAGAGGTTAAGTGACTCATGGATAGCAGAACCTGACCCACAGAAAGAGTATCAATATGGGAGGCATAGTGACTGTTACCACTTGATGGTGCTGAAAAAAAAGTTGTTGTTGACTTTTTATTTGAAGTTTTGAATATGGGTCATGGGTCCAGAGTAAAATTAGATGCTTTTGAAGCTTAAAATTAAGAGGACATATTAAAACACGCTTGTTCTGTTAAAACTATTTGGGAATTAAATGAGCATTGTAATTCATACTTGCTTCTTAAAACTTTTTTTTTTTTTCCTATGAATGTTTGTTAGTATTTGCTACATGTGAAACTGACTATTCTACCTCCTTTCCTAGAAAGTGGCATGAAAAAATACAGGGCAAGGACAACTAATTCAGTGGAAAAACATTGGACAAATGGACAGATGAAAGCAGTTTGATGAATAGGAAAATAAAAGTTTCAGTTCTTTGACATGCATAGTTTGAAGCTTTTGCCTGAGACATACCCTAAGTGCTTCATGTCCTATGGGAAGCATAAGAGGAGTGCATGTACTCTCCATGTTTTAAAGCATCCCTTTTTTAGCCTTGGGTCATGAAATAACTCTCATTGAATAATTTTTAGTTAGACTATAAGAGAAACTATAAAAACAAAAACTTTGGGGCCGGGTGTGGTGGCACACACCTTTAATCTCAGCACTTAGGAGGCAGAGGTAGGAGGATCACTGTGAGTTCAAGGCCACCCTGAGACTACATAGTGAATTCCAGGTCCACCTGAGCTAGAGTGAGACTCTACCTCAAAAAACCAATTCCCTCCCCTCCCCCCAGTTAAAAAAAAACACTTTGGTAGATTTTTTTGTTTTTTTGTTTTTTTTTCTGAGTGTGGGTCAGCCTAGTTCTGTTATCCCTATCTTAGATTCCACATCTCCAAAATGAGGAGACATAGTTGGACCTCAAGAATCTGTTCATATTTTAAAATCCCATGGCTTTTTAAATGTCTGAAATTTTAGTTACTTATTTATTTAAGAGAGAGAAAGATAGAGAATGGGCACACAAGGGCCTCCAGCCACTGCAAACAAACTCCAGATGCATGTGACACCTTATGCCTCTGGCTTTACGTGGATGCTGGAGAATCAAACCTGTGTCCTTTGGCTTTGCAGGCAAATACCTTTTAACTGCTAAGCCATCTCTCCAGCCCTAAAATGTTCTGAGTTTTATTGAAGGAGTCTCGTGTTTCTGATCCTAGATCTTACAATAATAAAATTATTGAAGTTGTAAATTCCAAACACCTTTCTAGTTAAGAATAACCTTTGAGTGGCATGCATATGTATTTTCTCACTTGTTCATTTTGATTTTGATTGAGGAAATTAGTAGTTGATTGTCTTTTTGATGTTGCTGTTGCAGTCAGCTTCTAATTGCTAGTAGAAAATACCCAACCAAGAGCAGCTTGTGGGAGTAAAGGGTTTATTTTGGCTCATAGACTCGAAGGGAAGCTCCATGATGGCAGGGGAAAATGATGGCATGAGCAGAGGCTAGACATCAACTCCTGGCCACTATCAGGTGGAAACCAGCAGCTAGGGAGTGTGCCAAACACTGCCAAGAGGAAACTGGCTATAACACCCATGTGCTTGCCCCCAACAGTACACTGCCTCCAGGAGACTTCAATTCCCAAATTTCCACCACCTAGGAACCTAGCATTCAGAACATATAAGTTCCTGTGGGACACCTAAATCAAACCACCACATAAGCCCTCTGTTACTGAGTCACACTCCTAGCCTTTATTTTTCAGTTATATTGAGGAAATTAGCC
This sequence comes from Jaculus jaculus, assembly GCF_020740685.1. Taxonomy (NCBI): domain Eukaryota; kingdom Metazoa; phylum Chordata; class Mammalia; order Rodentia; family Dipodidae; genus Jaculus; species Jaculus jaculus. The sequence continues at coordinate 84,655,325 of NC_059110.1, read as the reverse complement.
TTGGCAAATTTTCTTGATTTTCCTAACAGTATTATGAGAAGTTTACTTTATGTTCATGATCAATTTAAAGATAGATAATGGTTCATGTCCTTTTCTCTCAATAGGTTCTTTAGTGGTTAACTACCCTTTTGATGATGATGAACAAGGAGTTGCCATATACAGTAAATCACCAGATGATGCTGTGTTTCAACAAATAGCACTTTCTTATTCCAAGGTATGCTTGTGCTTGAACCTTAGATGCTTTAAAATTCATTTTAAAGTACATAAAGAGCTTGGTGTGGTAGCTCACACCTCTAATCCTAACACCGAGGAAGTTGGGATAAGAGGATATCTGTGAGTTGGAGACCAACCTGGGCTACAAGCATGAGTTCAGGTCAGCCTAGGCTAAAGTGAGACCTTGTACCCCAAACAGCTTGGCATGGTGGCACATGCCTTTAATCCCAGCACTCAGGAGGCAGAGATGGGAAGATCACCATGAGTTTAAGACCGGCCTAGGACTACAGAGCAAGGTCCAAGTCAGCCTGGGCTAGAGTGAGATCCTACCTTGAGAAACTAACTAACTAACTAAAAAGCCTTAAAATAAAGGGTTTAGGTCAAGTACTTTCTTAGTCAAGCTGTCCATGATTCTTCAATCAGCCTTTAGGCTGGTTTCCTGTTTCCCACTTTTGAACATACTACATTTCTTTCTCCATTAGCCTTTAAGCTTAATTCATATCTTTTCATCTGTAGCTTGTAGCAAGTACCTAGGACATATGATGCTAGCTTATTTCATTTGATAAATATTTGAGTTATATGCCCAGTATAGCGGGATAAAGTAGAAGAATTCATGAGTTATAGTTTTACAGCCAAATCTAGTCTTTTTTTTTTTTTAAGAGAGAGAGAAAGAGAAGGGGTATGCTAGGACCTCTAACCACTGCAAACAAACTCCAGATGCATGTGCAACCATGTGCATGTGGCTTACATGGATACTGGGGAATCAAACCTGGGTTCTTAGGCTTTGCAAGCAAGCACCTTAACCACCAAGCCATCTCCCCAGCCCCTACCCTTATTTTTGAAAGTTTAATTTTAATGACATATAGCCACATCCATACTTTACAGAATGTCTATGAGAGCTTTCTCTTTCAGTAAGCCACTGTAGTCACCATAGCAACAAACTAAGGAAACCCTGCAGCCATCTCAATAGATGCAAAGAGTTAGAATCGAATCTGTCTGGCCATTTTTGTTTAAAAAGAAAGGGGACTATAATCCCAGCACTTGGGAGATGGATGATAAGGCGGGTAGATCATGAATTTGAGTCCTCCCTGAGCTACATAGTAAGTTCCAGATCAGCTTGGGCAATGAGAACTTGTCTCAAAAAAAAAAAAAAAAAAAAAAAAAAAGCCCAAAATCCTACCATAATATAACAAGGGAAAATAGAAGATTCTGTGTTTCTTGAACTATACGATATGAATCATGTTCACATGATAACTTTTCCAGTCAGAAACATTGTTATGTGTATGTGAAATTTTAATTAAAACATAGTTCTTGTGGGGCATGATGTCACATGCCTTTAATCCCAGCACTCAGGAGGCAGAGGTAGGAGGATTGCTGTGAGTTTGAGGCTACCCTGAGACTACATAGTGAATTCCAGGTCAGCCTGAGCTAGAGCTAGACTCTACCTAGAAAAAACAACAACAACATAGTTCTTAGAAGACATGTTCCATGTTGATACTTGAGTAGTAGGTATGTTAAGTTTTAATTTTTGGTTTACTGATTTAGTCTTTATTGGTTATAAGGTAGTAAAGATTATTTGTATAACTTTGCCAATTACAGCCTTTTATCATTCCACTTCTCATAGTCCCTCCCTCTGTGTAAATGGGCTTTGTTAGATTTAGAGTTTCTAATAAAGGAATATAGCTATTCATTTCATTTTAAATAATTGTTACTATCTGTTCGGACATACCATATATTGGAGGAAAGTACATGAAATAATAAGAATGGGTATTGTCCCATCCATCAAAATCAAAATCAAGGGATCAGATTTTGCATATATTCTTATCATACTCTACACTCATTCTTGGTCACTTAAAGTTCCTTTGTATCTCCTTATCTTCTTAGCCCATTCGTCATTTTTATTTTTCATTCTTACCAGCCTAGACCCATACCTTTGCAGTGGTATTTCCAAGGATCTTGCACACCCCTTTGACTTACCTGCTTCCCAATATGCCGTCTTCAACAATTGCCCAAACTCTCTTCTTCACTTAGTATTATAATATAGGTACAGCCCAGAAAAGTCACAGTGCTCTGGCAGTTTTCTACAGTCTGTGGTTCTGCTGGCTGACCTCAATTGATCCCTCAATCCTGCTGGGCAATGTTTCATGTTTTGCTGCTTGACTCCCTGACTCATTTCCCACTGTGGTGGTTCTAAGCCTTTCGTCTCTACTATCCCAGTTTGACTCCTCTTATTCTCAGTAGATGACAGCATTGACCTAGAAGAGAATTGAGTGATTTGATGTGAGTTCGTTCAGATTCTGTCTTCAGTCACTATTTATTTGTGTCCTACCATATTCTCATTCTTTTCCCATTGCACTGTATGCTCTCTTCTCTGGAATTGAGTGTACCTTCTTTTGCCAGTGGGAAAGGTGATCATTAAAGTCCTCGATATGTATTCATAGTCTCCTTTTAATTGGCCAGTAAGCAGCTTACCTGAAAATAAAGGCTTTTATTCTACATAAACACCCATAGAGCTACCTGCCCCAAAATTTGTCTTGGGAGGCTTCTGAGTAGCCAAAGATAGGGATGGCTGTGTAGTAATTAACATCCCAGAATTTCTCCCCAGAGGATATAAAGATCATATAACTACTAAAATTCTACCCTTAGTATTACAAAGATCTTGAAAATGAAAATAATTATGAGTTAAAGCAGTGCACTAAACATGAAATCAAAGTGGGAATAGTTATTGCCTTATAACTGTGATATCCAGGATGAGATTTATACTAGATGATCTTTTAAGATATGAAGAATGTTAGAAATTTGATTTAGAATCTTTAAGTATCCTTTTTAAAATTTTTGTGCATGTTTATATGCATACATTGATCTAAGATACATACATCCATGTATATAAATTTATAATGGCCTGGATAGATAGATATCAATGGAACTAGAGATAAGCATCACAGGCATAGAAGATTGTGGTGCCAGCCTTTAATAGAAAACCAGCATGTGCACTGCTCTTATAGCAAACTGAAATAGCAGTTTTATATGAGTACTGTGGGATCACAAGTTTTTAATGGGGATAATAAGTTTCTGGAAGGGGATTGATTATATTTTAAAGTTAAATGATAAATTCTCAAGGTGGTGATAGGAAGATTAAAATCTGTTATTTTTCTTTTCATACTTTCTGTACTTTTTTTGTATTTCCAAAAGAGAGAAATTAAGCATTGACCATTTTTCAATTTAATTTCTTCAAGGAAACATCATCTTCTGCCACTGTAATTAGAAGTCATTTTTCTGTGCTCTGGACTCCAATAGCATTTATGCCTCTGTGACAGTTTTTCTTACCTTTCATTGAGTAAGCAATTGTATATGTCAATAGGCTAGACACTGGGCTGGATACCACACAGACACAAATGTTTTCTTATGTGCCACTAGTTGTAATAGGATACTTGCACGTTATAGTCAAAACACAGAGGGCCCAACTTAGTACCCTAGAAGTCAGGGAAACCTGCTTACTCTACACTATATGTTTTCTTTTATGGAATTTAAGCACTTTAAAATATGAAATGAATATATGAATATTAGCAGAATTTTTTTTTTGAGACAAGCCCAACAGCCTGGCTTTTTTTTTTCTTTAATGCAAGAGAGGAAGAACAAGAGAGAGAAGTGATGCACCAGGGCCTCCAGCCACCAAGGTGAACTCCAGATGTGTGTGCCATCTTGTGCGCATGTGTGACCTTGCACACTTGTGTTACTTTGTGTGTCTAGCTTACATGAGACCTGGAGAGTTAAACAAGAGACCTTAGGTTTTGCAGGCAAGTGCCTTAACGACTAAGCCATCTCTCCAGCTCATTAGCAAAAAATTTTAAGTGTCAGGTGTAGCAGGTTGGTAAGTTTCATATAACTACAAGTAATTTGCTTATAAAGCATGCTTAATTTTGATTTTTTTTTTTGTCTTTTGGGTTTTTTTTTTAAGATAGGATCTTGCTACATAGCTCAGGCTGGCCTCAAACTTAATATCCTCCTGTCTCAGCCTTCCAAGCATTGGAATTATAATATGCATCACCATACCCAATTCTTAGTTTCAATTTAAAAATAAATTCACAGTCAAGGGCTGGAGAGATGGCATAGCGGTTAAGCGCTTGCCTATGAAGCCTAAGGACCCCGGTTCGAGGCTCGGTTCCCCAGGTCCCACGTTAGCCAGATGCACAAAGGGGCGCACGCATCTGGAGTTCGTTTGCAGAGGCTGGAAGCCCTGGTGTGCCCATTCTGTCTCTCTCCCTCTATCTGTCTTTCTCTCTGTGTCTGTCGCTCTCAAATAAATAAATTAATTAATTAAAAAAATAAAAAATAAATTCACAGTCAAAATACAGATGGCAATAGAAAACTCTATGTTGAAATGTCTCATTGCTTTCTATTATCCCGCTCACTTCATGCTCCTTCACACACTGTAACCTTTTGTTGTTAAGTTTTCCTCTGTCCTTCCAGTAGCTTTGATATAGATACAAATAAAGATTCTTTCCTTTTTCAGGAAAATTCCCAGATGTTTCAAGGTAGACCGTGCAAGAATATGTATCCTAATGAATATTTTCCTCATGGAATAACAAATGGTGCTAATTGGTATAATGTCCCAGGTAAAGATCTTTAAGATGGATTCTCTGCTTTCCTAGATTCTGCTGCTTACTGCTGATCTGTTATACTCTGAGAAAGAACCATTCAAATAACCTTTTCAGATATTTTACATTTGCTGCTCTTTTTTGAGAGAGTATCACACTACATACAGCTACTAAAGTGTTGCATTTTACTTCTGACTGATGTCAAGAACCTTACATGTGCTAATAGGAAGAGTGTATGTAACAATTGAATTCTCCATGAGCATGAAACTGCCTGGTCTATAAGCATCAGAGATCTCTCTCATGAACATATTATTGAATTTCAGTCAACACAGATCCAAAATGAATTTGGTTTTTCACTAAGAATATGCCCTGATTTTTAGGATCTAAATTATGTAGAACTTACTCTCAATGAATTGTTTTAATTTTTTGTCTTTTAGGTGGTATGCAGGACTGGAACTATTTACAAACAAATTGCTTTGAAGTAACCATTGAACTAGGTTGTGTGAAATATCCACTTGAGAAAGATCTGCCAAGGTTTTGGGAACAGAATCGAAAATCTCTAATCCAGTTCATAAAACAGGTGACTAGTCAAGAGTAAAGTATGGTTTATTCCAATAACAAGATTTTTGTGTATGCTGGTTTGTATTGAATGATTTTAGATTATACCTGTTCTGATTCCAATTATTTTTAGTGTATTTACCTAATTTGTATAGTATAGTCTTTAGTGTTAATTTATCTAGAAAATTCATGGATGCAAATGAATTTATTTGTATATATGGGCAAAGTTGAAAGAGTGATTGAACAAGGTGGGGATATTGCTCCTCATGGTTACTGGTCACTTTTTATCCTCTTTATAAAAAGGTAACAGGATTGGAAAGATGACTCAGTGGGTAAACCACTTATCCCTAGACCCCACATACAAAGCTGGACGCTGTGGTAGATTTTGGTAATCCTAGCACATTGACAGTAAGCTGGGAAGCAGAGAGAGAATAATTTCCTGGAAGCTTCTGGCAAGTACAACAAAGAACAGCAGAGCGAGATCCAGAAACTGTGGAAATAGAAGGATTGACCTGAAAGTTACCCTTTGACCCCACACATGCTTCAAGGCATGTATATACACACCAGCACTCACACTCACATGAACACATAATATATACACAAAAATAATTTATTTGATATAAGTTAGATATACATATAAGAATTTGACAAGTTATAGTATATTTTATTATTATTAATTGATAACTTTATGACTATATTGCATATTAGACATAGTCCCATGGGATTATACTCTGTGTTTCTTCTCCCTCACCCCATTCTACTGAGAGCCTTCACCAGGGGGGTTATTTATTCACTTTAGGATCATAAATGCACCAGTCAGTATCTGTATAATTATAGATGGAACAACGCCTCATTATACACCTTCCCATCCTGTGGCTCTTAAATTTTATTGATATATGTACCAGTGCCATGCTGTTTTTATTACAATGGCTTTGAAGTATATTTTGAAATCAGTTCTGGTGATACTACCACTAGTATTCTTTTTGCTGAGGACATTTGTGGCTGTTTGAGGCTTTTGTGCTTCCATGTAAATGTTGAGTAATTTTTTTCTGTTTCTGTGAAAAACGGTGCTACAATTTTGATTAGAATTGTATTGAACTTGTATATTGCTTTTAGTAGGATGGCCGTTTTCACTATATTAATGCTTCTGATCCATGGTCAGGGAGGTACTTCCATCTTCTCATGTCTCGCTCAGTTTTTTCCATCAGTGTTTTAATGTTTTCATTGTAGAAGTCTTTCACTTCCTTGATTAAGGATATTCCAAGATAATTAATTTTTGTGGCTATAGTAAATGGGACTTCCTCCCTTATTTCTTCAGGATATTTTTCTTTTGGCTGTAGACTTATTGTAAAAGGATTAAGTTTCTTTTGTTTGGATATGCATGGTGGTTTATAGAGACAGGTTAATAAATATGTGAATGGTTAATTAGGATAGTCTGATAAATTATACTAGCATAGTTCTATTATTTTCTTGAGTGGTATGCCTAAAGCCTGTTTGTTTATTAATATTAAAAAACTACTTTATTCTGATAAATTTTATATACACAGAGAAGGTATAAGACTTAGATTTAATAAATTTAAACATTTTGCTTGTTTTTTTATTTGTTTTTAATTTGAGGTAGGGTTTCAATCTAGCCCAGGCTGATCTGGAATTTACTATGTAGTCTTAGGGTAGCCTTGAACTCACAGCTGTCCTCCTACCTCTGCCTCCCAAGTGCTGGTATTAAAGGTGTGTGCTACCACACCTGGCTCTTTGCTTTATTTCTATGAAAAATGTACATGCAGATGCATGTGATTGGCTAAAGTATTTCAGTAGAAATTGGAAGTGTTAGGATATTTTACCCTCCAATACTTAGCATCTGTCTCCTAAAAATTACAATATCCTACATGTCATCTCTGAATGCCATTATATCACCTAAGAAAATTAACAGTAATTCTCTAATATTATCTAATACCCACTCTATATCTACATTTCCGTATATCCCAAAATGTAACTTCATAACTGTATTTTATAATCAGGATCTAGTGCATTTGATTATGTGTCTCCTTACTCTTTTTAAAAATATTTTTATTTATTTATTTGACAGAGAAAGAAGGGGTAGAGAGAGAGAATGGATGTACCAGGGCCTCCAGCCACTGCAAATGAACTCCAGGCACATGCACTCCTCCCTTGTGCAGCTGTCTAACATGGGTCCTAGGGAATCAAACCTGGGTCCTTTGGCTTTGCAGGCAAATGCCTTAACTGCTAAGCCATTCCTCCAGCCCTCTGTACTCTTTTTAAACTAGAGAATAATCTTCCTTTTTTAAGATAGTTCCTTTTTGAATAGCCCTGACCTACTTTCTTTTATGACATCCTATATTCTGAAATAGTATGACTAAAAGTTCAGTGTTGTTCATGTATTTTAAAAATGTTTTTATTTATTTGAACGTGAACAAGTAGAGGGCCTCTTCACACTGTAAAAAAGCTCTAGATGCATGTGCCACTTTGTGCATCTGGCTTTATGTGGGTACTGGGGAATTGAACCCAGGCTCTCAGGCTTTGCGAACAAGTGCCTTTATCCACTGAGCCATCTTCCTAGGCCCTGTATTCTTCATGATAAAAAGACAAACTCACCTATGAAAGATTAACCTTGAAAAAAATATTTTTGATGAAAATTTACATTTAGTTAACCCTAAACTCCTAAATTTCTGTTTGTTCCATTTGTTTACATGGTTAACACTCTGTTGTTTTGGATATGAGTTCCCAAATTAATTAAATGATGATCTTTACTGTTGAAATTTGGTGTTCTTGTCCCTTGTCCAGGTTCATCAGGGTGTCAAAGGATTCGTCCTTGATGCCACAGATGGTAGGGGTATATTAAACGCCACCATTAGTGTTGCTGAAATCAATCACCCAGTGACTACTTACAAAACTGGAGATTACTGGCGTCTGTTGGTTCCCGGAACTTATAGAATCACAGCATCTGCTCGAGGGTGAGTGATGAATGCCTTATAATTAACAGCTTGCAGATAAGACAACATGGTTCCATTCTAGAAAGTATTTCTAGAAAATTTTAGAGCACCTACTAAGCAGCCTGGGGTTTTTTATAGGGAAGTTGAGAGCTGGTTTCACTCTCTAGTGTCAGGGTGAGTACCCCATGCCAGCCAGCACTATCAGACGTAAGCAGTCTGTGAATTCACACACCTTTACCTTTCTCTGCTCTGATTACCTGTTATCTGTCCATAGTGAGCTATTTCTTCACTATTAATAATTCTCTAAGGGTCCTGACAGACAAAAACAAACCATATTCCAAATCTGCCAAAAGCCTCAGCCACATTCTCAGTAGATGCACTAGTTTACAGTTTTACAAACGTTCCTTTTCAGAGCCTTTCAAAGCTCTCTCACAGACTTTTTGTTGTTGTTGTTTTTGGATTTTTTGAGGTAGGGTCTCACTATAGCCCAGGCTGACCTGGAAGTCACTATGTAGTCTCAGGCTGGTCTCGAACTCAGGGCAATCATACCTCTGCCTCCCAAATGCTGGAATTAAAGTTATGCACCACCACACTCAGCCTCACAGACAATTTTTGTTGTTGTTGTTTTTGGTTTGGGTTTTGGTTTTTCAAGGTAGTCTCACTCTAGCCCAGGCTGACCTGGAACTCACTGTGTAGTTCCAGGGTGGTCTTGAACTCACAGCGATCCTCCTACCTCTGCCTCCCAAGTACTAGGATTAAAGGTATGTGCCACCACGTCTGGCTCCTCACAGACATTTTTTATGTTAAAAAAAAACTTTTTTTTTTTTTTGAGGGCTGGAGAGATGGTTTAGCGGTTAAGGCACTTGCCTGCAAAGTGGGTTTGATTTCCCAATACCCACATAAAGCCAGGTGCACAAAGTGGCACATGTATCTAGAGCTCGTTAACAGTGGCTGGAGGCCCTGGCATGCCTATTCTCTCTGTCTCTCTTCACGCTATGTATCCCTCTGATAGCAGATAAATAAAAATATTTCTTTAAAAAAAAAAAAACTTTTTTGAGAAGGTCTCTAGGCCAGAGTGGCCTTTAACTCCCTATATAGCCAGGAATGACCTTAACTATGGATCTTCCTGCCTTCGCCTCCCAAATGCTCAGACTAGTGTGCCCTATGCCCAGTTTGACAATTATTTCTTACTGTGCTGTATTTGTTTCATTCAGTGACATTCCATCCAATTGCAAGTTCTAAGTAAGACTATTTTCATGTTTTGTTTTTATGAGAGAGAGAGATAATTGGTGTGCCAGGGCCTCCAGCCACTGCAGTTGAACTTCAGATGCATATACCACCATGTGTATCTGGCTTATGTGGCTTCTAGGGAGTCAGACATGGGTCCTGAGGGTTTGCAGGCAAGTGCCTTAACTGCTAAGCCATCTCTTCAGCCCCATTTTTTGTTTTTATTTATTTATTTGAGAGCTACAGAGAGAGAGAGAGGAAGAGGCAGATAGAGAGAGAGAATGGGCACACCAGGGCCTCCAGCCATAGCAAACAAACTCCAGCTGCATGCGCCAGCATCTGGCTTACATGGTGGGATATGGAGAATCAAACATGGGTCCTTAGGCTTCACAGGCAAGCTCTTAAGCACTAAGCCATCTCTTCAGCCCCCCTGTTTTGTTTTTTATGAGTTTTATTTGTTTGAGACAAGTTTCATATACCCCAAGCTGGCCTTGAGCTCCTGGTCATCCTGCCTCTACCTCCTGAGGCTGGGATTATAGGTATGTGCCACCATGCCTGGCTTGAACTTTCTTTCCATAAAAATGTATTAAGCCTGCCTGCTCCTCTCCCTCCCCCCTTTATCTCTCTTTCATTATATTCCCCAGACTGGCCTCCAACTCCTGGGCTCTAGCAATCCTCTCCCTCAGCTTCTTACAGGTTTGTAGATGTGCACCATACCTACCTTAGATTTATATATTGAAAACATTAAAATAAACCTATTCCATTTTTCCCACAGATTTTCTTCCCAGTTTTTGAAATTCTTTTACAAGTGGCTTAACATTGAAATCATGGGTTTGTCCTCTTGTAATTTTGGGGGGAGTGGGTTGTTTTTCTTGAAAAAGGGTCTTGCCATGTAGCACTGGCTGGCCTGAAACTTGAAGCAATCCTCCTGCCTCAGCTTCCCATCCTCAAGTGCTGGGATAACAGGTATGAGCCACCATGTTCCTCTAGTTTTCTTTCTTCATGTTTTTGTGGGAGTAGGTACTACCACAGAATATCCTCTTTCCTTTCTAGCCAACTCCCCCTATGCTGGAAATCAAACTCAGGCAAGGAAAATACTGTATTGACTCAACTCACTCTGGCCCCTAGCCAACATTCTGAAAAATTAAACATCCATTAGAGTGACAATAAGCATATGAAAATACTTATAGTACTTGTTTAAAATGCTTTTAAATATCTAATGGTCTATAAAGAGAGGGTATGGAACCTTACCCTAATGAATTACATGGTCATTTCTGTTTTACTTAACACTGGCTGAGTGAAGATAAATTAGAGCAGCAGGGTATCTGAGAAGTATGACATGAATGATGTCTTTGGTTGAGAATGTCCTTAGTACCTCAGACGTTTCCACCCAAAATACCCTGATAGTAGACAAGTAGATTGGGATCCCAGGAGTCATGGGGTACTGCAGGAAGCCATGTTTGAAATCATATGAATTCGTTCCATTTTTCATATACCTAAGTATGTTCTTTTAAAAATATTTTTGTTTGTTTATTTATTTGCAAGCAGAGAGAAAGAGACAGGGCATGCTAGGGCCTCTTGCTTCTGCAAACGAACTCCAGATGCATGAGCCACTTTGGCATCTGGCTTTACATGGGTACTAGGAAATTGAACCTAGGCAGTTAGGTTTTGCAAGCAAGCACCTTAACCACTAAGCCATCTCTCTAGCCCCTATGTCTGTTTTTAATTTTTTTTTAAGTTATGTTATTTAGCAAAGTTTGAAAATTGACTCTTTAGGATGCTACAGTGGTATAGCTTCAGTGGTGTACAGACATTTATTTTTATTTTAAGGTTTTTGGCTTTTTGATGTAGGGTCTTGGACTCACATGTCTTCTGTGTGCCTCTCTTCCCAGTACTTGGGCACTGGAGTTTAAGAAGTAGCCCTGATTTGTGTGCTTTATTATAGGTATAACCCAGTTACCCAGAATGTGACTGTCAAGAGGGAAGGTGTGATTCAGGTCAACTTCACGCTTGTTCGGTCGACAGATGCAAACAGTGAATCAAAGAAAGGAAAAGGGGACAGCACGGGCAGTGATAATGTCAGCGACCCAACAACTAAGCAGTTTGAAGCGTTAATCAAAGACCTCTCTGCTGAGAATGGTTTGGAAGGTTTCATGTCAAGCTCCTCTTCAAATTTGGCTCTTTATCGATACCATTCCTACAAAGATTTATCAGAGTTTTTGAGAGGACTTGTAATGAACTACCCACAAATTACAAATATTACCACGTAAGAATCACCATTTTACTGTCTTTCACTTTCCTGAAAAAGATGTATTAAGTCTTAGCATATTGATGACTCAACTGAATGTGTGAGAGTTGGAGTGTCCCAGTTTCACAAAATGTATTTGTTTGAAGATCTTTCTAACAGTGAGATTTGAAAAAGTTGGAGAACTGCTTGTTATATTAGCAATATATAGATTGAGCCCTTAGGAAATGAAAAATTATTCTTCCTAATATTACTCTTATTGATTTCAAAACTCTTTTTACTTTTCAGTTGAAGGTATTTTCTCACTAAATATTGCTTAGTTTATTTTGTTTTGCTAGGGACAGTTAAGGAATTTGGAATTATGCACTCACTTATAAGAGATCGTGTAGAAGACTTTAGACAAATTTGAAAAAGAAGCTTGGTTGCTGTCATTTCCTGAACCTTAGTCTCTATTCATGGGGTCTGTTAGCTGAAGCTTTAGAAACATGATTGATTGAGGCTTCCTAGGAAAAACCCACACAAAGTACTGGCTCACATAAAAGTGATGCCTGACCGTTTTTCCTTTATTTTCTGGGGCTTCTCGGCCTCACTTTCTCTGTACATTTACTTGTCCTCTTTGGGTCTTGTTTAGTTACGACCAAAATTATTTCCATGACTTCTATGGTTTGCCTAATATAAGAGTCTTTCTTTACATTTTGCCCTCAACTTATAAATTTATTTATTCCCTCTTACAAACCTAATGGACATTATTTAGCCTTTTACTTTTTTACTTTGACTTATTCATTGGTCCTTTTTATCTTACCAGAAATTTGGGCTTCTTAAATTTGGGCTTGTAACATTTACAGATGCTGAGTAATACTTACTTTGGCAGTGGCAGCTGCCTTCCTTCCCCAACTTCTTGTGTACGTCTGCCTTGTTCAAATTTTTTTTTCTTCCTTTTTCTTTCTTTCTTCTCTCTCTCTCTCTCTCTCTCTCCCCTCCCCCCCCCCCCCAAGGTAGCATCTCACTCTGGTCCAGCTGACCTGGAATTAAGTATGTAGTCTCAGGGTGGCCTCAAATTCTCAGCGATCCTCCTACCTCTGCCTCCCAAGTTCTGGGATTAAAGGCGTGCACCACCGCCCAGCTTTTTTCTTTCTTTCTTTTTTTAATTTAGAGAGAGAGAGAGAATATTGGTATGCCAGCTACTGCAAACTCCATACACTTGTGCCACCTAGTGGACATATGTGAACTTCTGCTTGCCTCACCTTTGTTCATCTGGCTTACGTGGTGGGATCTGGAGAGTCAAACATGGGTCCTTAGGCTTCACAGGCAAGCGCCTTAGCTACTAAGCCATCTCTCCAGCCTTTGTTCAGATTTTGAAATTTTTCTTAGCACTGTATACAATTTGTAGGCTTTCTTGTTTTAAAATAAAGCCACAATTGGATATTCCTGTTGGCTTAACTCATTTAGTTTTTTTTTTTAACCCATAATTTAAAATGTGTTCTTAAGTTAAGTAGTTCCCTCAAAATGGGATACATACAAAATATACCCACCCATGGTGGGGACAGGAGTTTTAGGTGGTAGGCCAGTGGACACTAGTATCTTAGAATAACATTGTAAAAAAGCAGTCAGTTTTTAGTCTATTAATCGTACTCAGTTTAGTGCTTACATATTTTTCCTGTCCAACTCTTTTTGATCTCCCTTACAGAAGAAAGCTAGCCTTAAGTTCATAGTTCTTACACAAGCAGATAGTTGACCATTGTTTTGTTTTCATTCATTTTTACTCTCAAACTGGTGTTGCAATTATAATGAAGCATGAAGTATGCTTACATTGATCAATGTAGATTTTTAAGGAGGTTCTCTACATTCACCTAAATTTAAATATTTCCATAATAAGAATTTAAGTGACTCAATTTAAAAGACAGTTGATAGAAGAAAAATCAAATATTGTGAAGATGGTAAGAGAAAGACAAAAGCTGGAGGACTGTTAGACTAAATCATCTTTTCTAAATCTGATAATATTGTACTTCTAATTGACTTTCTTTGCTTAAGGTAAACTTGTTTTCTGGCATAATGGTTCATTAGTTCTTAAAAAGACTTTAAGGACTTTTTTACTCTGTTTTTTCACTTTATTTTCATTTTTATTTTTCAAGTCCATAAGTTAAGCTTAACAGAATGCCTGATTACTTGCTAACTTTCTATTTCTGGCTTTTGAAAGTTTGGGACAGAGTGCTGAGTATCGTCACCTTTGGTCCCTTGAAATCTCCAATAAGCCCAACATATCTGAACCTGAAGAACCAAAGATTCGTTTTGTTGCTGGTATCCATGGAAATGCTCCAGTTGGAACTGAACTGCTTTTGGCTCTGGCAGAATTTCTCTGCCTGAACTACAAAAAGAACCCAGTTGTAACCCAAGTAAGAGAATAGCCTTTTTGACATGCTTTAAATGGTGAAAGGCTTAGTGATACATTGACATTGAGGCACCATTTCTAACTAGAATTTACAGAGAAGTGCTTTTAGTACATCTTAAATGTTACTTTAAAAAAAAATGAACCATCTTGCTGGGCGTGTTGGTGCACACCTTTAATCCCAGCACTCGGGAGGCAGAGGTAGAAGGATCGCTGTGACTTCAAGGCCACCCTGAGACTATATAGTGAATTCCAGGTCAGCCTGGGCCAGAGTGAGACCCTACCTCGAAAAACCAAAAGGAAAAGAAAGAAAACCATCTTGAAGCCATGGGTGGTAGTGCACATCTTTAATCTCCAGCACTTGGGAGGCAGAGGTAGGAGGTTCACTATGAGTTCAAGGCCACCCTGAAACTACATAGTGAATTCCAGGTCAGCCTGGGCTTGAGTAAGATCCTACCTGGGGGGAAAAAAAAAAACCATCTTATTACCATCTTGAGGCTGGGGTGATGGCTCAGTGGGTGAGAACACTTGCCTCACAAGCACAAATATATGAGAGGGCCTGACATTGCCTGAGCAAGTAAAATACCAACTGTGGCCATGCATGTTTGTAACCCTAGTCCTGTGAGGTGTAGAGTCCTGAAAATCACTGGGAGTTGCTGATTGAAAATGGTAGCTCTGAGAGGGAGTAAGAAACTTCCTCTCAAGGATTACATGGATAAGCAGTAGAGAGAGATACCAAAAGTCCTCTGGTCTCCACACATGCATATGCATCTGCATACACATTACATCACAGACAATACTTCATACACATACATGCCAAAAAATGAACTATCTTTGTGTGTGTACATGTATGTATATGTGTATGTATATATGTATATTTTATTTGCAAGAGAGAGAGATTGATAAAGAGGCAGATAGAGAGTAAAAGAATGGGCACACTAGGGCCTCCCAGCATTTGAGAGGCATAGGTAGGAGGATTGGCATGAGTTTGAGGCCAGCCGGACACTACATAGTGAATTAATTCCAGGTCAGCCTGGGCAAGAGTGAGACCCTACCTTGAAAACAACAGCAAAAAAATAAGAGAGAAGAAAGGAATTGCTTGACAAAGTGAGATGAATTTAAATCAACTTCATCAGAGGTTATCTTCTTCAGCAAAGCCAATTCTATTGACAACTCCTTATAGGTTGAAACAAATATCTCCTAAAACTTTGTTATTATTTTGTTTTGCTTTTTTAATGGGAAGGTATATAGAACTTGGTTTTCATCCTTGGCTACACATTAGAAATATGTGGGAGGCTTTTAATAAATTACCAATGCCTGGATTTTTATCAATATTTCTTTTGAAACACCTTAGGCAAATGGGCTTTAGTGAGAATGAAAAAAGAGAGGTTAAGGACAAGTAAATATTATTAAAATATATTATATACACATATGAAATTGTCAACTCCATAGGCTTTCCCCACAGAAATTTTAGACTTGTTTGTGACGGGGTCTTTCTATGTAGCTAAGACTGGTATTAAACTTGCTATAATGCCTAGGCTGGCCTCAAACTCACATCCTCCTGCCTCTGTCACTTCGTAATAGGCATGTACCATCACACCTCTTTTTTTTAATATTTTTATTTATTTATTTGAGAGAGAGAGAGAATGGACATGCCAGGACCTCTAGTCATTCCAAACTCTAGACACATGTGCCACCATGTGCATCTGGCTTACATGGGTACTGGGGAATCAAATCTGGGTCCTTAGGCTTTGTAGGCAAGTGCCTTAGCAGCTAAGCCATCTCTCCAGCCCCTTAATTTTTTTCAGTTCATGTTAGGCACATGCTCTACCACCAGGTTATAACCTTAACCCATATATATATATTTAGCTAGGTATGAGTCCCAGTGATCCCATGGCAAAAATCAAAAATATATTGTAGATAGGTAACACACTAACCAAGAATTATAAAACTCATACTTAATTTGTAAAAATTTGTCTCACTGGTCTAATTGGGCTTTTTAATTTTATTTTTGAGTAGTTGGGCTTTTTAAGCTTAAAAGATGAGATAGATAACTTTCAGATTCCAATTTGTTTAAAGGTACTCAAAAAGCTTAGAAAAATATCTATATATATATGTCCAGATATCCCTATCGCCAGAAATTATATTGAGTAGGTCTGTGGTGAAGTGTGAGGTGTATCTGAGAAAAAAAAAGTCCCCAAGAGAAGGAATTTCATAACCAGTGAGTTAAAGAGTCTCAAGTATTTTCACTCTTTATGAAGACTGTCATTTTTGCTTTTGTTTGTATGTGTGCATATATATGATGCATGATGTATGTGCTGTATGAGGTGTATGTGCCCTTGTAATAGTCCGTGTGCCTTCCTGTGGAGGCTGGAGCAGGGCATTGGATGTCACTCTCCACTGCTCTTCCACCTACGGTTATTTGAGCTGAAATCTTCCAGAGCTTGCCATTTTTTTCATGAGCCCCAGTGATTCTGATGTGTCTGCTTCCTGACAGGACTGGGGTTACAGACTTGATTAGCCACATCCAGCTGTTTAACCTGGATTCTGGATATTCAAACTTATCTGATATTAGGCCTCCTCAGGCTCTCATGCTTGCTCGGGAAGTATACTTAACCACTGAGTCATCTCTTCAGCCTTCTTTGGACTATTTTAACAGAATAAATAATCCACAAGTTACTTGACTTGTCACTGACAGAAGCACCCTAAGGAAGGGTTTATTGTGACTCATAGTTTTAGGGGATATAGCCCATTGTGGCAGTAGTGTGAGGTGGCTGGTCACATTGGGTCTGCCACAGTCAAGAAATAGAAAGAGATGAATGTGGGTGTTCTGCTGGCTTTTTCCTTTTAGTCTGGACCCCAGACCATGGGATGGCACCACTCATGTTCAGGGATGGGCTTCAGTCCTCATTTAAACCTCTTTGGAAATAGCCTTATGGATATACCCATTGGTGTGTCTCCTGAGTATGTCAAATCCAGTCAAATTGACAATGAATATTAAGCATCACATCACTAGGAATCTGAGATAAAATCTATCAGAACTTAGTTTATGCCACATATCTAGATGGTAATGCCAGTAGACGGAGAAATTAATAGTAAAACAAATATCCTACCTATTTTTTATTTTTAATAGGGTTTCACTGTGGCCCAGGCTGATCTGGAATTCATTATATAGTCTCAGGGTGACCTCGAACTCATAGTGACTCCCCTGCCTCTTCCTCCAGAGTGCTAGAATTAAAGGCATGTACCACCACAGCTGGCTCATATTTCTGACATGTTAATTTCAACTATTCTTTCTCATTGCCCAGATAGGCATTTATATTTTCAGATTATGTTTTAGGAAGTTCTGTAAGTACTCAACTGTGTCACTTTAGCACAAAGGCAGGGATCTGTCAATGAATGGGTATGGCTGTGCACCAGTATAACTTTACATAGGGAAGACAAGGAGCATACTAGATTGGCCTATAGGTAATGATTCTATGATCCTTATTCCGTGTCACCAAGCAGTCTTGGATAACATTGGTTATAAGATATTTTCATTTGAGATTTATTTTGACCAAGTGAGAATTTTATTTTGCATTTGAATTTTTTAGTTCCCTTAAAATTAGCTATTTTAAATTAATTATAAGGATTACTTGAAGCATAGGAAAGTACCTGTTGATTCCACATAGAGCTGCTAATCTCACTGGTTTCTGTTTCTGTTTTAGTTGGTCGATAGGACTAGGATTGTGATTGTCCCTTCTCTAAATCCAGATGGGCGAGAACGAGCACAAGAAAAAGATTGCACCTCAAAGGTGGGACAAACAAATGCCCGTGGAAAAGACCTGGATACAGATTTCACAAGTAGGACTGATTTTTAGACTATGAAAATATTTTCTCTTTATCTTTGCTAGGAGATTGGTCAAGCCTGTTTTGTAAATAAGTTCATGTAGAAGCTTTCATATCTAGGTTATGAATGTTGAGCATAAATGAATAGACATCCAGAAAACATTGTAGACTTTTCTTCTTTTTCTTTACAAAAGTAATTGAAGTTGGTGTGCCCATATTCATTCATTCATTCATTCATTCATTTATTCTCTCTCTCTCTCTATTTCTCTTTCTCTCTCTAATAAATAAATACTATAAATACTATTACAAAAATATTTAAAAGCTGGGCGTGGTGGCACACGTCTTTATTCCCAGCACTTGGGAGGCAGAGGTAGGAGGATTGCCATGAGTTCGAGACTGCCCTGAGACTACATAGTGAATTCCAGGTCAGCCTGTGCTACAGTGAGACCCTACCTTGAAAAACCAAAAAAAAAGTAATTGAAGTTGTTTGTTTTTATATAGAAACTCAGTTGTATTGGGATGTTCCATTTGTATAGAAATTCATATTCTCTTTATTCTTTTATATAGGTACATTTACACATATATACATATGTTGCATTGGAGGGCCTTATTTCTTACTTAACTAGAAGTATAAAGTCTACATATTTTGTAACTTCTCACTGAACATATCATTGACATCTTTCCATTTTAGTACTCATAGATATTTAATGGGTTTTTTTTTTTTTTTTTTTTTTGGTTTTCTAAGGTAGGGTCTCACTCTAGCTCAGGCTGACCTGGAATTCACTATGTATTCTCAGGGTGGCCTCTAACTCTCAGCAATCCTCCTACCTCTGCCTCCCAAGTGCTGGGATTAAAGGCATGCGCCACCACGCCTGGCGATATTTAATGTTTTTGTTGATAGTATTTTATGCCACTAACATTTAGAAATAATCTAGGCTACTAGGTAACTACATCCTAAAAGTGGACATTTTGTTTCTAATTTTTTGCTCTTATGAATAGTGCTACAAAAAAATGCCTTGCTTTCTGATAATCAAAGATAGGAAATATATTCCCTAATTTTCTTTTTAAAGTAGGATATATCCCTCTTCCTTTGTTCCAATAAGAATTTTCTTGTACTTGTTTAGTGTCCTTAATGTATACACATTATTTCAAAATATATACAACTTAGAATAACCTCTCTTTGAGAGTCCAGCTTTCTTGCTTGGGGTGGCATGTAAAGAAGTAAGTATCTATAAATTTTGTAAGTCAACATTTTGATTGAGTTCAAATAGAAAATATTTTCTTAGGTATTCCTATTAAGTTTAATACTTGATGTTTTATGTTTAACCTTTCCTGTTTTCAGATAATGCCTCCCAACCTGAGACTAAAGCCATCATTGAAAACTTGATTCAAAAACAGGACTTCAGTCTTTCTGTTGCTTTAGATGGTGGTTCTGTGTTGGTCACATACCCATATGACAAGCCAGTGCAGACAGGTATGGCAGAATGTCATTTCACACACATACCATTTAAGCCTGGTAGGAAATTGCAAGTTACTAAGTAATGTCCCTTCTATATATTTTGAAATGGTGAACATTAGATCTGCTCTAAGAGCAAATAATCAATCACAGATTGTCCATACTATATTTCAACAATTCAAATAGTTGCTTGGAGAAGAGAGGGCAAATCTAATGAGGCTTAGCTTCATTGAGTCTCAGCATCTTGTCACATCTGTTCAGTGTAGTCCACAAACATTTATTGAACAGTTATTATGTATATATGTTGGGAATATGAAATTGAATATGACATATTACCTGTCTCAGGTAACTGTAAACACATATTAACAATATAAAGATCCCCTCCCCTGCTTTTCTTATTTTTTAATTTTTTTAATTTATTTATTAGAGAGAGAATGGGTGTACCAAGGCATCTAGCCACTGCAAACTCCAGATGTGTATACCACCATGTGCATCTGGTTTATGTGGGTTCTGAGGAATCTAACTTGGGTCCTTAGGCTTTGCAGGCATCTTAACTGATGCGTTGCATCTTATTTTGAGTTAAGCAGTTTCTTGTTGGATCTCAATGAGTCATGCTATATGCAAATAAGTAAAATATCTATCCTTCTATATTTGGCTTCTTTCACTTAGCATAATTTTTTAGCTATTTTGTAGTATATGTCAAACAGTTTCAAACAGTTTACTAGCAATATTGTTAGTGGGTCACAATTGTCTCTTAATTAAGGTACTACATAACAAAATGTTTATATTTTAGTATGGTAGTCTGTTATATAAGTTTTCCATTAGAACTTCTTTGTTTTTTGGTTTTTGGAGGTGTTTTTTGTTTTGTTTTGTTTTGTTTTTTGGTTTTGGTTCTTTTGAGGTAGAGTCTCACTCTAGCATAGGCTGACCTGGAATTCACTATGGAGTCAGCCTCAAACTCACAGCGAGATCCTCCTACCTCTGCCTCCCAAGTGCTGGGATTAAAGGCATGCACCACCACACCCAGCTCCATTAGAACTCTTTAATGTAAGGAAGGTGTTTGCTTCTAATTATGGTTAGCTTGAATTAAATAAAACAATATCATTAATTATGATAGCTCCTGAGCAACCCTTCACTGAGTTGCAAGATTTACTAAAAGCAGAGGAAGACTTGTATCCATGATGTTGAACTTGAACCAAAAAAAATCTTTTACATTTCTTCACTGACTTTTCAATTTTTCTTCTTGACAGTGGAAAACAAAGAGACTTTGAAGCATTTGGCATCTCTCTATGCAAATAACCATCCATCGATGCACATGGGTCAGCCTAGTTGCCCAAATAAGTCAGGTAGGTATTGTTCCTACCTTTTGCCATTAATATTTTATGGCTGCTTTGGGGCAGAAACCTTGCCTTATGGTCTTATTGATCCACATCTCTTTCTTCTAGATGAGAATATTCCAGGAGGAGTAATGCGTGGAGCAGAATGGCACAGTCACTTGGGCAGCATGAAGGTATGTGTTATAGAGCCCAATTAGAATAGAATTATGAATATTGTCTCCTGAGTAAAAGACTAAGTACTTTTTTATATTTATTTATTTATTTATTTGAGAGAGAGAAACAGGCAGAGGAAGAGAGAGAGAGAGAGAGAGAGAGAAAGAATGGGTGTTCCAAGGCCTCCAGCCACTGCAAACGAACTCCACATCCATGTGCCACCTTGTGCATCTGGCTTACGTGGGTCCTGGGGAATCAAACCAAGGTCCTTTGGCTTTGCAGGCAAACACCTTAATCACTAAGCCATCTCCAGCCCCTAAGTATGTTTCTGATAGAATAGAGAGATGGCATCTGCCTCAAACTTTCTTGACATGCTTAGGTCTAAAATTAATCTGACCATATTCTTTTCCATTTTAAACATTTTAATTATTGCAATTTAGTAACAACAAATCTACTTAACTGTATTGTACAGCCATCACAACATTTACTTCCAAAATTTTGTATTGCTCCATATTGAAAGTCTTTGCCAGCTAAGCAGTGACTGTTCCTCCTTTCACAGTTCTTTCTGTCTCTAGAAATATGTTTGTTCTCAGTATTTCTATATGAGTAGACTCGTAAAATATCTATCCTTCTGTATTTGGCTTCTTTCACTTAGCATAATTTTTTAGCTATTTTGTAGTATATGTCAATTCTTCATTCCTTTTAGGACAAAATAATATTATATATACCATGTTTTGTTTAATTTATGTGTAAGCCATCAAGCTGGCCTCAAACTTGCTATATCGCTGAGGATAACCTTGAATTCAGCTTTTCTTTTTATTTTATGTATTTCATTTGTTGGCTCAAAGCTTCATTCTTGCATTTACTCATTTATGTTACTGCATTTGATTTTGAACTTTATATTCCAGGATTATAGTATCACCTATGGCCATTGTCCAGAAATCACAGTATATACAAGCTGCTGCTACTTTCCTAGTGCAGCACAGCTCTCTACCTTGTGGGCAGAAAATAAAAGGTCTCTTCTTAGCATGTTGGTGGAGGTGAGTTTGTTTTGAGTGTTTTTTATGCACTAATTCTGTGTATCACAACACCCAGGGCTTGATGCATGCTAGTCTTCATCATACAAGTATGTTCAGTGAAACCTTTACCAAAGCCTTGTCTTTGCCTTTTACCAAAAAAAAAAAGAAAAGAAAAGCAGTATTTACTTCAAACATATATAGAAAGAAGAATTGTGGTATTTTGTGTTGCCGAAATAGATGCCATATATTGACATTTCTTGAATGTGCTGTAATTTAACCTTGGGAGATGATGCAGGCTTTTCAGTCAGAAGATCACACAGAGTTACTATAGTCAGTGTACTATGTAAGAAAGAGTGAAAAATGAAAAAAAAATCATTCAAAGCATTTGAAGATTGTATTTAATTCTGTAGGCTCTCAGTATATCAGATTTCTTTCATCTCCAGCATTGTAACTCTGAAACATTGAATGAGTAGCAAATGTGGTGAGGTTCAGTGGGGAAGGGTTGGTTTTGGTTTTGTGGCACTGGGGATGAACTCAGGGCCTTTAGCATGCTTGGTAAGCACTCTACCATCAGACCCCTCCTTTTTTTTTGTATCGTTGGTAGGTTGGATTTTTTGTTGTTATTGTTGTTTATTTTGAGAGAGAATGAGTGCACCAGGGCCTTCACCTTCTGCAAACAAACTCCAGACTTATATGACCCCTTGTACACATATGCAACTTTGCACGCTTATGTCACTGTGCATCTGGCATACATGGAACCTGGAGATTTGAACATGAGTTCTTAGGCTTCACAGGCAAGCACCTTAACTGCTAAGCCATCTCTTCAGCCTTGTTTGTTCTTAAATATTCTACTTATTTGCGGGGGGAGAAAGAGGCAGATCGAAGCCACGTGTGGTGGTGCACGCCTTTAATCCCAGCACTCAGGAGGCAGAGGTAGGATGGCTGTGAGTTTGAGGCCAGCCTGAGACTACATAGTAAATTCCTAGTAAGCCTGAGCTAGAGTGAGACCCTGCCTCAAAAAACCAAAACAAAAAAATGCATGCATGCATGTATGTGTGTGTGTATGTGTATGTATATATATATAGAGAGAAAGGCAGATTGAAAAAGAGAAATGGATACTCCAGGGCCTCTAGCCACTGAAAATGAACTCCAGACACATGCATTACCTTGTGCATCTGGCTTTGGTGAGTACCAGTCAATTGAACCTGGGTCCTTAGGCTTCGCAGGTAAGTGCCTTAACCACTAAGCTATTTTTCCAGCCCTGTTTGTTATTTTGAGTTGGGTTCTTGCTTATTTAATGAAGGTAACCTTGAACTCTCAATTTATTGCCTTAGCCTTCCAAGTAGCTAGGATTACAGAATGCACCATTATGACTGGCTATAGGGGGATGTGTGTGTGTGTGTGTGTGTGTGTGTTGCTTGTTTGACTTTAGTCAAGCTTCAAGCTATTGCCTCTACAATATATCTGACATAGAAGCATAAATTTATATGTTTTAACATTTTTTTTCAGGTTCACAAAGGAGTTCATGGATTTGTTAAAGATAAGACTGGTAAACCAATCTCTAAAGCAGTCATTGTACTCAATGAAGGAATAAAAGTATACACAAAAGAGGGAGGTTATTTCCATGTACTGTTAGCCCCAGGTGTCCATAACATCAATGCCATCGCTGATGGGTACCAGCAACAACATTCACAGGTACAAAGCTTGATTAGTATTATAGAAATGCTTACTGTCAATAATATTTTTATTTTGAAATTCTTGTTAGACAGTTTAAGGGAATAAATAAATAAAAGTATGCCCACCTCTTGAGTATGGTATCCTATTATCTTTATGTTGTTTTCTGTCATTTGGCAACAAAAGAGAAATTTGTATAGCATTTTGTATAGTCTGGATGACTGAATCGCCCTCTTGGTTTGTTCTAATGGCCCCACAGAACTAATGTATCAGGGCTGTAGTGCACCTTAAGTAAACTTTTTCGTGCTTCTAACTTTTTATCCTTTTAGGTATTTGTACATCATGACGCAGCCAGTTCTGTGGTAATAGTCTTTGATACAGACAACCGGATATTCGGTTTGCCAAGGGAGCTTGTGGTAACTATATCAGGTAAAGGAGTTTTAATTTTTAATAGTTGTGGTTAACATCAGTCACCTCCAGCTAGTCACTTTTTTCCTAGTCTCCTTAGCTAAACATAATTTTCCTGAGCCACTATTTTCCCACATGTTCTCCTGGCTTGTCCTCTCTCTTTTTCAGGTCTATACTAAAATTCACTTCCACAGAGAGGCCTTCCCTGATCACACAGCCCCTGTCATTTATCTACCTAATCATCCTAGCTAACACACAGCTCCTGTCATTTTCTAACCACTTTTTTTCATCATAACATTCATTACTACCTGATATCATATGTATTTATTCACTATGTTGTCTATATTGTCTCCCACCAAAACTTAAGCTCTAGGCAAGTAGGAGTTGATCTGTATCACCAGATCCTAGAGTCAGATGGCATAGAGTAGCTCTCAGTGAAGAGCTGTTACAAGCAAATAATTGCTTTATATGAAGATCATATCAGTTTCTGGGACTTATGTTTTAGTTTTTCAAGATCCAGGAAATAGGAAATGTGTGGGTGTTGTTCCCAGGGTTAGTTTCTGCCATTGATTAAGTTACTGAAAAGTTAGGGGAAGGAATATATGGAAAAATAAATATTTCATTGTATTATTCTTATTTGACATCATGAACTTTGTTTCATTACCAAGTGTAAATTGGACTTGGAGCAAAATGACTGGTTTGTTACAGGGTGTATGTGGAAGAGATCCTTAGTTGAAAGAAAGTAGTATCTTGGGAGCATGGTGCAATTACAGAGCTTGTGGTGAGCTTAGAGTTCTTAACTTGAATTAGATAAAATGTGACCTGGTTTAAATCTGGTTCATGCCACTTATTATCTGTTGTGAACTTTATTACTGTTACTACTATTACTACAATTTTTTGTTTACGAATGCTGTCATTTTGATAACCTTACATAAAAATTTAAACTAAAGGCCAGGTGTAGTGGTGCACACCTTTAATCCCAGCACTTGGGAGGCAAAGGTAGGAGAATTGCCATGGCTTCAAGGCCACCCTGAGACTACATAGTGAATTCCAGGTCAGTCTGAGCTACAGTGAGACCCTATCTCAAAAAAAAGTTAATAAATAAATAAATAAATAAAGGATAAACTAAAATAGGAGGACCACTATGAATTGGATGCCAGCCTGGCTACATTATAAATTTCAGGGTAGCCTGAGATACAGATTGAGATCTGATCTCACAAAACCAGATTAGTAAATAAATAGTTTTTAAAATTAGAGATAAGGAATATGTTTGGATAAAATGTGTAATGGAAAGTAAAGGTAGACGTTATTGGAAATGGGTTGTAAGGGCCTATAGTAGTGTAGCTCAGTAATAGAGCACCTGCCTAGCCTGTGCTATACCTGGGTTTAATCTGCACCACAAAGGAAAGAAGGGAGGGAGGGAGGTGGTGGGGAAAAGAAAAGGAAGGAAAAGGAAGGTGGAGAAGGAAAGCAGAGGAGGGAAAAGAAAGAGAGGGTAGAGAGGATGGAAGAGTGGAGGTGGGAGGGAAAAGAAAGGAAGAAGGAAAGAAAAAGAAAAGGGAAGTGAAGGGAGCGAGAGGGAGAAGCAGGTTATAAAACAACAGATGTGGTAAAAGAAAAAGTCCATGTTAAATATATGAAGAAAGATCTAGAAAAATAACACTTAAGTAATTAAAATCAAAACTCATCCGCTTTATATTTCTGCCTCCCAGAAATAGTAGAAATGTAGAGAGGCTAGATTTTGATTTTTATACATTGGTATTTCCCAACTATAGTGTACATGTGTTATTTCTGTAATAATAAGTGGTTGGAGGTGCTAGGGATTGAACTGCACACTCTCTGCCTGCTATCTAACATAGAACTATATCCATAGCCCAAAAAATTACTCTCTTTGGTGGTGGGGTTCGAGATAGGGTCTCACTCTAGCCTAGGCTGACCTGGAATTCTCTGTATCATCTCAGGGTGGCCTCGAACTCATGGTAAGCCTCCTTCCTCTGCCTCCCAAGTGCTGGGATTAAAGCTGTGCACCACCACACCCAGCCAAAAGATTACTCTTAATGACAAGAAATAAAAGAAAATAAATGATGTGTTATTTAAAGAGATGCTTTTTCATATCCATAGTCTAACACTCCCATATGGTGTTTTTTGTTGGGCAGGAGCCACCATGTCAGCATTTATCCTAACCGCTTGCATTATTTGGTGCATCTGTTCAATCAAGTCTAACAGACACAAAGATGGTTTTCATCGGCTGCGGCAACATCATGATGAGTATGAAGATGAAATTCGCATGATGTCAACAGGCTCCAAGAAGTCCCTCCTAAGCCATGAGTTCCAGGATGAAACAGACACTGAAGAAGAAACATTATATTCTAGCAAACATTGAAGACTACATTTTGCATGTCTCCCAGCTTAATTACCAAGCAAAATGACAGCTCCTTTTGGGAGACACTGCACTGAGAAGAGACTCATCCTTCAAAAAGTTTTGGGAAGTTCATTGGTTAAATTTATATTCTATGTGAATATCGCTGGCAGTTTTGAAACTTCCCATCCTTAAAGTACTCTTAACTTTTTCTAAAAATCTGATTTCTATTTATGCAGCAGAAATGGGAAAGCCCCTTTGTTTTCCTTTTAAGATGAGCTGTTTGGAGCTTATATATTAACAGCATAAAGCCACCTAGTAGATGTATTTTGCACATCAGGTATTTGCTAGTGGCTTTAGCTTTTTTTTTTTTTTTTTTTTTCTTCCTCTCCCTCTCTCTCTGTCTTTATTTTAAAGGCCAAAAGAATCTACAAACATTTAGGCAGGGACACCAGTCAGACTCTGACATAAAGCTTTAAAAACTCGAGCTTTTTCTTAGTCTACTGAGGAGTACTCTTCTAGTTACTAAATAGCTGGAGTTTCTCTTATTCAGGTTCAATGGAGGTTGAATGATTTTTAAACATATATGACATTAGGAAATAAATAAATAAATAAATGGGATCTTGCATTTGTCTTTCTACCTGTTTCCAGGCTAGATCAGAACTGGTGGGCTGTGCTCTCAGCAGGATTTTACTACCTCTCTTGTAAGGTTTTGCAAAGTTCTAAATATCTCCATCTTCAGGGAGAACTCACTGACTTGGCTGTGAAAGTTCCAGCTGTCCACCTGAGTGGAGGTGAGAGGGAGACCTAGCGGAAGCCAACATTCATGCCGCCTGTCTTCTAACTTTGTCAAACCCACAGGTGCTGCTGCTTTTATCTGTGAAGCACTCGTTTATTCTAGGAATGTCTCATTCCTTATATTTCCTAAATTTCAACCTTTTTCTATGTTGTGCACTTACAGTCTTCAAAAGATCCAGCCATCTAGAAGTTCTGAATTCTGAAAATATCTGAAAGTATGAAAGAGACCTATTTGCACATCCTTAATATATTTTAATCCAAAAATATCTACATTGCTTACTCCAGCCCGAGCTTCACCCTGTAATAGCTTACTGTTACTAACATTGCTCAGCCGGACTTATGCACACAGGCTGCTGCAAGTGATTTGGTTCTTTGCCCTAATGTTTTGGTTGACAGTCTTTTTTTTTTTTTAACCAACTAGTTTTGTTAAAATTTCAGTTAAAAAGTTTTAAATATGGCTCCTTCCATTTAAAAAACAAAAACAGACTGTCATGTGATATATAACACTGGTGTGAAAAATGCCATTTTCACTGCCAGTCAGGCAAAGACCTGAAAGATTTGCATTTTATTGTGTCTATCTTATGCTGTTCAGTGGAAATGATGCTTTTTGTAAGTATGAGTCTTACCAAGGAATGATGTAAAGGTTTAATACCTTTGAATGTTTTAATAGCCAAGTTGCTGCTGAACTTGTACTAAATCAGGGGATCAGAAAACTAGCTCTTTTAAAGTTGCATTCATACCCATCCATGTATCAGTCATTCCAAAGCCTTCTTGTGGGGTTTTACTCAGTTCACCTAGGTACCTCAACCACATCTTGTGAGGAATGCATCCAAAGTGGCTTTTATAAAATAGAGGTCTTGTTTAGCAGAAGTAATGAGATAAGGAGATTTGTTAGCAAGTACCTATGTGGTGGCTTAAGGTAAGCCACTTTAGTGTTAGTCCTAGTATTAGCAATTCTAAATCCTGCCCACATACACAGAACAGAGTTTGAGGGATGTTAACAGTTAATGAAGTACACATGATTTATTTTCCTCTAATATTTTATATTTCCTTGAGTGATATGGTGTGGTGCTCTTTTTCAGATTTATTTTTTAAAGTGTAAAGTCAGAAAACCAACAAGGGGCCTGCAACTGAGTGGCTCTGCTTGGAACATTGCAGCCAGCAATGAAACCAAGTTTATGTGACAGCCTTTGCTTTATTAGTGTGGGTCTCCACCAAAGGATACCTTTACATTTACCTCTCTGTTTATTGAATTAAACGTGTCTTGAAGAATACATCTCAGTGGTTGGAGGCCATGCCTTTTAAGTATGTATAATGCTTCTTTAGAGATGAATATACAAATAGTTATTTTAGTAATTTTTTTCTCCTGAAACAAAACCCAAATTCTGCTATATTTCTTAAGTCTTGAATAAACTTTTAAATAATCCATTGATCTGGAAAACAAGGCCTCCCAGCATCTGTTATGTATGAAGATGAATGTACAAGATCCCTGACTACTAAGTCGGTTCTCAGCCCTGCTCTGTCTTGTCTTTGTGGGTCTAATCTTGTGTTAGACCACATTAACAGCAGAAGGCATTGAAGCCATAGGGATGGGAATCCGTTTCTTCAGTGTTTCTCCTAGAGACTTTCCCTTTCCTTGTAGTCATGGAGGAAAGTAAGTACCACAGTATTGAGAAACTTGTCCAAATCTAAGATGTGCCTTTCTTTGCTCACAAGGCATGGTTTTGTCCTGGTGATCAGTTTGTAAGCCTTCTTCCCTCCCGCTTCTTAATAAAACAAAGTGATTGAGTAGGCAATGTTCAAAGTGTCTGCGTGTGCAAATGTACTTGTGCTGATCATGTAGTATGGGAAGAGGAGCCCAAGTAATTCCCAAAGGTTTTGATGTATTTGGAAGAACTATTGGGTGGTGATGGGATCCCATCTGTGTGAAGGATATTCGCAGTTCAGAAGAGAATTCACTTTGGGACTTTGTAATGTTCCAGAAACATTGTATTTTTGCCTCAGTGTGATTGACTGGTTAATCTTTGGTAAATTTCATCTGAATGGGATTTGTTTAATTAGTGAATATTACATTTAAAACTAATTATGAGTGGAAAAATAAAGGTAATGCTTATGTCTGAACTTACTGTGTTTCTGAGCTAACATCAGGTTACTCAGTAACCATGACCCACTCTTCCATTTCCATTTATCCTCAGTGTTGAACAGATTTCTATTCTGGCTACCAGAATGCATTTGTGCCAGGTTTTGTCCCTGCTGTATTAAAAGCTTCTTGGCTATGAATGTTATAACCGTGTCCTAGGATTTGGTTCTCTGGTAGAGTTGTTTTAACAGTAGCAACCTAACACTTCCCCTGTATTTTTGCTTTATTGTTATTGCTAAAAATTCTATTTATGTTAGACGTTCGGTGACTTTCTATCTAGCAACCCTGATAACTTTAGGTTTGTGATTTGTTTTTTGGGGGGGGGTCTTTGAGTAATGTCAACTGAAGGTGAATTTCTAGTTCATGAAGAAAACTCTCCCAATTCTACTTTTGGCAAAAATTCACTATTTCACTTGACTTTCAGAATATTGTCCTTGTTGGTTTTTTATATGACAGAATACATTATGAAATTTGAAAGTAGGTTCCATTTTGAGGCAATTGGATAAAAATTATATAAACATACACAATAATAATTTTTATGAATGACATAATATGAGTGTTCTAGCTATATTCTATGCTGCAGATTTTCTGGAGGTATGACATAATGACATTTTTATGTTCTTCTCTCCTCTCCATTTTTTTCAGTCAATACGCCCCAGCTTCAGAACTCTCTATAGTTGTAACATGACATGCCCAATGCTCACTCAAGTGTTTTAGTCTTTCACTTATTTCATGCACTGTGCCTTCAAAATGGAATTTTTAAAGAGACTTTAAATGAAGTTAAATAGTTGTTTTAAAAAGCCAATCTGTGTAATTTATGTGAAATCTAACTGTAATGAGGTCCTTTGTTTTTTATATGTAAACAGATCTACTAATCCTGTATAAAAGTTATTTTATTATGTTTGTCTTTGTGTTTTGTCTCATGATCTTTTTTTAAAGCAATAGACCACAGAAAGTTATTGTTACAGTTTAAAAGTTATCAATTTAGTTTTTCTATCTAAATTAAAAATAGTACCGAAGACCAGGCATAGTGGCATATGCCTTTAATCCCAGCACTTGGGAGGCAAAGGTAGGAAGATCGCTTTGAGTTTAAGGCCAGCCTGGAACTGCAGAGTGAGTTCAGGTCAGCCTGGTCTAGAATGAGACCTATAACCCTCCCCCAAAAAAGTACCAAGATCAGAGTACAGGATGTCACCTATAAAATATTTCTGCTGTGTGAATTGACTCAAAAGAAAGCTTTGTTTCACAAGTAACAATAGCATATAGTAGCCACAGTTCTTTTCCTGTTTGTAGCTCATCTAGAATGGTATGTGTTCCATAGAAACATGACAGGCAGTAGGCCCATATTATAACACTGCTCACTTCCCATCTATTTTGTGTGCTGTCTTTAGAAACAAGAAAGGTTGGAAGGCTTGTGTACCCATTGTATACTTGTTTGTTAAAAATCTTGGTCCTTTTCCAGGTGAAGCCCATTTAGAATACTATGTCCTGACACATTAATAGGCACAGTGATGATGAAATGAGTGCCCTCTTGTTTTCTCACAATTTTCTGGTACTGCTTCTCTAACAGGGCTTAGGACATCAAAGTTATACAAGAAACATGGCTGTGCTGACCGGGAACTCAGTAGTCCAAATAAAGAGGCAGGAATGAAAATAAGTTGTGCTTCAGTAGTGTTTGGTTTCTCTAAAAAGATCACATGGTAAGGGAGTTCTGCAGCAAGGTTTCAGCTTGGACAAACCTATGGTCAATTTTTAGCTCCACCATTTGCTTCCCATGTGGCTGTGCATAAGTATCCTGGAGTCTTGATTTCACTACTGGTTAAGGAACAATCTTTGGTAAGATTTTACTGGGAATTGAATGAGATATTTTGGCTAAAAACTGAATACCTGTAGTAACCACCACAATTTTTCTCCATTTGCTGTTTTCTGGCCCTTTTGAAAGTATTTTTCAAAGGTGGTCTTTTCAATTTAGAAGAAACACACATGAGAACTTACTGGAAAAATTTAAAGGTTCAGTTTGCCAAATGCTTTTACATTAGATTAGATTGTGTTCATGCTTCTTTGGTGAAACCTTACTTAATTGTACAGGAAGAATGGACAGTGATCATGGATATTGTCCTGTCAGCATTTGAAATCTTTCCCCAAATTAGAGGGAGTTTTCTCATACTTGAAGCAAGCCTTTTGGTTTGTTTCACATATACATATACTACTGATTGTGTTCAATTTTTCCCTATTTCTAGGAGCTAGTTGTCATGAAGTAAATATGATACTCACTGTTAATACACAACTCAGTTAAGAATCAGTGCCACCATACAGGTCTGCAAACCTCAAGTAAACATGCCATTATTACAACATACAAAGCAATAGAATCAGAGAAAGCCCAGTTTTAATATTACAATTTCCATCTACTTTAGCCAGTACAATGTTAAAAAACAAGCATGCTATTTCTTTGGCACTTTTGGCTTAGGTCACATGGAATCTAGGTCTGATTACTGTCTAAACAAATGTGGTCAGGTAAGAAAGAATGAAAGTTTGGTCTAGATGGAATAGAATGGTATTCAAGTCTAAAGAGGCCATCCTGGAAACAAAAAGGTGGGAGTTTTGTGATTAGGTTGAAGGCAGCCTAGTGTTTGGGAGTGATAGTGTATTCAGATGTCTCAGCATTAGCAAAGATAATGTATTGATTCAGTTGGAGGCATGATGAAGAGGCCAGAATGAGTCAAAGCCACTGTAAGTGGGAAATCAAAGCAATAGTTGTAGAAATTTAAGATGGAATGTTTAACCAGGCATGGTGGCACATGCCTTTAATCCCAGCACTCACGCAGAGGTAGTAGGATTGCTGTGAGTTCAAAGC
Organism: Jaculus jaculus; assembly: GCF_020740685.1. Taxonomy (NCBI): domain Eukaryota; kingdom Metazoa; phylum Chordata; class Mammalia; order Rodentia; family Dipodidae; genus Jaculus; species Jaculus jaculus. Next base: position 84,623,121 of record NC_059110.1, on the reverse strand, counting down.
CATCCTGAGACTATATAGTGAATTCCAGGTCAGCATGAGCTAGAGTGGGAGAGATGGAACATTTAGAAATTGAAAAATGATTAGATGGAAATTGTTGGTAATGTGGGTTATATTCTCTTTAGTTCAGACGAGATTGGGCGCGTTCAGGGTGGTATGGCCATAAGCGGGTTGTGTTCACTGTCATTCAGGCTGACCCAAAGTGAAGGGTACAGGGGAAGTTGTAGATCACTACATCTAGAGCTTGCCAAGCATGTCTGCAGTTTGATCCTCAGCACCACCACCAAATAATAAAATTGCTAGATCTGCATTGCTACTGATTGCAAACATCTGAAGTTACTGCAGTATTGACAGTACTGGCATTGCTGACACATTGCATGGTTCCTAGAAGTTTTTCAGCACCAGCCTTTTGATTTAGCATCAGAAAAAAAAGATGGGAGGAACTGCATTAGTTTCCTTCTCATTACTGCTGGGATAAAATACTTGATAAAAGCAACGTTAAGAAGGGAAGGTTTATTTGGCTTATAGTTTGAGGCTATTATCCGTCCTTCATGGAGGGGGATGGCATGGCATCAGGAGCACAAGGCAGCTGGTCACATTGTGTCTGTGATCAGAAAGCAGAGAGTTTAATAAGTGCTGCTGCTCAGTGTGCTTTCCCCTTTTTATGCTATTCAGAACCCCAGCCCATGGAATGGTACTGCCCACAGTGTGGGTGTGGTGGTTTGATTCAGCTGTCCCCCACAAACTTAGGTGTTCTGAAGCTAGGTTCCCAGCTGATGAAGATTTGGGAATTAGTGCCTTCTGGAGGCAGTATATTGTTGGGGGCAGCCTTATGGGTATTATAGCCAGTGTCCCCTTGCCAGTGTTTGGCACACTCTTGTTCCTGTTGCCCACCTTACGTGGACCAGGGGATGATGTCCACCCTCTGCTCATGCCATCATTTCCCCCTGCCATCGTAGAGCTTCCCCTCAAGACTGTAAGCCAAAATAAATCTTTTTCCCACAAGCTGCTCTTGGTTGGGTGATTTCTACAGTAAGGCAAACCTGACTGCAACAGTAAAGTGGTACCAAGGAGTGGGGTTGCTGCTAGACACCTGATTGGGTGGCTTTGGCCTTTTGGAGCTGATTTTCAAGAGAACTGTGGAAGGATTTGAAACCTTGGCCTAAGAGCTGCCTTGCAGTGTTGTAAGTACAGCTTCATGGACTATTCTAGCCAGAGTTGAAAGACCTGAATGCAATAAGAACTATGGACTGTGAGGTTTGACTTGTGAGGGTGAGAAAGAGCTTTGCTTGGACTGGGCTAGCAGTTTGTGTGAGAAGCTTGCTCTAATGCCTGTGTCCTGAGAAGTTGTGCAGGGTTGCTTTGCATATAAATGAACTGGTGTGCACAGAGGGATATTACACAGAAAGAGAAATCTTTGGGTGACCTGCTGCCCATTCAGCTGCAATTGAAAGATTACAACCTTTGAGATTGGGCTAGCTGATCTGAACTGGGGCAACAGGAAGAATGTAGACTCTTTTGAAAAAGCCTGAGTGCTCAAGTGTCCCGTTCTTCAAAGTCTGCTTTATTCCCTCCTGGATTAACAAATTGGCACCCTACCTGGTATTGTGGAGTATAAGAAATGCAGGAAAGAGAGGGTCATTGAATTTGCAATGTAGTCTTGTGTTTTGGAAATGGCCGTGAGCAGTGTGAAGCAGGTTTGCTGGTTGCCTGCATGGAGACCCCATGGAACCATGAGGATGAACCGCGGATTGCAGTGGAGACCCAGTGGAGATGCCGGGACCATGAAATGGCTGCTAAGGAAAGCTACTGGCCCTGATGAAGTTTTCCAGGACTGTGAGTAGCCTAGCTGGAGGGGCAGAATTGGAATACCAGAGACTTGTTGCTGGTGAGAATTATTGGACTTGGAGATTTGTCACTGGCTAGAGCTGCAGAATTTGATGTTTATTCTGGTTGTTTTAAATCTTGTATTGGTTGAATATTTCTTTGCTATGTCCAGTGCCATCTTTTGTAGTGTGAATGTTTATTCTGTGCCATTATGAGGGTTTTTTTATGTTATTTTTTGGTATTATGGCTCTTAAAAGATCTTGAACTATGGGGATGTTTGAACATCATTGGTATTTATAAAAACTATGGGGACTTTTAAAGTTGGATGAATGCATTGTATTTTATATCATGTATAGTTATCAGATTATGGGATCCAGGGGAGGAATGTGGTGGTTTGATTCAGGTGTCCCCCATAAACTTAGGTGTTCTGAAGCTAGGTTCCCAGCTGATGGAGATTTGAGAATTAGTGCCTTCTGGAGGCAGTATATTGTTGGGGGCAGCCCTCTGGGTATTATAGCCAGTGTCCCCTTGCCAGTGTTTGGCATACTCACTTGTTCCTGTTGTCCACCTTATGTGGGCCAGGGGGTGATGTCCACCCTCTGCTCATGCCATCATTTTCCCCTGCCATTGTGGAGCTTCCTCTCAAACCTGTAAGCCAAAATGAACCTCTTTTTCCCACAAGCTGCTCTTGGTTGTGTGATTTCTACCAGCAATGCAAACCTGACTGCAGCAGTGGGTCTTCTTACCTTTTTACCTCAAACTAATCTAGAAAATCTCTCACAGAAGTGCCCAGAGACTTGTTTCCATAGTGGTTCTAAATTTTGTCAAATTGACAACTGAGATTAATAATCGCAGGAACCTAGAAGAATTGATCCTAAAAATAAGACCTAGAATAAGTAGGGAGTGAAAAGGTTATGACTGAATTTTAGGACTTTTGGATTAAAAAAAAAAAAAAGTTCAAGGGGCTGGAGAGCAGTTAAGGCACTTGCCTGCGAAGTCTAAGGACCCATGTTCAGCTCTCCAGACCCCACGGAAGCCAGACACACAAAGGTGAGGCAAGCACAAGGTGGCACATACCTGTTAGGTGGTGCAAGCATCTGGAGTTCGATTGCAGTGGCTGAGGCCCTGGCATGCCAATTCTCTATCCTCTCTCTCTAATTAAAAAAAAAAGTTCAGAGCCAGGCACGGTGGCGCATGCCTTTAGTGCCAGCACTTGGGGGGCAGAGGTAGGAGGATTGCCATGAGTTCAAGTCCACCCTAAAACTACATAGTGAATTCCAGGTCATCCTGGGCGAGAGTGAGACCCTACCTCAAAAAACACAAAACAAGAAAAAAAAGTTCAGCGCTGGAGAGATGGCTTAGTGGTCAAGGCACTTGCTCATGAAGCCTGAGGAGCCCAGGTTTGATTACCCAGTACCCACATAAGTCAAATGCACAAGGTGGTACATGTGTTTGGAGTTGTTTGCAGCAGCCAGAGGCCCTGGTGTGCTGATATTTATACACACACACACACACATAATCAAAATTTTTTAAGTTGAGAAAGTTTTAGACAAAATTGCAAAGAGAATGCAGAGTTGACTGCTGAGATGCTGAGTTTTTATCTTTTTTTTTTCTTTTTTCTTTTTTTTTTAAGAGAAGAGAAGAGAAGAGAATGGGCATGCCAGGGCTTTTCAGCTGCTGTGAACAAACGCCTGACGCATGCACCCCCTGTGGGCATGAGTGGCATGGCACACTTGCGTCACTGTTGCGTCTGGCTATACATGGGATCTGGAGGATTAAACAGGAGTTCTTAGGCTTCACAGGCAAGCACCTTAATCACTAAGTCATCTCTCTGGCCGGACAGCTGAGTTTTAATGTGGAAGCGGTGCTAGGAGAGAGGACTGTGTACAATTTTCTATTTAATACGATTTGAGTAAGACATACTCAAAAAAGGACCGGGCATAAGAAAGTGGATGTTTGGAACCCAGCCAGCTAGGCATAGCTTAAGGGCCCTGATGTCAGGCCATGTGGTACTGCCTCTAGTGACTGAACTACAGGAAGGTCTGAAGTGGAAGGTATCTCCTTCATAGAGTTAAGAGTCGATCTCACAATTTTTCACCGTCAGTAAAGGCAAACAGAAAAAGTTCTATGTCAGTTTCAGATGTTGATGATATCAAATACTATTTTTATGATAGTAGACTCCTGAAATGAAAGCTACAGAAACTAAAATTAGATGGATAGATATGTTGGCCAAAAGAGCTATCTGTAGAAATTTGTAAGCAGCACAGAGACAAAAAGGTAGAAAATATACATGGCAAAGAAGGTTAAGCCTAAGAGACCACTAGAGTTTGGTTCCCAGGACCTACAGCAGCATCTGAGCATGGCCACACACGTCTGTAACCCCAGCCATGTGGGGAACAGAGAGTGGAGAATCACCATGGCTTATGAAAAGATGGTAAGCTCTAGGATCAGTGAGACTCCAGCTCAAGTATGAACAAGTGGAAGAACCATGGAGCAGAAGCCCTGGTATTCCTCTCTGGCCACACAGGGGAGCAAGTGCACAGGGTGCCGCATGAGTACATGTGCGCACACTACACAAATCACACCACACCATAACACACACACTCTACAAATGAAGCCCATGTGCCTTATGCCTGTAATGCTAGCACTTGGGAAGCTAAGGCAGGAGGAACACTGTGAGTTGAGGCCTACCTAGTTCAAGGGCAGCCTGGGAAGATTGAGACCACTGCATCTCAATAAAAATTGACAGGAGGAGAGCTCTGCAAAGGTTTTTTTAATCATTATTATTAACAACTTCCATGATTGTAATCAATATCCCATGGTAATGCCCTCCCTCCCCCACTTTCCCCTATGAAACTCCATTCTCCATCATATCCCCCCCCAATCAGTCTCTCTTTGATTTTGATGTCATGATCTTTCCTCCTATTATGATGGTCTTGAGTAGGTAGTGTCAGGTACTGTGAGGTCATGGATGTCCAGGCCATTTTATACCTGGGGGGGAGCACATTGTAAGGAGTCCTACCCTTCCTTTGGCTCTTACATTCTTTCCGCCACCTCTTCTACAATAGACCCTGAGCCTTGGAAGGTGTGATAAAGACACTGTAGTGCTGATCACTCCTGTCACTTCTTTCCAGCACCATGATGCCTTCTGAGTCATCCCAAGGTCACTGACATCTGAAAAGACAAGGTTCTCTACCAAAAGTGAAAGTAGCATTAATATATGGGTATGAACATTAAGAGAACTGCTTACTGGGCAGTTTGATAAGCATAGTATATACATTTAGCCAGACAGCAGTAGACGTTACACTCCTAGGGTTCATGACTACCCCTGTTTTAAGTTTTCAGTATGAGGGATATATTTCCTTCCGTGGAGCAGACCTCCAGTCCACTTAGAAGGCAGTTGGTTTCCACCACGACAGATGTGCCACTATTCACCTGTTGGCTCATTTGGCCTGGCTGGCAAAATTTAAGACTTGCAGTGTCCACTGTTGAGTATCTTCACTGGTGATTTCTCTTTCTCCCATTGAACTGCATGCAGAATGGCTTCTTCCAGCTTTCTGTCAGCTGGTCTACATGGAGGAGGTTATCTCAGTTCCAGCAGGATTTCTCAGTGGCCTTGCCGCCCAAGTATGTGGAGTCTTCAGCAATAGGGTCTTACCATCTATTCCTGGTGGGAAACCAAGGGCCTCGGCAATGGCCTACAATGTTTTGGGGGCAACAGGGACCTCCCTGGCCAATAACTGACTGGAAGGTATCCCATCCCTGGAACTGGAAACTTTCTAGCAACAATCTATGGCTCCTCGGTGTTCCATTGTCCAAAAAAGTAGGTTTCTATGTGATTTGTTTATATCTTCTTAGACTTTGATTAGCCCTCCCTCCACCAAAGGTATTTCTTTATATATATTTATTTTAGAGAAAGTCAGGTAGACACTTTTGTGGATGACAATGTTGATGGAGAGGACATGAAGAGCCAGCTGTTACAGCACTAATCAGTGAGTAGAGTCCTTTCCATCTGTCTCATGTTCATGTTCTAGAGCTTCCATTGTGTAAAGGTCTCACTCTAGCACAGGCTGACCTGGAATTCACTACGTAGTCTCAGAGTGTGCCCTTGAACTCATAGCAATCCTCCTACCTCTGCCTCCTGTGTGCTGGGATTAAAGGTGAATACCACCATGCCTGGCCTAAGGGTTTTTGTTTGTTTGTTTGTTTTAGAGGCAGGGTCTCACTCTAGCGCAGGCTGACCTGGAATTCACTATGCAGTCTCAGGGTGGCCTCGAACTCACAGTGATCCTCCTACCTCTGCTTCCCGAGTGCTGGGATTAAAGGCATGCGCCACCACACCCAGCTTGTTTTTTTTTTTTTAATATTTATTTATCTGAGAAAATGAAAGAAAGAGAGAGAGAGAGAGAGGCAGATAGAAAAAAAAATGGGTGTGCCAGGGCCTCCAGCCACTGCAAGCAAACTCCAGATGCTTGTGCATATGGAATTAGGGAATTGAGCCTGTGTCCTTTGGCTTTGTAGAAAAGCACCTTTACCACTAAGCCATCTCTTCAGCCCTGTTGGTGGGTGTTTGACAGCATCCCAGGAAACATTTGAAGAGCTCTGTCTTCTGGTGAAAACATTCTAGATTTTTGCATGATCTAATGGAAGTTTTGACTAGTGTTATTTTCTTACACCTTCAGCTGTGGCTTGAATGTAAAAATCTCCCCCATTGCTCGTGTGTTTGAGGACTTGTCTGGAAAGGTTGTGGAACCTTCAGAAAGTGGAGTCTTGCTAGAGAAAGTGGGTCAATAGCGGGCCACGTGGCCCAGCCTCTCTTGCAGTTTGTTCTCTATTTCCTGGCTGTGCTACAAAGTGAGGAGGCGTCTCACTCCAGCCTTCCATGTCTTCCCCCGCCTTGAGGCAACTTCCCTTAGCCAAAGTAACCCTTGTCTTTCCACAAGTTGCTTGCTGGTCAGTATTCATTCACAGCAATGACAAAGTTCCTGATACACCCTCTGCATAGCCTTAGAACTGACTGATTCTTTCTTACATTCCTGTGGTGCAGGGGGTTTTCAGTGGCTGTGTTTCTAGGCTGGAAAAGCTTAAATGCATTCATTTATCTGTAATTGTGGAGGGAGGTCAGGTAAGAAAAGGGGTTCTCGTGGTCAAGCTAATGAAGTGTTTTCAGATGAGTGGGTCATGTGTACCTCTCTATTGGGCTCCTGCTTATAAACTTGCCCTGCAGCATGGGAAGGAGCTCTCAACTGATTAAGGAGAAGGATGCAGGCTTTGGTATCTTCTACTCAGTTATTCAGATTAACCTGAGCATTGTTTGCCTATCACACATGGTTTTTCCTTATGACACGAGTTTAATGTGTAAATCACGTTTTTGAACACTGCCTTTCAATTTAAGGGAGGGGCTGTAGGGAACTTAGTGTTGTGCCCTGTTGTCTCTTCCAACAAGGCACACTGTTAGGAGGTCACAGCACATCTCTGAGCAGTTAAAGAAAAACAAATTACTGGAAGGACACGTAGGATCAGCTCAAAAAGCCTGCCGTCTATCACATCTCCCTCACAGAAGTATGTATGAGGCTAAGAGCTGCTGGCCTAATCTGTAGGTGCAGATCCCATGACTAACCAAAAGGCATATAGGTTTAGGTTCATTCTCTCACGTCACACATCTCTCCTCTGAACACGGAAGTTTCTTCTGGTTTGCCGCTTTGGACCACTCACAGTAGGTGTTAATGGGCTTTGGACCATTATAAGATGCTGCTGTGGGGTTCCTTCACATGCTGTGGAAAAACAAGCTCAGGTGCCTAATAGCCAACAAACACAGGGCCCATTTGGAGCATAATAGCATTCATTTCTGATAAGTGATTACTTGGAAGGACCCAAATGTTGAGGTCTACCTCTTCATTGTAATCTCTGGGAAAAGTTCATTCAGACCTCCCTACATTGAGAGTATTTCAGTAGAAGTTTGGAAGAAAGTTTGACAAAACCCTTCATCCTACAGACCTAAAGAACACAACCACCTCTGTGCTGAAACCAAGAAGCTTATTTCCTTGTATTATAGGCAGTTCATGGAGTGGAGAGATGGCTCAGCGGTTAAAGGCAGTTGCTAGCAAAGCCTCCTAGGCCATGTGTGATTCTGTAGTACTCATGAAAAGCCAAATGCACAAAGTGGTGCATGTGTCTGGAGTATGTTTGCAATGGCAAGAGGCCCTGGTGCAGCCATGCATCCACAGTGTCTGTCCCCCACTCCATCTCTCTCTCAAATAAATAAATATTTTAAAATAAAAATAAGTGCTGGGCATGATGGTGCATGTCCTTAATCCCAGCACTCGGGAGGCAGAGGTAGGAGCATTGCCATGAGTTCGAGACCACCCTGAGACTGCATAGTGAATTCCAGGTCACCCTAGGCTAGAGTGAGACCCTACATTAAAAAAAAATAGAGGGGAGATGGCTTAGCAGTTAAGTCGCATTACTGTGAAGCCTAAGGATGCCAGTTCAATTCTCTAGGTCCCATGTAAGCCAGATGCATAGGGGACACATGCATCTGGAGTTCGTTTGCAGTGGCTATAGGCCCTGGTATGCCCATTCTCACTCTTTCTCTCTCCCTCTCTCTATCTCTAAATAAATAAATAAAAATAAAATATTTTAAGATAAAATTAAAATAAGTGCACTTTATGTATTTCTTTTTTTAATATTTTATTTATTTGAGAGAGATAATTGGCATGCCAAGGCTTCTAGACACTGCAAACAAACTCCAGATGCATGCACTACCTTGTGCATCTGGCTTATGTGGGTACTGAGGAATTGAATCTGGATCCTCAGGCTTCATAAGCAAGCACCTTAACTGCTAAGGCATCTCTCCAGCCCACTTTAAGTGTTTCTAATGAGATGACTTTTCACAAACTGCAATTTGTTATGTTCTGTCTTATAAAGATAAAATTTCATAATTTATCTAGAAAACTAGCAACAGTTACCCAAAAAGTACATAATTTTCAGCCATCAACCAGACATTAAAATGATGGTGATGAATAAATCCAAGACAGTAGAATACAATGGGCTGGGAATGTGGCTCAGTAGTAGAGCACTAGCCCAGCATGCACAAGGCCCTGGGTTCAACCCCAGCACAACATAAAAGAAAGAGGAAGGAAGGGAAGAAAAAAATGAACTTTAGTAAAGAATTAAATCTACTGAAGGCTAGAGAGATGGCTTAGTGGTTAAGGCACTTTCCTGGGAAGCCTAAGAACACTTGTTCGAATCTCCAGGTCCCACATAGTAGCCAGATGCAAAAGTGACCCAAGTGTGTAATGTCACACATGCACGCAAGGGGCCCATGCGTCTGGAGTTTGTTCACAGTGGCTAAAAGGCCCTAGCGTGCCCATTCTTTCTCTCTCTGCTTCTTTCTGTCTCTCTCTCAAAAATAAAATAATTGCTGAGCATGGTGGCACATGCCTTTAATCCCAGCACTTGGGAGGCAGAGGTAGGAGGATCACCATGAGTTCAAGGCCACCTTGAGACTACATAGTGAATTCCAGGTCAGCCTGGACTAGAGTGAAACCATACCTCAAAAAAAAAAAAAAAATAAAAAAATAAATAAATAAATTTTAAAAATTAAGTCTATTTAAATTTAGATGAAGAACTTTAGTTCTTGATGAGAGACATAATTCTCCTTATTTCTTCTACAAAGTACAGCAAAACCATATGCATTAATGTATAAAACAAATGTAAGACTCTGAACATTAAAAGGGCAGCAGAGTGGCTAGGGATTTCAGGATCTGAAGAACAAGCTCCCTGGGTTTCTCCTGCCTAATTTAATATCCTACAATGAGTGCTGGAGAAGCTGGAAACCCAGAGATTCCAAAGAGAACAAGAAATGCCAAAGAAGACAGTAAGAGCCCAAAGGCCAACCTAAAACAGCAAGAAATGAGGGCCCTAGCAAGTTAGAATATTGTTAGACAATAATTGCACTACTCTAGACCAATGCTATAGAGAAACCTGCACCCCACCTCTACCCTTTGCCAGCAAAGGCTGAATGTGGGACTTAACTCTTACCCTTGCCTGCCTATAACCCCCATACAAACCTGGGTGGTGTCAAAGTGGGGAGCCAAAGATTTGTTGCTGCATAGTAGTAACAAGGGCCTCTGAGCAAAAGGCCAAGGGAGACTGTGAACTCCAATTCCCTTCTAGAAGGAGCAAGAACAGGTCCCAGCCTCCCTGTTAGCACAGTATCAGGGAAAAATGTCAAACACATCTGAATGAGCTCAAGTCTTGTATTCCTAAACTACCCCAGATTTTAAAAGCATTCATTGAGCTAAGAACCTAGAAATGCCAAATGAGGGCTCGAGAGATGGCTCAATGGTTAAAGGTACATGCTCACAAAGTCTGATGGTCTGGGTTCGATCCTCCAGTACCCATGCAAAGCCAGATGCACAAAGTGGCACATGCATCTGAAGTTTATTTGCAGTGGCAAGAGGCCCTGGGTTGCCCATATTCATTCTCTCTTCCATTTGCAAACAAATTAAAAGTCAAAAAAAATGTCAGTTGATTAAAAAATACAACCTACAGACTTCAACACAAGATGACATAGATGTTGGAATTATCTGACAATCATTTAAAAACCACTATAATAAAAATAATTCAATAAGCACATATAAACTTGTAACAAATGATTTTTAAAAGCACTCAGGGAGTTGGAGAGATGGCTCAGTGGGTAAGGCACTTGCTGCAAAACCTAACAATCCAGGTTTGACTCTCCAGTACCCATGCAAAGCCAGATACACAGAGTGGCACATGTATCTGGAGTTCGTTTGCAGCGGATACAGGCCCTCACGCACCAATCCTGTCTTTCTGCCTCTCTTCTATCTCTCTCTGCTTACAAATAAATAAATAAAAATAATTTTGAAAAATAGTTCAGTAGGAAATAATCTTCACAAGGAAAAAGAAGATATGAGGAACTGAATGGAAAAAAATTAAATCTGAAATAAACTCAGCAAATAGGCTTAACAGTAGCATGGAGGGGAAAGAGGAAAAAAATCCTACTTTCCTGCCCATCAGTGAACTTGAAGATAGAATAGTAAATGTTACCAGGAAAGAACAATCAACAATACATTTTTTAAGATGAATTTTTAAAAATTTATTTGAGAGAGAGAAAGAGAGAAAGGGAGGGAGGGAATGGGTGTGCCAGGGCCTCCACCCACTGCAAACAAACTCTGGACGCATGTGCCAGTGCATTTGTCTTATGTGGGTTCTGGGGAATCGAACCTGGGTCCTTCAGCTTTGCAGGCAAGCACCTTAACCACTAAATCATCCCTCCAGCCCAACAATACATTTTTAATTAGCACTCAAGAATTTATGATTTTGGGTTTTTGTTTGGTTGGTTTTGGTTTTTTGAGGTAGCGTCTCACTTTAGCTCAGGCTGATCTGGAATTCACTATGTAGTCTCAGGGTGGCCTCAAACTCACAAACTCAAGTCAATCCTCATACCTCTGCCTCCCAAGTGTTGCGACTAAAGGCATGCACCACCACACCAGGCAAGAATTTATGTAACTCTGCTAAAATTCTAGCAATCATGTAATTGGAGCTTCAGGAAAAGGAAGAGAAACACAAGTATTAATAGCTGGAAATTTCTCAAATTGGGCCAAAGACATAAACCTAAGATACAACAAGTTGATTAAATCCCAAAGAGGAAAAATCAAAATAAATCTATACTAAGACACATTGTAATCAATTTCTGAGCACTAAAGAAAAAATTTCTTGGGCTGGAGAGATGGCTTACCGGTTAAGCGGTTGCCTGTGAGGCCTAAGGACCCGGGTTCGAGGCTCAGTTCCCCAGGTCCCAAGTTAGCCAGATGCACAAAGGGGCGCACGCGTCTGGAGTTCGTTTGCAGTGGCTGGAAGCCCTGGCGCGCCCATTCTCTCTATATATATATCTGTCTTTCTCTCTATGTCTGTCGCTCTCAAATAAATAAATAAAAAATGAACAAAAAAAATTTCTTGAACACAAAAGATAGCTATAGTGGAAAAATGATTCAAATGACAGCCAGTTTCTCCAGAAAATATGATGTGCGCAAGGAATGGCACATCTTTCAAGTGCTGGAAAAAGAAAAGGAAAGAAACAAAAGATGTTAACCCCAGATTATATGAGTCAACATTCTCTGATTAAGAAAAACACAAAAAATTTTCACTTGTAGGGCATAAGCAAGGGGAGGAAGCTGCTACTGTTGTCTGCACAAACTCATATATTATGTCCACCAAGCTGCCCTCTCAATACTTACGTTTATGCCCATATGTTAATGGTTCTCTTACTTTTGGTTAGAGAAGCTTCTTTTTTTCAGATGATGGTGACCACTGGGGAAGATTCAAAACTCATCAAAGGGCTGAGAAGTGACAATGGAGCGTTCAGCACTAAGTGAGACATGTCTCTCACACCCTTCAAGGCTCAGAGACCATTGTGAAAGAGGTGGTGGAAAGAATGTGTGGTGGTTTGATTCAGGTGTCCCCCACAAACTTAGGTGTTCTGAATGCTAGGTTCTCAGCTGATGGAGATTTGGGAATCAACGCCTCCTAGAGGGAATGTATTGTTGGGGGCGGGCTTATGGGTGGTATAGCCAGCTTCCCCTTGCGAGTGTTTGGCACACTCTCCTGTTGCTATTGTCCATCTTATGTTGGCCAGGGGTTGATGTCCACCCTCTGCTCATGCCATCATTTTCTCCTGCCAGCGTGGAGCTTCTCCTCCAGTCTGCAAGCCAAAATAAATCCTCTTTTTCCCACAAGCTGCTCTTGGTTGGGTGATTTCTACCAGCAATGTGAACCTGACTGCAACAGAATGTAAAAGCCAAAGGATTGGGAGGAGTGTTTTACAATACTGTCTTCCACACATAAAGTGGTCATGACTTTACAGTGGCTAAGGCTTAATAGGAGGGGAAATGATGGCCTCAAAATAGAAGAGGGACTAATTTGAAAGAAAAAGGGATCCAGTGGAGGAGGGATAGAAGGGGAGGACAATGGTATATTGTCATGGTATATTGTCTCTATGTATGGAGGTTGTCAAAAAATTTTTAAACTTTAAAAAAAAAATTTTATTTATTTTTTGAGAGAGAGAGAATGGGTGCACCAGGGCCTCTAGCCATTGCTAATGAACTCCAGACACATTTGCCACCTTGTGCATCTGGCTTATGAAGGTCCTGAGTAATCGAACCTGGGTTCTTTGGCTTTGCAGGCAAGTGTCTTAACCACTAAGCCATCTCTCCAACCGAATAAAAAGTTAAAAAAAAAAAAGACAGAAAAATGTTTTTTCACTTGCTTATTTAAAAACAAATGGCTAGGGCTGGAGAGATGACTTAGCAGTTAAGATGCTTGTCTGTGAAGCCTAAGGACCTATGTTCAACTCTCCAGGTCCCACATAAGCCAGATGCACAAGGTGACAAGCACAAGGTCCCACATGTGCACAAGATGGTACCTGCGTCTGGAGTTCGATTAGTGGCTGGAGGCCCTGGCATGCCAAGTCTCTCCCCACCCCCTACCTTCTCTCTCCCTCTCCCCCCCCCACCCTCTCTGTCACTCACACACACACACACACAAGCCAGTCTGTTGGGCTTGCCTCAAAAAAAAAAAAAAAAAGAAAGAAAGAAAGACAGACAGGAAGGGAGGGAGGGAGGAAGGAAGGAAGGAAGGAAGGAAGGAAGGAAGGAAGGAAGGAAGGAAGGAAGGAAGGAAGGAAGGAAGGAAGGAAGGAAGGAAAAGCTTAAATTCCGTATGTTTGACAACTGTAGCAAAAATTACATTAATCCGACACGGTTTTCAACGTACAGGGAGCATTAAATTATACACCGGAGTGGGGGAAAGGACGTCATAGAAGGTAAAGTGCCTGATAACTTCATTAGAACTAGTGAAATGTCAACTAGTGAAATGTCACTAGTGGACTGTGGCAGCTGTGGCATCTATGAAGGGTGACTTTGGACAGCCCATCTGAACAGCCCGAGTGGGAGCACGCGGGAAGCAGCGCGCACCTGCTAGCCTCGGGGGCTGGAAAGGAAAGAGCACCGAGGAGCCACTGGAGACCAGGAAACCGGCCCGCGACGAAGGCGGAGGCCATGGAGCGCGGGTGGGCGCAACTCCAGGGAAAAGAACCTTTGGCGCTGGGACGGGGAAGCCTGGCGGAAGATGCACGCCCAAGGCAAGAGTTTGCGCGCGGCTTTCCCCTCCTCGATCACCTGCGAAGAAGAGGAAGAACCCGAGACGATGGAGATTTCGGGGTGGGAGAGTGGGGAGTGGAGGACGGGTACAGACCCAGCGAGAAATTCAGGGAGCCTCGAGCTGAAATGCAAAACTGTCATATGTGATTGCAATATCAAACTGCACAAATTTTGTCGTGAAGCTCTTTTCCAGACTTGAAATAACCAACATGCTTCATGAGGCTCCACCAGTCTCTGAGGAACTATTGGCATCCAGTGGTTATTGTGGAAGGGGGAAACAGTTTTCTTTTCTTTTTTTGTTTTTCGAGGTAGGGTCTCACTCTGGCTCACGTTGACCCGGAATTCACTATGGAGACTCAGGGTGGCCTCGAACTCTCGGCGATCCTCCTACCTCTGCCTCCCGAGTGCTTGGATTGAAGGCGTGCGCCACCACGCCGGGCTTCACATTTTTCTTTTCTTTTCTTTTTTAAATTTTTAAAATTCATTTTTATTTATTTATTTGAGAGTGACAGACAGAGAGAAAGAGGCAGAGAGAGAGAGAGAGAAAGAGAGAGAGAGAGAGAGAGAGAGAATGGGCATGCCAGGGCTTCCAGCTACTGCAAACTCCAGATGCATGTGCCCCCTTGTGCATCTGGCTAACGTGGGTCCTGGGGGATCGAGCCTCGAACTGGGGTCCTTAGGCTTCACAGGCAAGCGCTTAACCGCTAAGCCATCTCTCCAGCCCCCACATTTTTCTTTAGTAGTATAGCCGCTGGTAAATAGCCCTTTCTCCAGAAAATAATCACCACCCGTTCTCATGTAACCAAGATTAATTAAACTCATTGAGTCACACACCAAAAAGGAAAAGATAAAAATACACGGCAGTATATTAGAAAGGGGCGTAATTGGGAAGAAGAAGTTTAGAGGGAGGCTACAGAGAGTGTATAAGCGGGGGGAGGGGGGTGAATATGAAATTGTCTCATAAAGAAAAAGAAGCTGTAAAGCAATTGGCCGCCAGGTGGCGGTGTCTGAGGAGGTTCGCGTATCCCGCCGGCTCGGGCGCTCGCGGCGCAGGACGAAGGCGGGGCGGCGACTCTCTAGCCCGCATGCCCGCATCTCGCCGGTCTCGAGTGACGTTGGGCAACGAAGATGGCGGCGGGAACGAGCAATTACTGGGAAGGTGAGGGCGAGGCCCGCGGGTGGGTCCCGCCGGGGGCTGAGGGGCCTGAATGAGGATGAGTCTTGCGGGAGGCCGCGGGGGGAAGAGCCGGGGGTGAGGCCGGCCTTAGTGGGAGCCCCGCGGCCTTGGGAACCTGGGGCAGGTGGGTAGCGGCGGCCTGTCGGACGGGACGCGGCGACCGGCCGGGCCGGGGCCGGGGCCGGGGCCGAGCGCGCGGAGCCCGGATGAGGGGCCCGAGGCGGCCCGGCGGTGCCGGCGAGAGGACCTCGGAGCACCGGGCTCCGGCCGCGAACCCCGTGCGGACACGCGCGAGGAGACTCCGAGCCCGGACGACTTGGAGTAGCCGGAACCCACGGTCACCGTCGGGAAACCGGGAAGAGAGAAACTTGTCGGTCCTGTCCGCGGTGGGGGGAAAGTGTCAGCGGTCCGTCTCCCACCGCGTCCTCCGCGATGGGCAACTTCACTCGGAGGCTTCTTCGAGGCGTTGGGTATTTGAAGACAGAAGATAACTTTACCTTCTGCCCGGGAGTCTAGGATCCGTTTTGTTTAAAAAAAAAAAAATGAGAATAAAAAAAGGACCTGTGTGAGTTGTAATTAATATATTTTGCTATACTTCAACCAGAAAACGTTGTCATTTGGCAGGTGGAATTCACTTAATTCCTGGAAATATTGTCCAATCAAGTGTGACCATAATGAAACTCACTCCTGGACCGTGATGGACAGCAAAGACCTGAAACAGCTCACCTATCGATGATATATATATATACACACACACATACACTGTAGAAATTACTCTCGGAATCCTCTTACCTTTTTGATCTTTTTTCTCTTTCTACTCATTGAAGCCTCTGTAAACCATATGTTGTTTCTATCAACCACTTGGTCTGAGAAACAGTTTTAAGTTCATACTTGTCTGATGTGTTTTCAGAACGCTTTCATTTGAAGGTTCCTATTAGAAAGATAAGTACCGGAATTACAGGAAAAACATGCCTGTAATTTTAAGCATGTATTGCCAATGACCATTTGAAATATATGCACTTGACTAGAATCCTTTTTAAAATTATGTAGAAGTGGCTACTGGTATCTTTAAGAATAGTCATTAGGTTATGGGTCTTTTTTTTAGGCAGTATGCTGTAATAATTACAGCAACTCATTATGGGCAGCGCACCCTGTGCCAGATGCATTAAACATATGATTACCAATACACAGAAAAACCCTGAAGGTAAGGGTTTAAGAAACAAAAGGCTGAGACTCTTCTGTTAAGTGGATTGTCAGTAAGTCTCAGAACCAGTTAAGTGGCTGAGCTGAGATTCAAGCTCTGGGTAGGTATGTTACACTATAATTCTGTCCTTCTGATTGCCGAACATATGCAAAGAAATATTTTGTATTCCTTATCCCTGAGACATTCTTACAGTGTTCCTTCCTATATTGCAGTCCTTTTCTTTTGACTCCACTTGACCTTGAATAAGAGTACTCAGACATGTGGGTTTCCAGATAGAGCTTCTTTCATTTAGCTCTTTTTTTTTTTTTACTTTTTAAAAAAGTATTTTATTTTTACTTATTATGAGAGAGAGAATGGGCACACCAGGGCTTCCAGTCACTGCAAACAAACTCCAGATGCATATGCCCCCTTGTGTATCTGGCTTATGTGGGTCCTGGAGAATTGAACCAAGGTCCTTTGGCTTTGCAGGCAAGTGCCTTAACCTATAAGCTATCTTTCCAGCCTTCATTTAGCTCTTTTATGCCACTCTGTGAGTCCAGTTTCTCTGCTTGTTTGCTTGCTTCTGCTTTTAAAACTTAAACTGTTGTTCTGTGGTAGTTGTATTTGACCTTGTTAGTAGTACATTCTTCTACTGCCAGCTTTTTAGTGAAGTTTATGAGAAGGCAATATTTAATTTTTGCTAATTTGTTTTTATGTTTAATTGCTAAAAATTTTATAACCTAAAAAGTGAGATTTCAATCAAAACCAGGGCTTCTGATAAAGTTAGCTGGTAAATTGATATGGTTATTAACCATTTTTATTTTCTTTATGATATGTATTCTCTTCATATTTTCTTGAGTTACAGAATTTTAGTCACTGCTTTACACATAATGTCAGGGATATTAGGATAATATTTGTTGACTCACTGTTTTGGGAATAACACTGAATGGTTCTATATCCCACTGTTATTTCCCCTCTTGGTACCATCTAAAGTTTAATTAAGTGGCTAGGTTTTTGTTTCTTTGTTTTAACAATTTTCCTGGGGAAGTAGATGAGAGATCCAAACTATGACTATTTACATAGTTTGCTTGCTTCAAAAATAGTCTTGCAGTTATGCTTACTGGTAACTCTGTGTCTGATCATTTGCTCTTATAATTTTGTTAAAGATCTCAGGAAACAGGCTCGACAGCTGGAAAATGAACTTGACCTGAAACTCGTTTCCTTCAGTAAACTATGTACAAGTTACAGTCACAGCAGCACCAGAGATGGAAGACGCGACAGGTATAGGTACTACCAGATTCTGTCTCTTATGCTTTAAATTATATAATGTTTTTAAAGCGTTAAAAATAATAATAATAATAAGCTAAGGGATGGGGAGATGGCTCAGTTGAAAGTATGAAAACCGAAGTCCAGATTCCCCAACACCCACATAAAAAGCCACCTGTGGCCACACATGTCTATATAACCTTAATGCTGAGTGGTTGGAGATGGGGGAATCCGTGGGATTCATTGGTCTGCTAGTCTGACTGAAAAATCAGAAGCTCCAGTTTCAGTGAGAAACATCTCTCCAGGAAACACCACAGAAGAGTGGTGCAGGGGGCCACCAAATATTCTCTGACCTCCACATGTGTGCAAAAATCTACACACACACACACACACACACACAAATAATATAATAATAATAGTAATAACATAGTAATAATAATAATAAACTAAGCTATATAACTCTGTGACTTGGTCTGTTGATGAATTTTTGATGTTTTATTTTGTCAATTTTGTTTAGTGGTTTGTTAAAATTATTCCTAAATATGGAGAGTAGCATTTATTTGGCATTTCTGGCAAAGATTATAACTTCTCAGGAGAACACTGCTATATGAAACAACTGGAAAACAACATACTTTTTACTTATTTGACAGAGAAAGGGAGGGAAAGAGAGAGAGAGAATGGGTGCACCAGGGCCTCTAGCCACTGCACACAAACTCCAGACATGTGTGTACACTTGTTCATCTGGCTGATGTGGGTCCTTGGGAATTGAACCTGGGTCCTTTGGCTTTGCAGGCAATTGCCTTAACCAGTAAGCCATCCCTCCAACCCAGGGAAAATATATTCTTATATTTGACTCTTATGCTTACTTTGAGTCATCTACTTGTTTTTAAATAAATCACATAAAGGATAAAATAATGGATCCCCATGTGTTTATGTCATTTTAAGAAATGTTTATTTCATATTCATCTGAAAGTACTAATAGCATCCCACATTTCCCCTCCCATTTATGTTTATAAATCACTGTATATTTTAAACTTAAAGTTTTTGGCTGGGTGTGTTAGCATATACCCTTAATCCCAGCACTTGGGAGGCAGAGATAGGAGAATCACTGAGTTTGAAACCACCCTGAGACTATATAGTGGATTATAGGTCAGCTCTGGGCTAGAGCAAGACCCTACCTCAAAAAAACAACAGGGCTCGAAAGATGGCTTAGTGGTTAAGCGCTTGCCTGTGAAGCCTAAGGACCCCGGTTCGAGGCTTGGTTCCCCAGGACCCATGTTAGCCAGATCCACAAGGGGGCGCACACATCTGGAGTTCGTTTGCAGTGGCTGGAAGCCCTGGCGCGCCCATTCTCTCTCTTTCTCTCTCTGTCACTCTCAAATAAATAAATAAGAATGAACAAAAATAACTTTAATAAAGGACATATTAATTAAGTTTAAAAAACAAAAGTTTTTTATATGTGAGTATGCATATTTCCATGTGTGTGCAAGTGTGCATACAGATACATGTGTGTAGAGATCAGAGGTCATGTTGGATGTTTCCTTAATTACTTTGCATCTTTTTTTCTGTTTTTTTTTTTTCAAGGTAGGGTCTCATTCTAGCCCAGGCTGGCCTGGAATTCATTATGTAGTCTCATGATGGCTTTGAACTCTCAGCAATCCCTCTACCTGTGCTTACCAAGTGCTGGGATTAAATATGTATACCACCACAATTGGTTCTATCTTGCTTTTTAAGATGGGGTCTGTCACTGAACCTGGGCCTCACTGACTAGGTTAGATTAGCATATCATTTACCTTGTTGCTAAAACAATATACCTGGCAAAAATAAGTTTAAAGGAGGAAGGGTTTATTTTAACTTACAGTTCTAGGTTGCAATCCATTTTGGAAGGCAAGACATGGTGGCAGGAGCTGATCTGGTCATGTTTGGTCTGACTGAGGAAGCAGAGTGGTGTGATGAATGTTAGTGCTGAGATGGCTTTCTTCTTCTTATATAGTCCAGGACAGGACTCCCAGCCCATGAATTTGCACCACTCACGGTTAGGATGGGTTTTCCCACCTCAATTAATCCGTTAATCAGTTTAATCTAGAAAACAGGCATGCCAAGAGATTTGTTTTCACAATGACTCCAAGTCCTGTCAAGTTGACAACCAGAGAACATCAGAACTAGCCAGCCAGCTTCAGGAGTCCTATCTCTGGCACTGGGGTTACAGGTGCACACCACGCCACTTAGCATTTTTACATGAGTTTTAAGACTTGAACTCAGATCCTCATGCTTTCATGGCATATACTTTATCCATTGAGCCACCTTCCCAGGCTCTCACTGTGACTTATTTTTATTACATATGCTTTTATTCATAGGCAATTCATACTATCCTAACATTATCATTGAGATTCCACTATAGATATATTTAAGTCTGCCATATTAACTTGTACAGCTGACACAGAATATTCACTGTATTGTAAGTACTGTTCTAAGAACCTTATACATATGCTACTGTGAATATTTTTACATAGTGTCCTTATGTATCCTAGTAGTGAGATTGTGGTAGCAGAGTTCCTGGTTGGTAATCCTCTCTTATTTTCATTTTTTTTTAAAGATTAGTGGTGGGCAGAATATTTTTCAGCTAATAATAACAAGAGAAAGTAAGCTTGAATCTGAATCTACATCTCTCTATCTCCAGGGCCCATACTCTAAGAACTACTTACTCAAGGAAAAAGCTCCTTTCAGAACTAGCCAGAGCCAGAGTCAGGCATGGTGGCACATGCATTCCAGGTCAGCCTGGGCTAGAGTGAGACCCTACCTTGAACAAACAAACAACAACAACAAAACTAGCCAGAATGTTCCTTTTTAATAAGGGGAGATATGGATTGCCAAGTTAGGGCCCTATGTTGACTTTGGGATATAAAAACAAGTTAGAGCACATCACATAGGTTTCAGTGAAGTATGTTGCTTTGAATACACCTTCATTTAGCAAGAAAAGAGAAGGAGAAATTTTGCTGTGAATGAGTGAACTTGTGTTCTGATTAGAAAGCTTATTTTCCATGCATTTACAATTTTCACTTCATTGTGCCAGCAAGTTTTCAGTTTCAAAACTCATGCTTATTTGAGGTATTATTACATGATGCTTGTTCTTTGTTCTCTGTTCTTAGGAGTGTCATACTTAACACATTCTCTATAGAATTCTATTAAAAACCTGGCACTGACTTTGCAGAATTCCTTCAGCCTCCCTTTAAATAAACTGCCCAAGGTTGCAAGAATCAAGAGCCTAGGTACAGGGTTGATGATGTAGCTCTGTGGCAGACCATTTGCCTGTCAAGTCTAAGGCCCTGAGCTGTTCTATCCCCAGCAGTGTGGAGCAGCCCAATACAAATACACTTTTTTTTTTAAAGCAGGTTCTCACTCTAACCCAGGCTGACCTGGAACTCACTCTGTAGCCTAGCTGACCTCCAACTCAGTGATCCCCCTAGCCTAAGACTAAAAGTGTGGGTCACTACACCAACATATGAATGTACATGAAGTATTTTGTTTGATAGCCAAGTTGGAAGCATGATACAATGTATAAACTCAGCAATCATCTGAACTTTTCTTTCTGGACTCCCTCTTCACTCATATTTTGAGAATTTCAATGTCTATGAATCATCATATGCTTATAAAAATAAAAATTTAACTGAACCCTATTACTGTGAAGAATGAGTTTTTGACTATTTCCCTGGACTTATACCTGTCCTAAGAATGGTGACTATGGAATATCCAGTAGTAGAGATTGCCCAGTTATTTATTCACCGTACAAATATTTAAAGAACAGTTAAACAATAGTCACCATTTGCCAGGTGGTAGGCATATATCTGAGTAAGGTAGAGGCATTTTCCTTCTTGAGCTTCTATTAGTCCATTGTTCTTTTTTGTTTATTTGAAAGGGGATCTAGATCAGTAGCATACAGAGCATTTTTGTGTCAGCACATTCTAGGAGATAACCCCCACAACCTTGGCTTGGTTCTAAAACAATAAAGAGCTAGATTCTGGGCTAGAGAGATGGCTCCATGGGTAAAATACTTTGCAGTTCAAGCTATCAATTCAAATTCAATTCCCAGAATCCAAAATCAGACATGTAGCACAAGCATCTGTAATCCCAGTGAGCCTACAGAGAGAAGGGAGGCAGAGACAGGAGAATCCCAAAGTTCACAGGTCAGTTACTCTGGCAAATGCAACTATGAACAACCCTGCCCCAAAAAATCAAGGTGGAAGGTTAGGACCCATATTTGAAGTTGTTCTCTAACTTCCACACACTCCATGGCGCACACACAACTAAGCTCACACATATGCACACCTGTATTCACATACATAAACACACATCATACACAGTTTTAAAAAGAAAATAATTTTATCTTTGTTCTCTTCTTCCCTCTCTTAACTTTTCTTCCCCTCCCTCACTTCATCATCCTTTCTTTCTCTGACTCCCAGGTGCTGGGATTTTACCTTTGTGCCACCATGCCTAGCTAAAAAGTAGATATTCTGATGACCTGTGTTAAGACAGATAAATTAGAATGTTTGAAGAAATAAAACTGAAGACCTAAGCAAACATCTTAACATAAAAATATGTATTAACGTCAGACATCATAGTACATGCCTATAATCCCAGCACTTGGGGAGACTATAGCAAGAAAATCACAAGTTTGAAGGCAACCTGGCCTGTATTTACATAGTAAGACCCTGCCTCCAAAATTTCTTTTTAATTCTTTTTTTTTTTTTCTTTTTTGAGGTACGGTTTCACACTATTCAGGCTGACCTGGAATTCAGTATGTACTCTCAGCGTGGCCTTGAACTCATGGTGATCCTCCTACCTTTGCCTCCGAATGCTGGAATTAAAGGCATGCACCACCATTCCTGGCATCATTCTTATTAGCTACTTTTTGGGCTATTTTACTTACTTCTACTGCTGTGGCTATGGTACTTTTTGATGTTGGATTGATGGCCTAATCTTCTGCCACACTCAAGCACTGTTACTGGGCAGGAAAAAGTCTCTAGGAAAATTGGAGAGCATGGTCCATTGCCTGGACATTTTGCCTCTATCAGCAGTAAGTGATCTGTACTGAGCTGTTAATGTCATACATGCTTCCTGAGCACCTAGTACAAGGCAGTCATTTTTCAGATGAGACAAATGAATATGTGGTTTTAGAAGTTGAGTCTGTTTAGCTGGGAATGCCTTGAGTCCCAGCAATTAGGAGACTGAGGTAAGGTGATCACTATGAATTCATATCAGCCCTGGCTTGAGTTGAGACCCTGCCTAAGAAGGTGCCTCCCCCCCAAAAAAAGGAGTCAAACATATTTCACTTGTAGTTAGATTTTTTTTGACCAGCTATTGTGATATAAAAGGACATCTCAACACATGTTTGCAAAACAGAATGAGGTGGTTGTGTACTATGAGTAGAAATGTAGAGGGTTAGTATGAAAATGTGCTAGGCATGGCTATCTATATTAGACTAAGTGCTGGCTCCTTATTTTTCAATAATTGATTATCCAATCTGGATTGTTTAAAGCTCCATTTTATTTTTTGGTAAGAGTCAGTAAAAGAAGAGAACTTCAAATCATAAGGAAGCATAATTTTGGAGAGAACTGTAAAAACTATTTTTTACAGGTCCTATAATCCACTTTTGTGACCCACTGATAAGGAAATATATGGTTTTCTTGTACAGATTATGTTCTTTCGAATTGATTTTAATGGAATATACTGTAGCTTACGTTATTTTGTGTCATTTGGGAAAAAATGAATTAAGAATTTGGAGCTTCTCTGCATTCATTTATATTTTATACTATAGTATTATAGAATATATGCTTTTATAGGAATACTCCTATTTTTTTAAATATATATATATATATATATATATATATATATATATATATATATATATAGACACCTTCTATACTTACAGACAACAAGCCATGGTATTTCCCTCCCCCCCCCCCCACTTTCCCATTCATAACTCTGCTGTCAGCCATATCCCTTCCCTCTCTCCATTAGTCTCTCTTTTAATTTGTAAAATCATAATTTTTAATGAAGTGGAATGTTTCAGTTACCTCCCTAAGAAGAATTACTTCATTATTTTAAATGTTTTTAAAGGACTAGAATAATGGACTATTGACCCTCTCTTTAGTTCTGACACAACACCCCTTTTAAATGGATCAAGCCAGGACAGAATGTTCGAGACAATGGCAATTGAGATTGAGCAGCTTTTGGCCAGGGTAAGTGCCTTTGGTTAAATGGATACTTTGCTAGTCAATACTTGTTTATTTGTTAGATAGATAGTGCATTACATTGTTTATTGAAATCGTCCATTCGTACCTCGTCAGACTGCATTTTGATGACAGCCATCCCTAGGTTATGCGGATGTTATTTTAGCTTTTATGTATTATGTGGAGGAATTGCTGAATCTTTAGGTTTGGTTTGCTGTCAGCCAAGAGGATATGTAGAAAAATAATTGTACTTTTAACTCTTTATAGTGCTTTATAAAACACTTTTTTCATTTCTTCCTAGCTTACAGGAGTAAATGATAAGATGGCAGAATATGCCAACAGTGCAGGTGTCCCCTCCTTGAATGCAGCACTAATGCATACATTACAGCGACATAGAGATATACTGCAGGTAATATATTGGGCCTGATACCTTTTATGCTGTCAAGGTAACATGAAAGGGATGCATTTAATTATGGTTAGCATATTGTTTACAAAAAATGTTAAAGTATCAAAACTAAACTATAATATTTATGGGAAGAGTTGTTAAAATATCAAAATACCAATTAGAAGGCAAACATTTTTAGTATTAAGAAAATTTAGCAATTATTTGTATATTAAGAACTATCTTGGGGCTGGAGAGATAGCTTAGCAGTTAAGACACTTGCCTGTGAAGCCTAAGGACTCATGTTCAACTCTCCAGGTCCCATGTAAACCAGATACATAGTGACACAAGCACCCAAGGTTGTGCATGCGCACAAGGGGGCACATGCATCTAGAGTTTGATTACAGTGACAATTCTCTCTCTCACTCTCATATTAAAAAAAAGAACTCTTAAAAATAGTAGTAGAAGGGCTGTAGGGATGGCTTAGTGGTTAAGGCATTTGCCTACAAAGCCAAAGAACCCAGGTTCGATTCCCCAGGACCCATGTTAGCCAGATATATAAGGGGTGCATGCATCTAGAGTTTGCAGTTGCTGGAGGCCCTGGCGCACCTGTTCTCTCTCTCTCTGTCAAATGACTAAATAAATTAAGATATTAAAAAAATAGCAGTAGGAGGCAGGACATGGTTGTATATTCCTGTAATCTCAGCACTTGGGAAGCAGAGGCAGGAGAGTAGCCATAAACTGGATACCAGCCTGGTCTATGTAGTGAGTTCTAGGTCAGCCAAGATTATGTATTGAAACTCAGTCTCAAAATGAAACAACAAGAAAAAAAAGAATAAGGATATAATTCACTGATAGAATATGTGCTTGGCATGCCCAAAGCTCCAGCTTTGATCTCCAGAAGCACACACACTAAGAAAAAGATAGTAAGTTACTTAATGAAAATATCATATTAAAGCTAGTATTATGGTTAATGATAAAGCACTAAACGCATTCCCATTAAAGAAAAAACAAATACGGTTGGGTGGATGTAGCTCAATTGATAGAGAGTACTTGCCTAGTATGCATGAAGCCCTGGGTTTTATCCCCAGCATAGCATAAAACCACTGTGGTGCTACCACTCAAGAAGTTGAAGCAAAATGGTCACTAGTTCAAAGTCATTCTCAGTTGCATCGTGAGTTTGAGACCAGCTTGGGCTATAGGAGACCCTGTCTCTGTCTGTCTGTCTGTCTGTCTGTCTGTCTGTCTGTCTCTCTCTCTCTCTCTCTCTCTCTCTCTCTCTCTCTCTCTCTCTCTCTCTCACACACACACACACACACACACACACACACAGTGTGGTGGTACACACCTTTAATCCCAGACTTAGGAGGCACAGGTTAGGAGGATCTCTGTGAGCTCAAGGACAGCCTGAGACTGTAATATGTTCCAGGTCAGCCTGGGCTAGAGACATGGCTAAGCAGTTAAGGCTCTTGCCTGGTAAAGCCTAAAGGACCTAGGTATGATTCCCCAGAACCCATGTAAGCCAGAGGCACATGGTGGCACATGCACCTGGAGTTTGTTTGCAGTGACTAGAGGCCCTGACATGCCCATTCTCTCTTTCTCAAATAAATCAAAAATAAACAAACACACACACACACAAAGACAAGGAAACCTATGACCACCATAAGTATATGACATTGTTTGAAATTTCTTGGTGGTACAGTTGGTTTCTTTGTTTTTGTTTTTTCAAAAAGAGAAAAAGAGATTGGGATTGGCGAGATGGCTCAGCAGTAAGAGGTACTTGCTTACAAAGCCTGCCGACCAGTTTAGTTCCCCAATACCCACATAAAGCCAGATGCAAAAAGTGGTACATGTGTCAAGTTCATTTGCAGTAGCAGGAGGCTCTGGAGTGTCAACACCCTTCCAACCCCACTCATAAAATAATAAAAATATTTTTTAGAAAAATAGAAAAATTGGAAGAGGCAAAATTTCTAGTATGAATATGATCATATCTGGCAAGAAAATTAGCTGAAAAAAGGTTGGAAACAAGTTTAGTAAGATATAAAAACAAACCATTTTCCTACATGTAAATAATAACCTGTTATAAACAAAGGAGCTGGAGAGATGGCTCAGCAGTTAAGTTGCTTGACTTCCCCATACCCAAGTAAAGCCAGATGCACAAAGTCATACATATGTCTGGCATTCTGGTGTTCGTTTGCAGCAGTTAGAGGCGCTGGGACTCTCATTCTCTCTCTCTCTTTCTGTCTCCCTCTGCTTGCAAAGAAATAAATAATGTTTTTTAAAAAGGTTTTTTAAGCCAGGGGTGGTGGTGCATGCCTTTAATCCCAGCGCTCATGAGGTAGAGGTAGGAGGATAGCTGTGGGTTCTAGGCCACTCTGAGACTACATAGTGAATTCCAGGTCAGCCTGGGCTACAGCAAGATCCTGCCTTGAAAAACCACCAAAAAAAGAAAAAAAAAGTTTTTTAAAAAAGTATAATATGTAATATTATTATAATATAGTTATAATATATATATAAGCTGGGTGCATTGCTCAGTGGTAGCATGAGGAAGGCCCTGTGTTCAGTTTCTATTCTCTATTACCAGAAAAAATATATACACATACACACATAAACTATTAAATCGTTATCTATAGGTTTATTAACATAGGAGTGTGCCATCATGTCCTGTTAAGAAATATTTTGCTTTTGTTTGTTTGTTTGTTTTTGTTTTACGAGGTAGGGTCTCACTCTGGTCCAGGCTGACCTGGAATTAACTCTGTCATCTCAGGGTGGCCTTGAACTGACGAAGATCCTCGTACCTCTGCCTCCCGAGTGCTGGGATTAAAGGCGTGCACCACCACGCCCAGCAATATTTTGCTTTTGAATGAGACAGTTTCCCTCTAAATCAGCTTATAAACTGATTATCGTATCTCAACAGAAAGGTTTTTTTTTTCCTTTATTTTTGTGGCAGGCTCTTACTTTGTAGTCCAGGCTAGCCTGGAACTCTCAATCTTCCTGCCCCAACCTCCTGAATGATAGAATTAAAGGCACATGTCATCACACCTAACTCTTTTGTCTTCATTTATTTATTTATTTAAGAGAGGAGGCAGATAGAGAAAGAGAGAGAGGATGGGTACAACAGGGCCTCTAGTCACTGCAAATGAACTCCAGACACATGCGCCACCTTACATAAGTACTAGGCATCGACGCGGTGTTGTTAGACTCCGCAGGCAAATACCTTAACTGATGAGCCTTCTGTTTCTTTAATATGTCAGAATTATATCAGAATTAATTTAGAGTCACATGAGAATAATCAAGAAATACAAAGTTTAGTAAAGTTCTGGAAATGAAGATAAGTAGTAGTTAATACTACCAGATAGTAAAACCTGTTAAAAACCCAGAATACTTAAGACAAAATATGTATACACACACAGGGCAATAAAATTCTAAAACAGATCCAAACATACATGAAATTTTTGTTTTGTTTTATTTTGTTTTCTGGTTTTTCGAGGTAGGATCTCACTCTAGCTCAGGCTGACCTGGAATTCACTGTGTAGTCTCAGGGTGGCCTCAAACTAACTCCCGAGTGCTGGAATTAAAGGCATATGCCACCACGCCCAGCCGAAAATTTTAATTTCTGATAAAGTGCTGTTCTAAATCACTAGAGCCGAGTGAAATTTAAGATACATTGAAGAATAATGCTTGGGTAATTATTTGGGAATAGGAAAACAACAACCTTGGTCTCTGTCTCAGAAATTTACGAGTTTTTGAACAGTAAGGAAGACCTGATACTAGAAACTATAAAAAATGGCTAATTTGTTTAATATACATAGAAGTAATAAACAGGGAAAAGACAGTAGTAAAATGGGCAAAGCTTACTTAAAAGTGAGTGGCCAGGGCTGGAGAGATGGCTTAGCGGTTAAGCGCTTGCCTGTGAAGCCTAAGGACCCCGGTTCGAGGCTCGATTCCCCAGGACCCACGTTAGCCAGATGCACAAGGGGGCGCATGCGTCTGGAGTTCGTTTGCAGTGGCTGGCAGCCCTGGCGTGCCCGTTCTCTCTTTCTCTCACTCTTTCTCTCTCTGTCGCTCTCAAATAAATAAACAACAACAAAAAAAAATTTAAAAAAAAATGAGTGGCCAAAGTCTGGAGAGAGGGCCTAGCGGTTAAGCCCTTGCTTGGGAAGCCTAAGGACCTGGTTCAAGGTTCAATTCCCCAGGACCCACATTAGCCAGATGCACAAGGGAGCACACACGTCTGGAGTTCATTTGCAGTGGAAAAGTAAACAGAAAAAAAATTTTTTTTTAAATGAGTGGCCAAGGATTGAGGGGTGTAGCTCAGTGGTAGAGAACTTAAACAGTTGTAAGGCTCCGGGTTGAATACCCAGCACAGACAGGGGACTTAAAAATAAGCCCCAGTATACACTATTGAGTAGAAAAAAGTCTTCCAACTTTTACCCTAGGCTATCTGATTCTGTCTTAGACATTTTCTTTATAATTTTCCCTTATGTGATAAAGTACTAGATAATAGGAAGAATAGTGCTTTGAAATTCACAGTGCGATGACAAGGCACACATGTTTAAGTAAGATAAAAATACATTAGCTTGTGTTATGACTGGATATTGATTTATTACAGGACTATACACATGAATTCCATAAAACCAAAGCAAATTTTATGGCAATACGGGAAAGGGAGAATCTTATGGGATCAGTGCGAAAAGATATTGAGTAAGTACCTTTTAAATTATTTTGTAGAATCTTTATTTGGGTTTAGACTATATCTGTGGTTAATTGCAAATTGAGTAACAAAACCATGATTTAGATTTCAAGGTTTCAAGGTCTCATTTCATTGTTCTTTGTGTATTACTACTGCTTTGTGTAGTAAGCACTATGGTCTTAATCTATTTTGCCAGTCTTCTACTTTTTTTACTATGGGCTCTTGCCAACCTTGAGCTTCCTGTCTTAACTCAAAGTCCAGCTTATATGGTATTTTCATAAGTATTTCCCACATGAGAATTATGGCATTGCCTATAACTAAAGCTCTCCATGTTTCTCTTCTCTTTTTTTTTTTTTTTTTTTTTTTGTTGTTGTTGTTGTTTTGAGGTAGGGTCTCACTCTAGCCCAGGCTGACCTGGAATTCACTATGGAGTCTCAGGGTGGCCTTGAATCCTCCTACCTCTTCCTTCTGAGTGCTGGGACTAAAGGCATGTGTCACCACACCTGGCACATGTTTCTCTTCTCATTATTGTCTCTTGCTTCTCTCCCTTAACCTAACAATTACAATATACTGTTAATGCAGCCCTTTATATCCTTGAAATTCCAAAATAATGTTTTGTTTTGTTTTCTAGATTTATCATACACCAGTAGCATTAGGTCAAATTATTTAAGGACTTCCAACATTGTATGCTGATCTCAAACCACAACTTTGTTCTTTAATTCCATCCCATCTTCTTTTTTTTGAGACAAGCCATTGACTAGCCTTTGTTTGTTTGGTTTTTTGTGTTTTTTTGAAGTAGGTTTCACTCTAGCTCAGGCTGACCTGGAATTCACTATGTAGTCTCAAGGTGGTCTTGAACTCATGCTGATCCTCCTACCTTTGCCTCCTGAGTGCTGGCATTAAAGATGTGTACCGCCACATCAGGCTGACTGGCCTTTTTTTTTTTTAATGTGAGAGAATTGGTACACCAGGACCTCTAGCCACTGAAGTAGAATTCCATATGCATGCGCCACCTTGTGTACATGTGTGATCTTGCACACTTGCATCACTTTGTGTGTCTAGCTTATGTGGGACCTAGAGAATCGAACATGGGTCCTTAGGCTTTGCATGCAAGGACCTTAACCACTAAGCCATCTCTCCAGCCCTCCATTCCTTCAACTTTCTCAATGATATAGTCTAGCATTTCATATATATTTGAAATAACTAACTTGGCTGATGAAACAAAGTCCTATGAATATCTAATTGATGCTGAAATTTCTTTTTTTTTTTTTTTTTTTTTGGCTTTTTTGAGGTAGGGTCTCTCTCTAGCCCAGGCTGACCTGGAATTCATTATGTAATCTCAGGGTGACTTTGAACTCATGTCAATCCTTTTACCTCTGCCTCCCTAGTGCTGGGACTAGGCATGTGCCACCATGCCAGACTTGATGATGAAATTTCTTTGGGAGGGGTTGGGAAATAGTGTCTCATGTTGCTTAAGCTGGCCTGGAACTCCTGATCCTCCTGCTTTCATCTCCTAGTGGCCACAGGCCTGTGCCACCATACCTGGCCGAGTTTCCTATTTTGGACCATCTAATGCTATTACCATTATCTTATTTATGATAGTTATGTTTTGTAAACTAGAATATACAGTTATCATAAGCTAGTATATAATATATGTACTCCAAAATATTCCTTAATATTTTAATATTAATATATTTTAATATTTTTTAAACTGTGAGTTTTAACAGAAAGAAAATTGTAATACATTATTTATTTATTTAGAGAGAGAGAGAGAGCACGCATGCACACCAGGACCTGTAGCCACTGCAAATGAATTCCATATGCATGGGCCACCATGTGCCTCTGGCTTACATGGGTTCTGGGAAATCAAACCTGGGTCCTTAGGCTTCACAGGCAAGAACTGTAGCCACTAAACCAACTCTCCAGCCACCTTAACTATGTAGACATTTAGTTCTACAATTTGTGGAAATCACTAGACTCTAACCCATTATAATAACTTGTTTTTGAAAAAATGTTGGTGAAAAATATGCTCATTCATTCACTAGACTGCTGCCTGAGAACCAACTGTGGATAAGATATTGTCTTGGCTGGGGAGATGGCTCAGTGGTTAAAGGCACTTGCTTTGAAAGCCTGGTGGACTGGGGTTCAGTTCTCTAGCACTCGTTTAAAACTAGATGTAAGTGACCATGCATCTGTGATCAAAGTGTACCTAAGACAGTGGCTAACGTGGGATCTGGAGACTTGAACATGGGTCCTTAGGCTTTGTAGGCAAACACCTTAACTGCTAAGCCATGTCTTCAGCAACACAAATCTTACAGAGGCAGGTGAATCTGAAGCACAGGGACCAACTAGTCTGACAGTTATTTACAGTCTTGCAGTTTGTTTGCAGTAGCAACAGACTGTCCCAAAGAAGCCCAGACACTTCAGATTTGTCCTCTGACCTCCGCATACTTATCATGTCGTGCACACTCATGCGCACACCCACATAATTTAAAAACTAGTTTTTAAATATTATGTCGGTCACAGTAAATGGTAGAAGTGAAAAGACCAGCATGGACTTGTAGGAATGTGTAGTCTTAAGTGCTGGTAGGGAGCAAGGAAGATACTCAGATAA
Organism: Jaculus jaculus; assembly: GCF_020740685.1. Taxonomy (NCBI): domain Eukaryota; kingdom Metazoa; phylum Chordata; class Mammalia; order Rodentia; family Dipodidae; genus Jaculus; species Jaculus jaculus. The sequence continues at coordinate 84,591,567 of NC_059110.1, read as the reverse complement.
ATAGAATGCTTTCTAGTAAGATGAGATCTAATAATAATACCTGAGTGATTTACCACTTTTTGTATTTTACATAGTACTTTGCCATGTATTACCTATTTTTTGTATCATAATATGCTTTTGTAAGGTTTTCTTTAGTCCCATTTTACAAAAGTAAGTATTGAGAGACTTGCCAAAGATCAGCTAGCTATTTCATGATGGAAGTGTAGGCTTTCATCTGAGTCATCAGTCCTCAAAGTCCAGTATGTTCTGATCTTTATCATTTTGCTTTTCCTATTTTTCTTGTGTCTTGTAGAGTGACACTGCCTGTGAGCCAGGACTTTACTTTCTGTAATTTTACCCTCCTTTCTCTTACTAGCTATTTGTTTTGAAGTTTTAAAAAGTATTTCTTGCTCCTTACTAGTAGAAAGCAGAAAAATTTAACTGTCTTGATAATTGTAATAAAAGGCTTTTCTGGGATTTTTTTCCCAAGGTAGGCTCTTACTGTAGCTCAGGCTGACCTAGAATTCAGTCTAATACTCTCCCAACTGAGCTATTTCAGCATGACCTGGAATTCACTATGAAGTCTCAGAGTGGCCTTGAACTCATGGCGATCCTCCTACCTTTGGCTCCCGAGTGCTAGGATTAAGGGCGTGTGCCACCAGGCCTGGCTTTCTGGGGTGAATTTTAATGTGCTGGGATTAACGTAGAAATCCTTAAGTGTGCTAACATTGAACACTTCTGATGATCAGACTTCTAGGGCTGTGACTAATAGCTGGCTGCTACTGTTGTGAAGGAAAACATTCTGTATGTATTGTGTGATAGTCAATTCAAAGTTTTGCTTGCACTTGGAGAGGATAGACATAATAGGCAAAAGAAAAAAAAATTGTGTTGCTGGAGAGATGGCTTAGCAGTTGAGGCACTTGCTTGCAAAACCTAAGGACCCATGTTCAACTCTCCAGATCCCATGTTAGCCAGATGCACAAAGGTGAGGCAAGTGCAAGGTTACACATGCCTACTAGGTGGCACAAGTGTCTGGAGTTTTATTGCAATGGCTGAGTCCCTGGTGCGCCAATTCTCACTCTCCTGGTCTCTTGCATGTGTTCTCTCTAAAAATAAAAAAATTAAAAGAATATTTAATTATTGTGTTATAGGTCATATAAAAGTGGATCTGGAGTGAATAACAGGAGAACTGAACTATTTTTGAAAGAACATGACCACCTTCGAAAGTGAGTACTGTCTGGTTTATAAATTAACTTACTTATGTAGCACATTTTATGGTGCTTGTTATACTAAGTGCTTTGCTAGTGATAGTTCATTTAATTCTCCTAGTGACACTATTCAAGAAAATGGAATTGCAGCTCTTCCAACCACAATTAGGAGTGTTGTTATTTTACTTCACTTTGTCATGCATAGTATTTTTTCTTGTTGCATGTGTGTTACATGGTCATATGTGTGTGGAGTATATGTACTGTGGCATGTTATATGTAATGTGTGCAGATCAGTCTCAGGTTTTCATGTTTATACAACAAGCACTCCTTACCACTGAAATATCACCCCAGCGCTATAGCATTTTATTAAATTAATTATATTTATTTGATGTATGTGTGTGAAAGCAGATACTACAATATGTATGTGTGGAGGTAAGGGAACAACTTTGGATGTTGGTGCTCACTTTCTACCTCACTTGAAGCAGGATCTCTCATGCAGTACTCTATAAGCTTCCAGGAAATTCTGTCTCTGCCTCCCATCTCACCATAAACACTATGAGATTATAAAAGTCTGACACACAACTTCCAGCTTTTTAAATTTTACATGAGGTTTAGAGGTCTGAACTCAGTACTCATAATTGCACGATGAGTAGATTATCGACTGAGCTCTCTGCTGTGCTGCCCTATAGTTTTTTGTTGTTGTTGTTTATTTGTTTTTAACTTGAGGGAGAGAGAGAAAGAAGCAGATAGATAGGGAGACAATGAGCGTGCCAGGGCCTCCAGCCGCAGCAAACGAACTCCACATGCATGTACCACCTTGTGCATCTGGCTTACATGGTGGGTTCTGGGAAATCAAACCTGGGTCCTTTGACTTTGCAGCCAAGTGGCCTAACCACTAAGCCATCTCTCCAGCCCTGTAGTATGTCTTCATTGCTTTAATGTATTCCTCTGTTTAGCAAATCTATTGCTGTAGTAGTTTTGTCCATACGACAAGTGGTTAAGAATATCAGTAGTCATGATACTGATAATTTATATTTGAATGGTCTGTAATCACATACATATTGAAGAATCTTTGTGAAGGGTTATTAGACCATCCAAAAATTTTAGTTTTAGCATTTCAGGGAACAGTGGATATATGAAGAATATATGTATTTTTATTTGTTGGTTTGTTTGTTTTAATACATTTTATTTATTTATTTGGGAGAGAGAGAGAATGGGTACCCCAGGGCCTCTAGCCCCTGCAAATGAACCCCAGACATATGCACCCCCTTGTGCATCTGGCTTATGTGGGTCCTAGAGAATCAAACCAGGGTCCTTTGGCTTTGTAGGCAAACACCTTAACTCCTAAGCTATCCTTCTAGCCTGTACTTAGCCTTCTTTTTTAATTTTTTTTACTTTTTCAAATTTTTTTTTGTTAACAACTTCCATGATTATAAAAAAAATTATCCCATGGTAATGCCCTCTCTCTCCCCACTTTCCCCTTTGAAACTCCATTCTCTATCATGTCCCCTCCCCATCTCAATCAGTCTCTTTTATTTTGATGTCATGATCTTTTCCTCCTATTATGATAGTCTTCTGTAGGTAGTATCAGGCACTGTGAGGTCATGGATATCCAGGCCATTTTGTGTCTGGGGGGAGCACTTTGTAAGGAGTCCTACCCTTCCTTTGGCTCTTACATTGTTTCCACCACCTCTTCCGCAATGGACCCTGAGCCTTGGAAGGTGTGATAGAGATATTACAGTACTGAACACTCCTGTCACTTCTTTCCATCATCATGATGCCTTCTGAGTTATCCCAAGGTCATTGCCAACTGAAAAGAGAAGATTCTCTACCAAAAGTGACCGTAGCATTAATATAAGGGTATGAAATTTAAAAGAAGTGCTTACTGGGCAGCTTGATAAGCATAGTATATACATTTAGCCAGACAGCAGTAGACGTTACACCCCTAGGGCTCATGACTACATGTTTTAAGTTTTCAGTATCAGGGATGTATTCCCTCCCATGGAGTGGGCCTCCAGTCCAATTAGAGGGCAGTTGGTTTCCACCATGATAGACATGCCACTTTTGCACCCATTGGCTCATTTGGCCTGGCTGGCCAAATAAAAGGCTTGCACTGTCCACTGTTGAGTATCTTCACTGGTGGTATCTCTTTCTCCCATTGAATTGCATGTAGTATGGCTTCTTCCAGCTTTCTGTCAGCTAGTCTACATGGAAGAGGTTATCAGCTCTGTTCCAGCAGGATTTCTCAGTGGCCTTGCCGCCCAAGTATGTGGAGTCTTCAGCAATAGGGTCTTGCCATCTATTCCTGGTGGGAAACCAAGGGCCTCAGCAATGGCCTATAATGTTTTGGGGGCAACAGGGCCCTCCCTGACCAACGACTCACTGGAAGATATCCCATTCCTGACACTGAAAATTTTCTAACAATGATCTATGGCTCCTGAGTGTTCTGTTGTCCAAAACTGGAGGATTCCATATGATTTATTTATATCCTCTTAGATTTTGATTAGCCCTCCCTCCACCTTTCCTTTACTCAATCTTGTCCCCTGACCTCACTTTGGGCCTTTCCCTGTGAGTCTATTCTTCTACTTACATATATACAATACCAACCTATTAAATACCCTCCTCCCTTCCTTTCTCTTCCCTTTATATCTCTTTTTTTAGTTTACGGGTCTCTGCTACTTAGTTTTTTTCCTTCTCACACAGAAGCCCAGTCATCTGTAGCTAGGATCCACATATGAGAGAGAACATGTGGTGCTTGGCTTTCTGGGCCTGGGTTACCTCACTTAGTGTAATCTTTTCCAGATCCATCCATTTTCCTGTAAATTTCATAACTTCATTTTTCTTTACCACTAAGTAGAATTCCATTATATAAATGTGCCATATCTTCATTATCCACTCATCTGTTGAGGGACATCTAGGCTGGTTCCATTTCCCAGCTATTATGAATTGAGCAGCAATAAACATGGTTGAGCATGTATCTCTAAGGAAATGAGATGAGTGCTTAGGATATATGCCTAGGAGTGCTATAGCTGGCTCATATGGTAGATCAATCTTTAGCTGTCTTAGGAGCCTCCACACTGATTTCCACAATGGCTGGACCAGATTGCATTCCCACGAACAGTGTAGAAGGATTCCTCTTTTCCACATCCCTGCCAGCATTTATGATCATTTTTGTCATGATGGTAGCCAATCTGACAGGAGTGAGATGTAATCTCAATGTAGTTTTAATTTGCATTTCCCTGATGACTAGGGATGTAGAACATTTTTTTAGATGCTTATATGCCATCCGTATTTCTTCTTTTGAGAACTCTCTATTTAGCTCCATAGCCCATTTTTTAAATGGCTTGATTTCTTATTATTTAATTTTTTGAGTTCTTTGTATATATGAGATATTAATCCTCTATCAAATGTATAGCTGGCAAAGATTTTTTTTCCCATTCTGTAGGTTGCCTGTTTGCTTTATTCACAGTGTCCTTTGCAGTACAAAATCTTTGTAACTTTATGAGGTCCCAGAGGTTAATCTGTGGTTTTAATTGCCTGAGCAATTGGGGTTATATTCAAAAAGTCTTTGCATAAACCAATATGTTGAAGAGTTTCCCCTACTTTTTCCTCTAGCAGTTTCAGAGTTTTAGGTCTGATGTTAAGGTCTTTAATCCATTTGTACTTAATTCTTGTGCATGGAGAGAGAGAAGAATCTATTTTTATCCTTCTACAGATACATATCCATTTTTCCCAGCACCATTTGCTAAAGAAGCTATCTTTTCTCTAATGAGTATTTTTGGCATTTTTATCAAATATCAGGTGGCTATAGCTACCTGGACTTACATCTGGGTCCTTTGTTCTGTTCCATTGATCTACATGTCTACTTTTGTGCCAGTACCATGCTGGTTTTGTTACTATGGCTCTGTAGTATAGGTTAAAGTCAGGTATGGTGATACCACCAGCCTTATTTTTGTTGCTCAGTATTGTTTTAGATATTTGAGATTTTTTTGCAGTTCCAAATGAATTTTTGGATTGTTTTTTCTGTTTCTGTGAAGAATGCCATTGGAATTTTGATGGGGATTGCATTAAATGTGTAGATTGATTTGGTAAGATTGCCATTTTCACAATATTGATTCTTCTGATCCAGGAACAAGGGATGTTTTTCCATTTCCTAGTGTCTTCTGCAATTTCTCGCTTGAGTGTTTTAAAGTTTCTTTGTAGAGATCCTTCACTTCTTTGGTTAGGTTTATTCCAAGGTACTTTATTATTGTTATTATTATTTTTTTGATGTAATTATAAATGGGAGTGATTCTCTGATTTCATCCTCGATGTGTTTGTTGTTAGCATATAGGAAAGCTACTCCTTTCTGGGTATTTATTTTGTATCCTGCTACGTGGCCATAGGTGTTTATCGGCTCCAACTATTTGTTGGTAGAGTCTTTAGAGCCCTTTATGTATAGAATCATGTCATCTGCAAATAATGATAACTTGAACTCTTCCTTTCCAATGTGTATCCCTTTTATGTGCATCTCTTGCCTTATTGCTATGGTTAAGACTTCCAGTACTATATTAAATAAAAGTGGGGATAGTGGACACCCTTGTCTTGTTCCTGATTTTAGTGTGGAAAAGTTTCCAGATTTTCCCCAGTTAGTAATATGTTGGCTGAAAACTTGTCATAAATAGCCTTTATTATATTGAGATATGTTACTTCTATTCCCAGTCTCTGTAAGACTTTTATCATAAAAGGATGTTGGATTTTGTCACTTGCTTTCTCTGCGTCTAATGAGATGATCATGAGAATTTTGCCCTTCAGTCCATTTATATAATGTATTATATTTATCAATTTGTGTATGTTGAACCATCGCTGCATCTCTGGGATAAAGCCTACTTTGTCAGGGTGAATGATCTTTCTGATATATTCTTGTATTCTGTTTGCCAATATTTTGTCAAGAATTATTATATCTATGATCATGAGGGAAATTGGTCTTTAATTTTCTTTTTATATCCTATCTTTGCCTTGTTTTGGTATCTGGGTGATAAAGGAATTTGGTAGGATTCCTTCATTTTCTGTTTTATGGAAAAGCTTAGGAAGAATGGTGTTCGTTCTTCCCTGAAGGTTTGTATGTTTGATAGTTTACTTATAATATGGTAAGGGGAGGTTCTTTCTAGGTTTTGTCTGGTTGGTGTTCTAAAGGATTCCTGTATCTGCATTGGCACCTCTTTCCCAATTTCGGGGAAGTTTTCTTCTATGATTTTGTTGAAAACACCTACTATGCTTTTGTAGTGAAATTCTTCTCTTACTATACCCTTAATTCTTATGTTTGATCTTTTCAAAGTGTCCCGAGTATCTTGAAATTCCCATTCATACTTTTCCTATTAGTTTGTCTTTCTCTTTGTTGACTGTATTAGATCTGCCACCTGGTTTTCTAGTTTAGATATTCTGGCCTCTCCTTTATCCATTCTACTGGTGAGATTTTCTACAGAGCTTTTTATTTCATTAACTGTGTTTTTCTATGCTAGTAATTCCGACTGGTTTTTCTTTATTATTTCTATTTCCTTGTTTATGTCTTGTATTGACCTCTTTGTTTCATTAAATTGGTTTCCTGTGTCTTCTCTGATTGCTTTGATTTCCTCTTTGACTTCATTGAGCATATTTGTAATCTTTCTTTTGAAATCTTTCTCAGGCATTTCCTCTAACTCTATCTAACTGGAGGTCATTTCTGATGCATTAATACTTTTTGGTGGATTTATATTGTCTTGATTTTTTGGTGTTTCTTGTGTTATATATTTTTGCATCTTTGATTACTTTAATGCTTGGATTTTCTAGTTAGCTGCACTATTATTAGATGTGTCAATCAATCTGATGTTATATATCTTCAAGGTAGGAGCTTAAGGTGCTAGGTGTGGCTCTCAAGACTCTCAGAATATCTACAAAAATGACCCTAGGTGTTGGGTTTGACTGCTCTGAGAATATTCAAGTAGGCTGAGTGGAACAAAATACAGGCAGATTCTAAAATTTAACTTAACAATGTATATATTCAATGAAAAACTGCACAGAGTAGTTATGCAAGAGAAGGTATTATGACATCCAGATCCTCTAACAAAGTCACTGTCCCTTAGGGTGTGTGGTGCTCCACACCCTTAATCCTGTCAACAAGGAGGTTAAGATTTCTGGCTTGTTGAGGGTTCCAAGTCAGCTTGTGACCAAGTGAGATCCTTCCCTAATGTACAATAGAAGAGGAAACAAAGCCACTATAAATCAAAAAGCTATTTAAGAATGGCAAATCTGACCATCCATCTAATTTAACATACAATATATCCTGATATGGAGGGTGCAATTAGCACTTCCAGTTCAGGCCTATATATCAGGCTTATATGGCAGGTACTGACCTGGTGTAATTCCAGTTTTTAGGGATGACTTTGGTCTCAGTTATGTTGTGCTCCTGCTTGGGTCCCTCCTTGGTGCGCTGTGGGTTCAAGTAGGCTGGCTGGGTCATTGGATCGCTACTCTGGTCACCGTTGCTGGGTGCTGTGATCTCCCTGGTCTCTGGTGCTTGCTGGCCCTGGCGCTGGCGGTGGGGGAGAGGAGGCTGAAGATGGTGGCTCTAGTTCTCCCACTGGTCCACATGATCCTCTACCTCATGATCTGCTCCTCTGTTGTTCACTGCCGTTCTCCCTTCACATTTCTTGAGTTTGCGAAGAGCTCTGGTGTGAGTGGAAAATTCCCTCACCTGGCTTTTCCTGTGGCTCGAGCCCAGCCGTGCAGCTGTGGCCCAGCATACGTGGTGCCGCTGCTGCTGGAGCCGCTTCTGCCTGCCTGTGTGGGCTCTGGGTGCTCTGGATCTCTCCTACTTCTCTGTTGCTGTTGGTAATTTCTTATACACCTCACTTTTTAATAGAAGAATGGATTTTCCTGGGGTTATTTGGGGGGGGTGTCTTTTTTTCTCCTAGGCTATTTTGGTATGTATGGTTCCTACACCGCCATCTTAATGGGAAGTCTCTGGCCTTTATGTACTTTTAGAACAAGTCACTATATTCTATTCTTACTTCATCTGTTTTTCTCCAAAGCATGTTACCTTTTTTTCAAACTTACTTATATTTTTTTATAGAACTTAAGGATGAGAAAATTACTTCAGAACTCAGCCTGTAAACTCTAGCAGCTTGCATTCATACAGTTAATGTTAGGAATTGTGTTGATATTTGCTACTCAGTGTCATAAATTAGTCATGTCAAATAACCTTGGGGTACTGTTGAATTCATTTGTCTTTCAAAGATTACTCCTTTAAATGTAAGTTGTTAATATCAAAATACAGAAAGTACAGGGCATGGTGGTATACAACTATAATCCCAGCCCAGTCAGGATGGTCACCCCAGCCCATGAGTTCAAGGCCAACATTGTGGCATTGTGTGTGTATGCATATGCATGCATGCATATGTATACATATGTGTGTGTGTATACATATATATATATGTGCATGCATGTGACAACACATACATACATACAGAGAGAAATCAAGGTCTTGTGTAGACATGATGCTGGGATCAGAGTCAGGCCCTTGTACATGCTGGGAAGTGGTCTTCCCTCTGAGCAGGACCCTCAGCTAATTAAGGTCTTTTTAGGAGCCAAGGTACTTCTGGTGTTGGAACTGGTAAGTTGCTTTTTCTTAATTTGTTGAATGTTCATTGACACAAGGGGGCAGTGTCTTCTAGAGTATGTTTAGTTTGCAGTCTTACAGCTTTGGTCATCATGTTGTTGTTGGATAAAGACCATGAAAAGATTTTGTTTTGCATCCAAAACTATTATTAATATGTTATTGAATTTCAGAGTTACTGAGGTAGGAGATAATATATAAAAGTAATACAAATAGAGATTAGATTGCATTGGCGTTTCTGTATTTATTGCCTCAAAAAGAACAATCAGCTGAGTATGGAGTATGAGCACATACTTATAACCCTAGCATTTAAAAGGTTGAGTCAGGAGGATAGCAAGTTTGAGGCAAAGAGAGAGAGAGAAGGGGCGCACCAGGGCCTCCAGCCACTGCAGATGAACTCCAGACGTGTGTTCCCCCTTGTGCATCTGGCTAACCTTTGTCCTGGGGAATCCAACCTCGAACCAGAGTCATTAGGCTTCACAGGCAAGCACTTAAGCATCTTTATATGAAGAGACTGAATCCAAATGAAGTTGAGTGGGATAGGAACTTATATATAATGAGTTAGAGGAATTGTTAAGACCAAAAGCAAAGGCTTAGTCATTGTTTATATTAGAACACAGGTCTTCTACATAGCTCTTAGTCCAGGCTAACCTGCAATTTACTATGTAGTCTCAGGGTGGCCTCTAACTCACAGTGATCCTCCTACCTCTGCCTTCCTAGTGCTGGGATCAAAGGCGTGCCCCACTATGCCCAGCTTAAAAACCTGGTTTTAAAAATGTTTTATTTATTTATTTATTTATTTATTTATTTATTTGAGAGCGACAGACACAGAGAGAAAGACAGATAGAGGGAGAGAGAGAGAATGGGCACGCCAGAGCTTCCAGCCTCTGCAAACGAACTCCAGACGCGTGCGCCCCCTTGTGTATCTGGCTAACGTGGGACCAGGGGAACCGAGCCTTGAACCGGGGTCCTTAGGCTTCACAGGCAAGCACTTAACCGCTAAGCCATCTCCAGCCCAAAAACCTGGTTTTAAAAAGAGCTATGTAGAAAGTGGTGTGGTGTGGTGGGGCACGCCTTTGATCCCAGCAGCCTTTGTTCCTGGGAGGCAAAGGTAGGAGGATCACTGTGAGCTAGAGGCCACCCTGAGACTACATAGTGAACATAATGAATTCCAGGTCAGTCTGGACTAGAGTAAGAACCTACCTCAAAAAAAAAAAAATCAGGTTTTTAGGGCTGGGGAGATGACTCAGTGGTTAAAGGCACTAGCTCGGAAAGCCTAACTGCCCAGGTTCCATTCCCCAGTACCCATGTAAAGCCAGATGCACAAAATGGTGCACGTGGAGTTTGTAGTAGTACTAGGCCCTGGTGTGCCCATTCATTCATTCTATCTCTCTTTGTCTTTCTCTCTCTCCTTGCAAATAAATAAAATATTTATTTTAAAAGATTCGGGTTTTTTTAAAATTTGTTTATTTGAGAGAGAGAGAGAAAATGGATGCACCAGGCCCTCCAGGCATTGCAAACCAGCTCCAGATGCATGTACCACCTTGTGCATCTGGCTTCCTTGGGTCCTGGGGAATCGAGCTGAGGTCCTTTGGTTTTACAGCAAATGCCTTAACCACTAAGTCATCTCTCCAGCCCAAGATTCGGGTTTTTAAAAAAATATTACCAGCTGGATTTAGTGGTACCTGCCTGTAATCCCCGCACTCAGGAGTCAGAGATCCCCAGAGCAAGCTGCCTAGCTAGACTAGCTGAATCAGTAAGCTTGGGATTCAATCAAGAGATCCTGACTCAATAGATAAGGTGGACAATAATAAAGGAAGACATCAAATGTTAATCTCTGGCCTCCATATGCACACACACACATACCCACATACATTCAAAAACACATACACATACACATAAGCAAAATCATATGGTTAAGCAAAATCTCATTTTCTAATATATTTATTGAAAGAATTTATAGTTCAATATTTTTTTCTCCCTCCATGCTCAACCTGCTACCTTAAATATCTAATTCCATCAGTTTTTCTATTGTTTGATCCATGTCCTACTGGCTTCTGTTTCCTTTCACATAAGATATCAAGTCCTTTCCCTTTTCAGCCTCTCTGTGTTTATGCTTTCTTTTATTTACTTAGAACATTATTTTCTTACTTGTTCATATAGCTTATTCTTTGATATCTTAATGGCGTAAGCTTACTTGTTAGAACTAACTTGCTTATCTTAAGTAAGCCATCCTCAGTTAACTATTTACCAACACATCTGTTTCCCTCAAAGAATGTATGACCATTGTATCAGTTACTTTAAGGAGAAAGGGTCTGCTCCATGGTCCATCCTCCAGGAAGGCATGGAGACAGGAGCATGAAGCGGTCGCTCACATTCACTTCAGTCAGGAGGCAGAGAGAGGAGTGCCAGTGCGCAGCTCGCTCTCCTTATACACGAGACTCCCAGGTCATGAAATGACACTGCCCACATCTATAGTGGGTCTTCCCACTTCAGTTAATCTCATATAAAAAATCTTTCCAGACATGCCTACAAATTTTGTTTCCATGTGGTAACTAGATCCTGTCCCATTGACAATTGAGATTAGCTGTCACTGAGGGCTATCTATGTATCCAGTTCTTTTGCTTTGTAAAATGAATTCCTCTTGAAATTCCTTTTGAAAAATTTTTTTAATTTATATTGTTTGGGGGCAATTTCAGGTATATAGTGTATATTCATTCACCCCCATTTCCCTCTCATTGAATCTCTCCCTTTTTCACAAATAGTCCACCTCCTGCTTTCATGTCTTGTCTTTTTTTTTCAAAATTTTATTAACAACTCCCATGATTATAAAAAATATCCCATGGTAATACTCTCCCTACCCCCACTTTTCCCTTTGAGACTCCATTCTCCATCATATCCACTCCCCTTCTCAAATCAGTCTGTCTTTTATTTTGAGGTCATGATCTTTTCCTCCTCTTACGATGGTCTTGTGTAGTTAGTGTCAGGCCCTGTGAGGTCATGGATATCCAGGCCATTTTGTGTCTGTAGGGAGCACGTTGTAAGGAGTTCTACCCTTCCTTTGGCTCTTACATTCTTTCTGCCACCTCTTCCGCATTAGACCCTGAGCCTTGGAAGGTGTGATAGAGATATTGCAGTACTGAGCACTCCTGTCACTTTTTTCCAGCACCATGATAACTTCTGAGTCGTTCCAAGGTCACTACCATCTGAAAAGAGAAGATGTTCTACCAAAAGTGAGAGTAGCATTAATATGAGAGTATGAACATTAAGAAAAGGGCTTACTGGGTGGTTTGATAAGCATAGTATATACATTTAGCCAGAAGGCATTACACCACTAGGGTTCATGACTAGCCCTGTTTTAAGTTTTCAGTATCAGGGGTGTATTCCCTCCCATGGATTGGGCCTCCAGTCCAATTAGAGGGCAGTTCGTTTCCACCATGATAGATGTGCCACTATTGCACCTGTTGGCTCATTTGGCCTGGCTGGCCAAATATAAGGCTTGCACTGTCCACCGTTGAGTATCTTCACTGGTGATTTCTCTTTCTCCCTTGTCTTTTTTTTTTTTTTTTTTTTTTTTTTGACCCACTAAGTTTACTTAGGATTGCTTCCAGAGCATGGCCAACTTAACAGTACAGACTGTTAAGAATATGACTGCCCTTTCCCCAGCAACCATTAACTGCCTCAGGGAAGGATAGGATCTTTTCTTTTCCCCTCAAAGTAGTCTCACTGTAGTCCAGGCCGTTCTGGGATTCACTCTGTATTCGCAGGGTTGCCCAAACTCCTACCTCTGCCTCCCCAGTGCTGGAATTAAAGGCATGCGCCACCACGCCCAGCCAAGGATAGGATCTTGTGAGCCCATCCTCTATCCATGATGAAATGTTGACATGCCCAGTCTTGAGCAGGTAACCACAGCTGCTTTGAATTCATGGAGTGTGCAATGGCCATGTTATGACCAGAAGCAGCATTTCACAGCTGCTTACTTACGAGAAGGTCTTGCCTTCTTTCCACCCCCTCTTCCATGATGTTCCCTGAACCTTGGAGAGGGTGATAATGAATTCTTGGTAGTGGGTTGAGGACTTGTATGTATATCTTCATGTGTGAGCACATACATGTGGAGGCCAGTGGTTGACTTTAGGTATCTTCTTCAATTGCTCTTCACATTAATTGACTAAGACATGGTCTCATTCAAACCAGAGCTCACTGATTCAGCTGGCCTAGTTAGCCAGCTTGGTGCAAGGATCACCTATCTGCCTTCTTAACATTAGGATTATAGGTGAGCAGTATCAATAGGCCTGGTGTCTACATTGGTGCTAGAAATCCAAGTCCAGTCTTTGTGTAGCAAACATTTTATCCACTGATAATCTCTTCAGCCCTAAAGAGTTTTTTTTGTTCTTGTTTTTGTTTTTTGGTGGTACTGGGGATTATACCCAGAGCCTCCTGCATGAGCACATTCCCCAGCCCTTTAAATTCTTTAAAGTCGCTAGGAAGCATCTCTTTCTTACAGATAAATAAACAAGATTCAAAAAGGATGTAGGCTGAGGTCTCATAATTATTTCATAGTATAGCTTTACTAAACACCATTTCCTGACCCATTTCTGTATTTGTCCAACATCATGCTGTCTTCTCTGAGTTGCCTCTTGAAAATTTTATTTTCATTGTGATAGGGAGCCCATATGACATACTTTTACAAGTAATTGAAAAACTAGTTGCTTTGAAAAGCAAGGTAACTTGGCCTCTCTATTCTTTGTTTTTCATTTTTAAAATAGAGTGATAGCCATCTCCGTGTGTTACATGATTATAAAGGTAAATGGTATTAGAGTTAAGCCATTTTATAAAATTAAAAGCACTCTAAAAACATAAAGAATTTTTCTCTCAAAAAAAAAAAAACTAAAATAAAATTCAAAAGAGGGGCTGGAGAGATGGCTTAGTGGTTAAGGTGTTTGCCTGCAAAGTCAAAGAACCTTGATTCGATTCCCCAAGACCCACCTAAGCCAGATGCACAAGGTGGCGCATGTGTCTGGAATTCGTTTGTAATGGCTATAGGCCTTGGCACATGCCTATTTTTTCTCTCTTCTCTCTCTCTCTTTCTTTCTCCCTCTCTCACATCAAGAAAAATGTAAAGAATTTGTTTCATGTAAATTTTTAGATATGGTACTGTGATGATTTATATTATTGTCAACTTGACAGGGTATAGAATCACCTTGGAAAGAGCTTCTTGGCATGCCCATAAAGGATTATCTAGATTATATTAATTGAGGTGGGAAGACTCACTGTGGGCAGCACCATCCCATGGGCTGGTTTCCTAGACTAAATGAAAAGGAGAAAGAGCTGGGTGTGGTGGTGCACACCTTTAATCCCAGAGGTAGAGGTAGGAGGATCACCAGGAGTTCAAGGCCACCTTGAGACTACATAGTGAATTCCAGGTCAGCCTGGGCTAGAGTGAGACTCTACCTCAAAAAAAAAAAAAAGAACAGGAGAAAGAGGCTAGGCACCTTTAATCCCAGCACTCTAGAGACAGAGTAGGAGGATCACTGTGAGTTCAAAGCCACCCTGAGACTACATAGTGAATTCCAGGTCAGCCTGGGCTAGAATGAGATCCTACCTTGAAAAGTCAAAAAACCAAAAAAAGGAAAGGAAAAAGAGGACCGGGGAGATGGTTCAGTGGTTAAAGATGCTTGCTTTGCAAGCCTGCTAATGTATACAATAGAAGATTGGTAACAGTGGATTGGGTTGTTTCTGCTGGAAATCTGTGTGGCTTTTTGCCTTTTGGAATTGATTTGTGGGAGGGATGTGAAATGATTTGAAATCTTAGCCTAAGGGACACTTTGCAGTGCTGTAAGTACAACTTGATGGATTTTTATGAATTGAGAGATCTTAATGCAGAGAAAACTATAGACAGTACAAGCTTGGTTTATGAGGGCAAGGAAGAGCTTTGTCCAGACTAGGTTAGAAGCAGTTTGTGTGAGAAGCTTGCTGCATTCTGCCTATGTCATGAGAGCTTGAACAGGGTTGGATTTAGGAGAAATGGACTGGTGTGATCAGATGGATATGGCACAGAAAGAAATAAAAAGTTTTATGCTGGACACTGCCCATTTAGCTGCAATTGTTTGAGAGATTGCCACCATCAAGATTGGGCCAGCTATGTGCTTGGGAAAGCAGGAAAAATGTTGACCCTTTTGAAATTAAGGGGACCTGAATGCTAAAGGAGTGTCAGTTTTATTACCTCCTCTTCCCTCACTCAGATTAACAAATTTGGTAGCCCACCTGGAACTGCAGAGTATAGTAGATACAGGAAAGAAAGGGTGGTTGGGTTTGCAATGTGTATGGGGTTTTTTGCTGTTGTTTTGTTGTTGGTTTTTTTTTTTTTTAATTGCCACTGGTGAGGCAGGAGTAGAGGCCTAATGAAACTATGAGGATGAACTGTGGGTTCCTTCCTCCTGATTGCTGGAATTACAGATGTGCAGCACCATGCTTTTATATAGAGTCCAGTTTTCTTCATTTGGTACTTGTTACTTCAGTAGTGAAATCAAATTTATCTTCAATTGGCACAAGCTTTTTAAAAATAGACTTCAGTTGCAGTTGCACTGTCATAATGAGGAACTTAAAGATTATTTCATTGAGGCTGGAGAGATGGCTTAATGGCTAAGGTGCTTGCCTGCACAGCCTAATGACCCATGTTTGGCTCTCCAGATCCCACATAAGCCAGATGCACAAGGTGATGCAAGCACAGAATTACAAATGAGCACAAGATAGCACATGCATCTGAAGTTTGATTGCAGTGGTGAGGCCCCGCACGCCAATTCATTCTCTCGTGCTCTCTCATTTAAAAAAAAAAAAAAAAGGATTATTTCATGGTTAATCCTGATTCTTAATGTAAGAAGTATCTGTTACTCATTCTTTCATTTATTAAGCATTTAATGAGTATCTCCTGTGCCCTAAGGTACTGTATTAGACTCTGGGGAATCAAAGGTGCATCAGACTCAGTCTCTACCCCTGGGAACTCATTCTGCTTAGAGAAATAGTAAGCAAATAAGTAAAATATCCTATCAGGTAGTATACTTTCAAAAGTAATAAATAATATAGGTGAAAAAATATATACTTTGAAAAGCTTTCTCTTCCTGTATGTAGTACAATGTCTGACATACATTAAATATTTGTTGTATTCCTGAATGAATTTATGAAGAGCAGAGTTATGAGGGTATAGTATTATAGTGTAGAGAAGAACTGGGTTTAGATTGGAGAGATGGTTTAGCAGTTAAGGTGTTAACCTGTGAAGCCTGAAGACCCAGATTTGATTCCCCAGTACCCACCTAAGCCAGATGTACAAGATGGTGCCTGCATCTGGAATTCATTTGCAGTGGCTGGAGTCTCTGGCACACCCATTCTTCCCCCACCCCTTATCTATCTACCTCTTTCTCTCTCAAATAAATAATATAAAAAATTTAAGAAGAATTGGTTTTGTCTGCATGTGCAGGAAGATTGAGAGAGGCTTCACAAGGACAGGAGTTTTGAGCTGGACTCTGAAGTATAAGTTGTCTATGGTAAGAATTGGGAAAGGAAAGCTGGGGAAATGGCTTAGTTGTTAAGAGTACTAAGCATGAGAACCTCTCGAGCAAGAGACCATCAAATTCAACTCCCCAGAACCCATAAAAGGCCAGACATGGCCACACACTTCTATAATCCCAGTCCACAGAGACAAGAGGGTCCTGAGAATCACTGGGTCTTGCTGGTCAACAGCAGCTACAGGTTGAGAGAGACACTCCATCTCAAGTAGTACATGAGAGAAGGACACCCAACATTCTCCTCTCACCTCTGCACATTGGCTTATGGGCTGCACACATCTTGACATAGATATGCATACACCATATCGTACTGTGTTCTACGAACACAGAAAAGAATTGGGAAAGGAGATTTAAAAGAGAGAGAGAGAGAGAAGCTATGAGGCATTAAAGTACTTTGATAGAGATCAAGCATAGATCTATAGCCTGTAGAGTTTGCAAGCTGTTCTTGTTTACATCGTCTCTTCTGAGCTTTATGTTATGACAAATCCTTGAGGTGAATTCATATAGTCAATTTATATTTATTTATTTTTTTAAAAATTTATTTATTTATTTATTTGAGAGCGACAGACACAGAAAGACAGATAGAGGGAGAGAAAGAGAATGGGCGCACCAGGGCTTCCAGCCTCTGCAAACAAACTCCAGACGCGTGCGCCCCCTTGTGCATCTGGCTAACGTGGGACCTGGGGAACCGAGCCTCGAACCGGGGTCCTTAGGCTTCACAGGCAAGCGCTTAACCGCTAAGCCATCTCTCCAGCCCCTATATATTTATTTATTTAAGAGCGACAGACAGAGAAAGAGGCAGGTAGATAGATAGAGAATGGGCATGCCAGGGCCTCCAGCCACTGCAAAGGACTTCCAGACGCGTGTGCCCTTTGTGCATCTGACTAATGTGGGTCCTGGGGAATCGAGCCTTGAACCAGGGTCCTTAGGCTTGACAGGCAAGTGCTCAACTGCTAAGCCATCTCTCCAGCCCCATACAGTCAACTTCTTGAACCTTTACCAGCAGTCAGGTTCTAGGGTGCAAGAGAAGTAGTTTCATTCTGATTAGGTTATGCACATTGATACATAAAACGATTTTTAAATTTTTTATTTATTTAACAGAGAAAGCAGGAGAGAGAGAGAATGGGTGTGTCAGGGCCTCCAGCCACTGCAAACGAACTCCAGACACGTGTGCCCCTTTGTGTATCTGGCTATCGTAGGTCCTGGGGAATGGAACCTGGGTTCTTTGGCTTTGCAAACAAATGCCTTACCACTAAGCCATCCCTCCAGCCCCTATAAAAGGATTTTAAAAGAAGTTCCAGAAACAATTGGAAATGTTCCCTTAATAGTTCATAGAATCTTTTGTGGCTCCACTGGTTTTCAGTTTCTAGGGCTTTTTTTTTTTTTTTTTTTTTTTGGTTATTTTGTGAACAGTGTCATTTAGCTCATGCTGGCCTTAAACTCACTATATAGCTGAAAATGACCTTGAACTTCTGGTTCTCCTGACCCTCCCCAGCCTCCCCCCCCCCCAAGTGCTAGGATTATAGGCATGCACCACTGTAACCATTTGTGTAGAGCTGGGGATCAAACCCAACTTTGTGTATGCTAGGCAAGCATTCTACCAACTGCTAATTTCTCAAGCCTTCCAACACTTAAACCATTTATATGAGATACAATAACACTCCCTGAAGGTTTCTATTTCTGTTATAGTTAAGCACATTTGTTGACTCTAATTTTTTATTTATTTTGTATTAACAACTTCCATGATTGTAAACAATATCCCATGGTAATGCCCACCCTTCCCCCACTTTCCCCTTTGAAACTCCATTCTCTATCATATCCCCTCCCCCTCTCAATCAGTCTCTTATTTTAATGTCATCATCTTTTCTTCCTATTATGATGGTCTTGTGTAGGTAGTGTCAGGCACTGTGAGGTCATAGATATCCAGGCCATTTTGTGTCTGGGGGGAGCACATTCCTATCCTTCCTTTGGCTCTGCATTTTTTCCACCATCTCTTTTGCAGTGGACCCTGAGCCTTGGAAGGTGTGATAGAGATGTTGCAGTGCTGAGCACTCTGTCACTTCTTCCCAGCACCTTGATGCCTTCTGAGTCATCCCAAAGTCACCGCCATCTGAAAAGAGAAGGTTCTCTACCAAAAGTGAGAGTAGCATTAATATATGGGTATGAACATTAAGAGAAGTGATTACTGGGCATTGACTCTAATTTTTATATGATTTCTTTTTTTTTTTTTTTCACTTTAGCCCAGGATGACTTGGAATTCACTATATAGTCTCAAGGTAGCTTCAAACTCATGGCAATCCTCCTACCTCTGCCTCCCAAGTGCTGAGATTAAAGGCGTCCATCACCATACCTGGCTAATTTTTTTATTTTATATATCAATATGTTTAGTCAAAATGCTCTTAAGTGAGGGGTCCCAAAAACTTTATCTGTATTAATACTTGATATTTCAATGTATATTTGTTGTATGTATTAAGTCAGTGAGATAGAAAGAACCCCAGAAATTGACCCACATAAATGTAGCCAACTGTTCTTTAACAGCAACAACAAAGTCATTTTAGGGGAGAAAGAATAGTCTATTCAACAAGTAGTGCTGGAATGACTGGGCATTCACACGAGAAAAACTGAATGTAGACACTGACCAATCCTTTCCCAGAATTAACTCAGAATAGGTCATAACCCTGAATGTCAGATACAGAAATCTAGGTGAACTTGAATTTGGCAGTGAGTTGTTTAATCCAACACAGGAAAAACATCATGGATTAAAAAAAAAAATTGACAAGATGCACTTCATTAAAATTATAAGGGGGCTGGAGAGAGAGATGGCTTAGTGGTTAAGGTGTTTGCCTGTAAAGCCAAAAGATCCCAGTTCAGTTCTTCAGGATCCACATAAGCCAGATGCACAAGGGGACACATGCATCTGGAGATCATTTGCAGTGGCTGGAGGTCCTGGCATGCCTATTCTCTCTCTCCCTTTCTCTCTCAAATAAATAAGTAAAATATATTTTAAAATAAATTATAAGGGCTAAGCTGAGTGTGGTGGTGCATGTCTTTAATCTCAGCATTTGGGAGGTAGAGGTAGGAGAATTGCAATGAGTTCAAGGCCTGAGAGTACATCGTGAATTCCAGGACAGCCTGGGCTAAAGTGAGACCCTACCTCAAGCCCCCTCCCCGCTCAAAAAATTTTAAGTAAAGGCACTTACCTGCAAAGCCAAAACCCATGCTTGATTCCCCAGGGCCTCTGTAAGCCAGATGCACAAGGGGTGCACGCATTTGGAGTTCATTGCAGCAGCTAGAGGCCCTGGCGTACCACACCCATTCTCTCTCTCGCTCACTCTTTCTCTTTGTGGCTCTCTAATAAATAAATAAAAATAAAAATATTTTAAATTATAATTGAAACTTATTGGATCTGGAGACATGGCTTGGTGGTTAAGGCGCTTGCCTGTGAAGCCTAGGGAACCCAGGTTCAGTTTCCCAGTATCCACGTAAGCCAGATACTTAGGTGATGCATGCATCTGGAGTTTACATAAGCTGGAGACCCTAGTGCACCCATTATCTCTTTCTCTATATGTGCCTCTTTCTTTCTCTCTCTCTCAAATAAATAAATAAAATATTAAAAAAAAAAAACTTGAGGGCTGGAGAGATGGCTTAGCAATTAAGGCACTTGCCTTACAAAACACATACCTGATAACGGCTTTGTATTAGCTTTATGATTGCTAGGGCCAAGACCCCTGATATGAACAACTTAAAGGGGAAAGGAGCTATCAGTCTATATGGGCATAGAGGAGGTGACAGAAAAAATGTAATAGAAGAAGCCAGGGCAAGATATAGCTCCCAGGCTGGGCATGGTGACACATGCCTTTAATCCCAGCAGAGGTAAGAGGATTGCTGCAAGTTTGAGGCCAGTTTGTGAGTACAGAGTTAGTTCCAAATCAGCTTCGGATAGAAACCCCAAGGTGGGGGTGGGAGGGAGTAAAAGATACAGCTTACAGAGACACATCCCCAATGACCTCCTTCCTTCAGTTAGATCCCACCTACTACCTTTTACACTTTCCAGTAATACCATATTATGAATTCATGAAAGGATTAATCCATTTCTGAGTCCTCACATCCTAATTGCCTATAGAAGTACCATCACAGAGCCCCCCACCCAAAGGTGCACTTACTTTACTAAGCTTCTAGGCATTTCTCAATCAAGTTGACAACTACAATTAACAATCACAGTTTTGTAAACAAAAGTATGCGAAGAATATTCAAAGTTTTGCTTTTTATTTATTTATTTTATTTTTATTATTTTTGTTTGTTTGTTTTGGGGCTAGGGTCTCGCTCTAGCCCAGGCTGTCCTGTAATTTACTATGTAGTCTCAGGGTGACCTTGAATTGAGAGAGAAGGGACAAAATAGGCAGAGAGAGAGAATGGGTGTACCAGGGCCTCTAGCTGCTGCAAACAAACTCCAGATGCACGTGCTCCCTTGTGCATCTGGTTTACATGGGTCTTAGGGAATAGAATCTGGGTCCTTTGGCTTTGCAGGCAAGCATCAACTGCTAAACCATCTCTCCAGTCCCAAACAATATTCTAAAACAATTAAAATAATGGGCAAAAGGTCTGAGCAGACATCTACCAAAATACATATATACAAGGGTAAAATAAGGCAATCAAAGGATGTTCCATATCATGTCATTAGAGAATTACAGATTAAAATAGCAATGTGAGCTGGGTGTGGTGGGCGTGCCCTTGATCCCAGCACTCAGGGAGGAAGAGGTGGGAGAATCACCATGAGTTCAAGGGCACCCTGGCAGTCTGGACTAGAGTGAAACTCTACTTTGAAAATAGAAACAAAACAGCAATGTGGTAACACTCTGCCCCTGTTAAAATGGCTAAACTCCAAAACTCAACACCAAAATAAATAAGTAGAATTTAAAGAAAGAAAAACTTATTCTTTGCTAAAGACACTGCTAAGAAAATGCAAAAGCATTACATAGGCAGGGAGAAAATGTTTACAAAACACATACCTGATGAAGGTCTTTGTGTTAGCTTTATCATTGCTAATACCAAGACACCTAATATGATGTGGTGAGAATGTGAACCAACTAGAACTCTCATTGCTAGTAGGTATACAAAAAGGTATAGCATTGTAGAAGACAGATTGACATTTTTCTTAAGCTGAATATGATCTTATTATTCCATCAGTCATACTTTTTTTACTGTTTATTTATTTATTTAAGAGAGAGAAAGGGCTCACCAGGGCCTCTAGCCACTGCAGACACACTACAGATACATGCACCACATTATGCATTTGGCTTAAGTAGGTCCTGGGGCATTGAACTTGTGTCCTCAGGCTTCACAAGCAAGTACCTTAACCACTAAGCCATCTCCATCAGTCATGCTTCTCTTCACAGTTTTTAAAAGTTGGATGCAACCAAGGTGTCTTTCAATAAACGAATAGATTAACTGATAATATATATAATGTGTGTGTGTGTGTGTGTGTGTGTGTGTGTGTGTGTGTGTGTATTCAAGAACAAGCTGTCAAGCCTCCAAAAGAACATAGATGCAGTTTTTTTCCAGTGCTAAGAATAAAGCCTAGCACTGAGCTGCATTCCCAACCCTTAGTTTTTATAAACAAGGTCTTGCTGTATATCCCAAACTGGCTTTAAACTTATGTATTCCATGTTGGCCTTGGAACTTGAATGAAGGAATCGTACATGTATGAATAAGCCAATCTGAAGCTACCACATCCTATATATTTTAAATTACTTGTGTAACATTCTGTAAAAGGTAAAAGAAAAATCAGTAATGGCAAGGGATTGAGGATGGAAAAGGGGTGGAAAAAAACATGGTCAGGAATAGGCTATATTGCATGCAGTTAAAGCACTCCATATGATACTTACCACAGCATGTACACAACATTATGCAGTTGTCAAGACCCATCAAACTACATTGCAAAAAAGTGACTTATGTAAACTCTGGGTTTTAGTTACTAGCAGTATTGGTTTATCACTTGTAATGAACTACAGTAGTGAAAGATGTTAATAATAGGTAGGGTGCTGAGAAGATGGCTCAGTAGTTAAAGGTGCTTGCTTACAATGCCTACCACCTTGGTTTTGCTTCCCCAGTACCTACATAAGGCCAGATGCACAAAGTGGTGCATGCATCTGGAGTTCATTTGCAGTGGCAAGAGGCTGTGACATGCCCTCACTCTCTGCCCTTACAAATACATAAATAAAAACTTTTTTAATGATGGGCATGTGGCACATACCTTTAATCCTAGCACTTAGTAGGCAGAGGTAGGAGAATTGTCATGAGTTCAAGGCCACCCTGAGACTATATAGTCAATTCCAGGTCAGCCTAGGCCAGAGTGAGACCCTATCTCGAAAAAGAAAAAAACAATATTTTTTAATAAAAAAATAGTGGGTGGGGAAAAAACATGTAAGAACTCTTTACTTTCTACTGAATATGTATTTATTTACAAGCAAAGAGAGAATGGGTTTACTAGGGCCTCTGGCCACTGCAAGCAAATATGAAAACAAAGCACACAATAAATACCATTTAAAAATTAATCCCTTTGTAAGCCACAGTAGTTGATGATACCAACTAAGTCATCTGTAATAATATCAAGGAATATCATGACTTTCATTTAAACAGAAAAATAATTTATGGTTTATATATTTCTATAGAAGCATCCCCCCACCCCCCAAGGTAGCATCTCACTTAAGCTCAGGCTGTCCTGGAATTCACTATGTAGTCTCAGGGTAGCCTCGAACTCTTGGAGATCCTCCTACCTCTTCCTCCCGAGCCCTGGGATTAAAGGCGTATACCACCACGCCCAGCCAGAAACATCTTTTAAAATGCGTTAAGTACATTAATCAGAGGTTTCAGAAGAATTCATACATGCTGTTTCAGTGCTAACAGTATATTTTGTAACATGCTTTTGGAAAACAGAGAAAAGCAAAGATGAAAGTAGAAGCCATCTGTAATTTCTCTTCTATTTACATTAATATTATGGCATATTTCCCTTTGGTCTGAGCAAACAAAGTAATTCCTTTGCTCTTTCTTCCTGATGTAGTTAATGTAGAAAATTGTATTATTAAATTAAATATTAAATCTTCCAGTAACAAAAGTTAAACATTACTTGGAAAGACTCCTCTCCCTTTCTAGGGTGCAGGTGCGGGTGCGTGTGTTTGTGTGTGGAGGCACACACTTGCCATGGTATGAGTTCAGGCATTGGTCCTCACCTTCTTCCTTGGTTAGGGCAAGGTCTTTTGTTGTTCACTGCTACACTTGCTAGGCTAGCTGGCCTGCAAGCTCCTAGGAGAATCTCACTTCTTCACCTCCCTTCTCAGCATGCTGGGATTACAGGTGCCCACCAGTGACCAGTTTAATGTGGGTTGAGGTGATCTGAACTCAGGTACTCACACTTGTGGGACAAGTGATTTATCCACTGAGCCATCTTCCTGGTACCACTGCTCTTTTCCTTTAAAAAAAATTAATAGACTTACTTTTAGAACACTTCAAGTACTCGGGAGGCAGAGGTAGAGAAGGTGTTCTCTGTGACTTCTTTTAACCTTTTTCCCCCTAAGTTTTCTTTCTTTATTTCTTTTTGTTGTTGTTTGTTTTTTGTCTTGTTTGAGGGACTTTGTATATTTGGGGTTTTAAAATATTTATTTATTTATTCATTTATTTATTTATGAGAGAGAGAAAGGGGTAAGTAAGAGAATGGGCACACCAGGACCTCCAGATCACTGCAAAAAAATTCCATATGTATGTGCCACCTTGTGTGTCTGGTTGACGTGGGTATTGGAGAATTGAACCTGGGTCCTTAGGCTTCACAGGCAAGCACTTTCACCACTAAGCCCCTTCTAACCTTTCTTGTTTTTTTGAGATGAAATCTCACTATGACCCCAGGCAAACCTTGAGCTCATGATATTCCTGTTTCAGTCTCCCAGGTGCTGATATAACAGGCATGTACAACTATAATATTTCTTTTTTTTCTTTTTCTTTCTTTCTTTTTTTGTTGTTGTTTTACTGTGCGTGTGTCTGTATTTGTGTGGGTTATGTCACATGTGTGTACAGGGCAGATGACAGTTCGGAGTCTATTGTCCTCAGGAACACTGCCCATCTCCTTTGAGACAGGGTATCTCAGTGGCCTGGAGCCCACCACTTAGGCTAGATTAGATTGACTGACCAGAACACCCCAGGGGTTTACCTGTCTCTGCCTCCTCAGTCCTGGGATTTCAGGTATGCACCATGGCACCTGGCATTTCTATGTGGGTTCTCAGGATCAAACTCAGGTCCTTAAGCTTATAAGACAAGCACTTTACCAACTTAGCTATCTTTCCTGCCCTCTAGCATACTTTTTATTTTTATTTATTTACTTATTTATTTTTGAGGTAAGTTCTCACTCTAACCCAGGCTGACCTGGAATTCATTGTATGTTGGCCTCAAACTCAGCAGTCTTCCTACCTATGCCTCCCGAGTGCTGGGATTAAAGGTGTGCACCACCGTGCCTGGCCAGTATACTTTGTAATGAGTGCCATTTATTCAGTTTATTTGGACTTAGCCAAATAAATAGGACTTGTAGTCCTTGGGAAGTTTGGGAAGAAATTGAGGAATGATTGGCCATCTTCTGTTTATGTTGCTGTCTAAGCTAAAGATGACATAGTGAGGTTTTGAGAAATGCTTAAATGAGACTATGTAATTACTGGGCCACTTGCGTGGTTGGGCTTGTGGGAGTATCCTCTTCCTGTGAAAGGTGAGCATGGTTCCTGGACACTCATGTGTATTGTAGTTTGAAATGCTTCACAGTGCATTGTGGGATAAAATGAACAAGGACTATTTAAGAGAGAGAAAAGGAGGAAAGCTCCTTCCTCTATTGGGTAAGATTTGGGATCATAGTTTTAGTGTTTGTTAGATTGTTTTTCTGTTTTGGTAAGTCCAGAACTATATTTTCTTTTATTGTAGTTTACATGGTGCTATAAAATTACTATAATCTAAGAAAAAAATCAATATACTTAACCTTTCAGAATACCTTTTATGAAAAGTTTGGCTGGGCGTGGTGGTGCACACCTTTAATCCCAGCACTCGGGAGGCAGAGGTAGGAGGATCGCTGTGAGTTCAAGACCACCCTGAGACTCTATAGTGAATTCCAGGTCAACCTGGGCTAGAGTGAGACGCTACCTCAAAAAAAAAGAAAAGAAAAGAAAAGTTTGATTGTATACAGATAATAGATATGCCTTATTAGATATTTTATTTGATTCATGAAAATGAAAAATGGTTTTATTACATTTAAAATTGATTTAAATTGATTAAAATGTCATTTGCAGGAAGCATGCCTCTTAAGGAATGTACTCTTTACATAAAACAAGGGTTATGTTTATGTGCCACAACACCATCACTGTTTTCTCTATATGAAATATGTAGAAAGCTATTCCTCTGTGGTTCTTTCACCCCCACTTCAGGTACATTATCTTAGAATACAGTGTGATATGCTTATTTTTAGTAGTTAGGCTGGCTTATTAGCCAGTTACCAAATTATAACCCTGACTTTATGGTTGAAAACCAGATACAAGAGAAATGTTATTCTATCTTCAGATCCTGTAGAAAGCAGATAATGGTAACAGTGAAGCTACCTGGCTGGTTTTCTGATGATTTGTGTGAAGTATCTTATATTTTTACAGTTCTTTCCAGGCAGACTCACTAAGCTAGATCAAAATTTATTTCCACAGAATGGTTTTTGTTTTCCAGATACTGCCTCACAGTTTAGATTATAAAAGTGTATAGCTTTATATTCAACCTAAATTGGTGTTGAGTTTTATAATGGCTTTTTTTTAAAAAAATTTTTTTGTTCATTTTTTATTTATTTATTTGAGAGCGACAGACATAGAGAGAAAGACAGATGGAGGGAGAGAGAGAGAATGGGCGCGCCAGGGCTTCCAGCCACTTCAAACGAACTCCAGATGCATGCGCCCCCTTGTGCATCTGGCTAACGTGGGACCTGGGGAACCGAGCCTTTTTTTAGCATTTTGCTTGCTAATCTTTAACTTATTTGGGGTTAGTTGGATTTACATGCATTTGTAGGAAGTAATGCAGGGAAATTCCCTGTTTACCACTTCTCTGCAGTGATAATATATTGAATAAAATACAGTAGAATGGCAGGATATTGACATTGATATAATCAAGATACAGAACATTTCTTTTACCACAAGGATACCTCATTTTGCCTTCGATCCTCCTACCTCTGTCTCCAGAGTGCTGGGATTAAAGGTGTGCGCCATTATGCCCAGCTTTTATTCACATTACTTATGTGTGAATAAATTAATTTCAGCATCAGAATTTCCTCCAGGTGGTTTCAGAAATAATATTGTATATACATAAGTGGCTGATAAGTTTATAAATGCAGAAAAATAAGTACAACTTTTAAGTATCTTATTAGTAATTCTAGAGTTTGAATTCTCCTTGTCTTTTTCCAGCTCAGATCGCCTGATAGAAGAAACAATAAGGTAGGAACAATTTTTTGTTTTACCTCATTGGTGTTTATATCTATATTTAATGCGCAGATCCCAGTTACTAGAGTGAAGGTCATGTGCCTTAAAGACTAGAATTACAATAGAGAGTTATGTATGTGTGCTTTGACCTTCCCTTAGAAGAAATAGTTAGAATCCAAAACATTTATTTCCATGGGTATTGAAATTTGATCAGTTTTATCTATTCACCAGTTAATTCACACTGAATATTTTGAGCCTCAATCTTTTTAGTCTTACTTTTTAAATATATTTTTTTAATTATTATTTTTATTTGAGAGTGACAGACATAGAGAGAAAGACAGATAGAGGGAGAGAGAGAATGGGCGCGCCAGGGCTTCCAGCCTCTGCAAACGAACTCCGGACGCGTGCGCCCCCTTGTGCATCTGGCTAACGTGGGACCTGGGGAACCGAGCCTCGAACTGGGGTCCTTAGGCTTCACAGGCAAGCGCTTAACCGCTAAGCCATCTCTCCAGCCCAGTCTTACTTTTTAAAACTATTTTATTTTTATGAGAGAGAATGGGTGCACCAGGGCCTCCAGCCACTACAAACAAACTCCAGGTGCATGTGCCCCATTGTGCATCTGGCTTATGTGGGTCCTGGGGGAAATCAAAGCTGGGTCCTTTGGCTTTGCAGGCCAAGTGCCTTAACCACTAAGCCATCTGTCCAGCCCTTATTCTTACATGTTTTAAAATCTATTTTTGTTTTATTTTAAATTTTTTAAATTTTTATTTGAGAGTGACAGAAAGACATACACACACAGAGAGAGACAGAGAGACAGAGAATGGGCACACTAGGGCCTCCAGCCACTGCAAACGAACTCTAGATGCATGTGTCACCTTGTACATCTGGCTTACGTGGGTCCTGAGGAGTTGAGCCTCAAACTAGGGTCCTTAGGCTTCACAGGCAAGTGCTTAACCGCTAAGCCCTCTCTCCAGCCCTGTTCATTACAACAGCTATAAAAAGTCTGCTACAGGGCTGGTGAGAGGGCTTAGCGGTTAAGTGCTTGTCTCTGAAGCCTAAGGACCTCTGTTCAAAGTTCTATTCCCCAGGACCCGCATAAGCCAGATGCACAAGGTAGCGCATGCATCTGGAGTTCGGTTGCAGTGGCTGGAGGCCCTTGGCATGCCCATTCTCTATCTATCTGCTTCTTTCTGTCTGTTGCTCTCAAATAAATAAAAAATAATGTTTTGCTGGGCGTGGTGGTGCATGCCTTTAATCCCAGCACTCAGTTGGCAGAAGTAGGATTGCTGTGAGTTCCAGGCCACCCTGAGAATACAGAGTGAATTCCAGGTGAGCCTGGACGGGAGTGAGACCCTACCTCGAAAAACCAAAAAAAGAAAAAAAAACCAAATCTGCTACAGTAATAGCATAGTTTCTTGCCTAGGTTAAGAAATATTTATTGGGAGGGGAGAGATTGCTGAGCAGTTAAATTACTTGCTTGCGAACCTGATGACCTGGGTTTGATATCCCAGTTCCCATGTAAAGCCAGACGCACAAAGTGATACATGCATTTGGCCTTTATTTGCAGTGGCAGGAAACCCTGGCATGCCCATATTCTCTCTTCCTCTCTTTCTGTCTGTCTGCCTCTTCCTCTCTGTCTCTCAAAATATATATATATTTGTTGGGGGTGGGGGTTCAAGGTTGGGTCTCACTCTAGCCCATGCTGACCTGGAATTCACTGTGTAGTCTCCAGGTGACCTTGAACCCTCTGTCCCCCAAGAGCTGGGATTAAAGATATGTGCCACCACAACCAGCTAAAATATATTTCTCAAAAAGAAACATTGCTTTCTTGATTTGGATTACCTAAACTTTTAACTTTTATATGTCTATTTTATGATATCCAAAAATGTAATTAAAGGTCAGCCATGGTGGCACACATCTTTAATCTCAGCACCCAGGAGGTAGAAGTAGGAGGATAACTATGAGCTCAAGACAAGCTTGGGACTACAGAGTGAATTCCAGGTCAGCCTCAGCTAGAGAGAGACCCTTGCGGGGGGGAAAAATGTAATTAACTAGACATGGTGTCTATGCTTTAAAATTCAACAATTGTAAAATATTGTTTTCAGAAAGTATAATGAGGTGTATGGAAACAACAAATGATTATATCTCCAAAAGAAAAAAATCAGGGGGTTTTCCTGTGGTCACATCACTAATCACTTATATTAAAATGTCAGATCCTCGAATTAGAGTCACTTGTAACTGGAGCCACAGCTGTGCAAAACCATTACTATATTTACTACCTAGTAGAAAGAGATTGGTTTGAAATACATCGGTGCTACTTGTAGATTTGTTTCTATGCAGCCATGGTGGCTCAAACCTGTTATCCCATCAATAGGGAGGCTGAGGCTGAAGGATCAAGAATTTTAGGCTAACCTGCAGCTACTATCTTAAAAAATAGAAATAAATAAATGTGAGACATCTTTTATTCAGGCACAGAATGGAAATTGGTGCACAGGTTCAATTATAAAGTAAAAAAGTTTTTTTTTTTACTTTATAATTTTTACTTTATATAGGAGTATGGGGAAGTAGAACTGGATTTAAAGTGGGATAAAGTAAAATAACTTCTTTAGAATTTCTTCCCCCACCCCCTTTTTGTTTGTTTTCAAGGTAGGGTTTCACTCTATCCCAGGCTGACCTGGAACTCACTATATAGTCTCAGGGTAGCCTTGAACTCATGGCAATCCTCGTACTTCTGCCTCCCAAGTGCTGAGATTAAAGGTGTACGCCACCACGCCTGGCTCCCCTCCCCCTTTTTAAAACTGTGTGGGGATTGAAACCCCGGATCTTGTACATGCTAGGCAAGTGCTGTGCCACCAAACTATCTCATTTCACTGAACTACTTTTTAGTGGCCCTGTTAGTTTCATAAGTTTGAAAGACAGATTGGTGCTAAGGATCTCTTCATACATTGTTTTGTTTTTGTTTGTTTGTTTGTTTTGAGGGTAGGGTCTCACTGTAGCCCAGGCTGACCTGAAACTCACTCTATATAGTTCCAGGCTGGCCTCAAACTCACAGCTATCCTCCTACCTCTGCCCCCTGAGTGCTGGGGTTAAGAAGTCCACAGAAGTCCCAGAATCTGAATTCCATTCTTTCCAGTATTCTTTATCTGGAAGTGAAAGTTTGAGTAACTAGGTAAACTGCAGTCTGTCAGATACAATTTCTGATTGGCTTTTTTCCCCATCTCCCCCTAAAAAAGAAACTATGAGAAAGATGTCTTGCTGATACTTGACAGTCTAGAAATGGTAGTTTTTGTTGTTTTGTTTTTGTTTTTCGAGGTAGGGTCTCACTCTGACCCAGGCTGACTTGCTACTCACTCTGTAGTCCCAGGCTGACCTCAAACTCACTGTTATACTCCTACCTTGCCTCCTGAGTGCTGGAATTAAAGGCGTGTGCCACCATGCCTATTTTTGATAATAAAATTTTTAATCTTTTTTATTTTAATTTTTTCAAAAAAAATTTGTGGTCCTAGGAAATTTTAAAAAAAGGCACTCCATCATTGGGTTATATTCCCAGACCCTTTTACCTTTTATTTATTTTCTAAATTTTTTTTTTATTTATTAGAGATAAAGAGACAGGTGTGTGTGTGTGTGTGTAGAGAGAGGGAGAGAGAATGGAGCCAGTGTCTCTAGCCACTAAGCAAACTCCAAATGCATGAGCCACCTTGTGCATCTGGCTTACATGGGTATTGGGGAATTAAACCTGGGTCCTTGGGCTTTGCAGATAAGCACCGTAACCACTAAGCTATCTCTGTAGCTCCATATCCTTTTTTTTTTGGTTTGGTTTTTGGTTTTTGGTTTTTCGAGGTAGGGTCTCACTCTAGCTCAGGCTGACCTGGAATTTACTATGTAATTTCAGGGTGGCCTTGAACTCACAGTGATCCTCTTACCTCCGCCTCCTGAGTGCTGGGATTAAAGGGGTGCGCCATCACATCCAGCTCAGCCCCATATCTTTTATTTTTATACTATTTTAGATTTTAGACAAGTTCAGTAATTTTTTATATTTATTTATAAGGACTTATTGATTCATTGAATAAAATATTCAATGAGTATAATATGCTCTCATCCCATTAATAAATTAATACTACTAGGTGTGGTGGCACATGCCTTTAGTCCCAGCACTCAGGAGGCAGAGGTAGGAGGATCACTGAGTTCCAGGTCAGCCTGGGCCAGAGCAAGACTCTACCTTGAAAAGCCAAAAATAATAATAACAGTACTGTGATAGTTAATCTCATTTGTCAACCTGATCACCTGGAATCACCTAGAATCACCTGGGAGACAAATCTTCAGGCATGTCTAAGGGAATTTCTAGATTTGGTTAAAGTGGCTGAAAGGTCCTTGACTTAATCAAAAAGAGAAAGCCAGCTGAACATTCAATATTTATAATTCTCTGTTTCCTGACTGTGGATTGAGTGTGACCAGCTTCATGCTCTTGCCTCATGCCTTCCCTGCCCTGATGGACTATGTCCCCTTAACTGTGAGC
Source organism: Jaculus jaculus (assembly GCF_020740685.1). NCBI lineage: Eukaryota > Metazoa > Chordata > Mammalia > Rodentia > Dipodidae > Jaculus > Jaculus jaculus. The sequence goes on along the minus strand of NC_059110.1, from coordinate 84,560,191 downwards.
CAAGATAACTTAATCCTTCCCTTCAGTTGCTTCTTACCAAGTGTTTGGTCACAGAAACAAGAAAAGTAACTAGTACAAATACCTTGTATAATGTTACCATACTTTCACATTTTAATTGGGGCTGGTGAGATGGTTCAGTAATTAAAGATACTTGCTCTACGGGACTGACAATCTGAAATGGATCTCCAGCACCCATATTAAAGCTGGATGCAAAGTGATTCTGTAATCCCAACGTACCTACAGCAATGAGAGATAGAGCCAGGAAAATCCCAAAGCTTGCAGGCCAGCTGAATTATCCCTTCCAGTGTCAAAACAATAGCAAGCAAGACTGTGTTAAACAAGGTGGAAGGAAAGTGACCTTCACACACACATCATGGTACTCAGACATACACACACACACACACACACACACTTGTTTTTGGAAAAATAATTTAATTACAGTGTCAACCATCTGAACAGAGTTTTCATAAATTACCTAATTGTCAACTAAAATATCTTCTTTTGAAACTCCTCTTTCATCAGCACATAGGGCCAATCACATTTTACCAGAAATTCTTTATAAAGTTCCTTTGTAATTCTTTTCTTTTTATTTTCTCTTCATTCTGCCTTATCTTTGAAGGCAAGACGAAATCAAACTCTTCAGTTTGCAGCTTGCCAGCCCTGCTATTTTTTTTTAAGTTTAAAAAATATTCTGTTAGGGGCTAGAGAGATTGCTTAGTGGTTAAGGTGCTTGCCTGCAAAGTCTAAGGACCTATGTTCTGCTCACCAGATCATGGGAAAGCCAGAAGCACAAGGGTGAGGCAGGTGCAAGGTTGTACATGCCCACTAGGTGGCACAAGTGTCTGGAATTCCATGTAGTGGCCAAGGTCCTGCCGTGCCAATTCTCTCTCTTTTCTCTCTGTCTCTCTTACTCTCTCTAAAATAAAATAAAAAGTTTTTAAAAATATGCTATTGGGGTTTGAGAGATGGCTTGACTGCAAAGCCTAAGGGCCCATGTTTGATCTCTCCAGATCCCAGTAAACCAGGTGCATAAAGATGAGGCAAGTGCAAGGACACACGTGTCCACTAGGTGGCACAAGCACCTGTAGTTTGTAGTGCCTGAGGCCCTGGTGCGCCAATTCTCTTTCTCAAAAAAAAAAAAAAGGAAATGGAAATGAAATAAAACATATGCTGTTAAATCTCGTTTGAATATTACCCTTTGTTTCAAAATATGGTAGGCATCCAGTGAAACTTCACTGAATATAAATCAGTTACACATATGAATGGAATTTGATATTTCATATAACTTCCTGTATATTCCAGATGTCAAAATTTACCTTTTATTTTTGGAGATACATTGTATAACTGAATGTATATTTTTAACATTTTATTGAAACAACTAGTAGTGTTCATATTTATACTTGTCATTTTATTTAGCTTTAAACAAACATATAATTAGTATTATCTAATGTTTAAAAATGTTAGTAACTGGGTTGAAGAGATGGCTTAACAGTTAAGACACTTGCCTGCGGAGCCTAGGAACTCATGTTCAAATATCCAGGTCCCATGTAGCCAGACACACAGTGACACAAGTGCTTAATGTTGCACAAGCACACACGGAGATGCATGCATATGGAGTTCATTTGCAGCAGCTAAAGGCCCTGGCATTCCCTTTCCCTCCCTCTCTCTCTCTCTCTCTCTCTCTCTCTCTCTCTCTCTCTCTCTATCTCTCTATCTCCCTCCCTCTCTCTTTCTTTATCTCTCAAATAAATAATAAGCTGGGTATGGGAGCACACACCTTTAATCCCAGCACTTGGGAGGCTGAAGTAGAAGAATCACTGTAAATTCAGTACCACCCTAAGACTACTACATTCAAGGTCAGCCTGGGCTAGAGCAAGACCCTACCTTGAACAAACAAAAAATAAATTTAGGGCTGGAGAGACGGCTTAGCAGTTAAGCGCTTGCCTGTGAAGGCTAAGGACCCCAGTTCGAGGCTCAGTTCCCCAGGTCCCACGTTAGCCAGGTGCACAAGGGGGCGCACGCGTCTGGAGTTCGTTTGCAGAGGCTGGAAGCCCTGGCGCGCCCATTCTCTCTCTCTCCCTCTATCTGTCTTTCTCTCTGTGTCTGTCGCTCTCAAATAAATAAATTTAAAAAAATATTAAAAAAAATAAATTTATATAAAAACAAACAAAACTAAAAAATGTTAGTAACTGAGTTTAGTTCACAAAACAGGTAAGAAAGTTGAGATTCCAGTAAGAACATCAATGATTTATCATTTTAAAAGCATTATATATATTATGTGCTTATATTTTGCCTTTAAGTATTTGGCCTTGAAATAATAGCCTAGATTTCACTCAGCTCAGTTCCAAGTGGTGGAATGAGATGGGAAAATATGTTTACATATACTTTATGTGGTATTGGAAATCATGCATATTCAACAAGGTAATAACTTAATGTATGATGATAATGTCCATTCTCCAAGGAATACAAAGTGCTTTGTGAGAATTGTTTTTTAATCTCTATCCACTTGTGAGTGAAAGGGCACAAGACATAGTAATAGTCTCTGTTTACAAAACAGAGGCATGTATGATTCAGAGACTGAGCTCATTACACAGCCTAGGTTTGACTGCTTTTAACTTTATACAAGACCATAATGCCTATTGAAAGTAGAGGTGCACTGTCCAAGGCCCTTGTAAGTTCAAGCAGAATTTTGTCAGTTTCTGTTTCTTCTGCTGCTTTCATTTCTTCCTGATATTTTCAAAACTGTCCTCTGAGCTAGATGTGATGGCACACACCTGTGATGCCAACACTAAGGAAACTGAAGCAAGAAGATTAAGACCATTCTGAGCTACAGTAAGATCATATCTCCAGGAAAAAAGAGAGCCTCTGATATCTATGGTGCAGCCCCATTCTCTGTTATCTCTCCAGACAGCTACTAAATGATGGCCTGGAGTCCAAGATTTCCATGGGACTGTGCCTGGCCTTCATCTCTTGTGGGCTTTTCTGCAGGGAACTATCCAGTCACAGGCCCACCAGCTGGTTCTTTGTCCTTATGAGCATATCTGTGTGTGTTCCCGCAGGTGTAGAACTTGCACAGAGCATCCTTGACTTCATCTTCTTCCTTAGCCAGAGCCCCAAAGATAGCTCTTTTTGGCTGCATCCTGACAGTTTCATTTTCCTCCTTCTCTTTTGTGTACCTTTTATTCACCTGTCAGTAACTCATTTCTTGTGACCATTAACTAGCCAGCTCTTTGTATGGCTACTCCTTGGTTTTCTCAAACAGCCTGTGGCCAGCTGAAATCATCTTGTGCTCTGGCTTTTTGTTCCTTAAGCCCACTGCCTTTGTGAGATTTTTTTTTTGGGGGGGGGAGGGGGTTTCAAGGTTGTGTCTCAGTCTAGCTCAAACTGACCTGGAATTTACATAGACTCGGGGTGGCCTCAAACTCCTCCTGCCTCTGCCTTCCAGGTGCTGGGATTAAGTTGCCTTTTTTTAATTGTTGTTTTTGTTTTTTGGGTTTTTTGTTTGTTTGTTTTGGTTTTTCGAGGTAGAGTCTCACCGTGGTCCAGGCTGACCTGGAATTAACTCTGTAGTCTCAGGGTGGCCTCGAACTTTTGGTGATCCTCCTACCTCAGCCTCCCGAGTGCTGGGATTAAAGGCATGCGGCACTACGCCCAACTTTTGTTTTTGTTTTTGAGGTAGGGTCTCACTCTAGCCCAGGCTGACTTGGAAATCACTTTGTAGTTACAAGCTGGCCTTAAACTCACAGTCTGAGTGCTGGGATTAAAAACATCTGCTGGGCCGGGTGTGGTGGTGCACGTCTTTAATCCCAGCAGCCCTCCAGAGGCAGAGGTAGGAGGATCACGGAGAGTTCCCAAGGCCACCCTGAGACTACAGAGTTAATTCCAGGTCAGCCTGGACCACACTTAGACCCTTGAAAAAAAAATCTGCTGGGCTAGAGAGATGGCTTAGTGGTTCAGGCACTTGCCTGTGAATCCTAGGGACTTATGTTTGACTCTCCAGGTCCCATGTAAGCATGCAATATCGCATATGCGCATAAGAGTATGCATACATCTGGAGTTCAGTTGCAGTGGCTAGAGGCCCTGGCACACCAATTCATCCCCCACCCCCGCCTCCCTCCCTCCCTTCTTCTCTCCTTCCCTCTAGCATTGAAGAAAAGAGTCCAGTCTGTTGGGCTTGCCTAAAAAAAAAAAAAAAGTTAGTAAATAAAAGTGTCTGCCACCATGCCCTGCTGTCATTTATTCCAAAATGCTTCAGTAAATACTCTTTATATTTCCTTGCACACTTTCTGCTTTGCCTTCTCAATCTTGAACTTAAAGGTTTGGTTCATTTGTCCTTTATTTAGATTTAGAATACTCCCTCTAGCATCTCACATCAATAACATACCTGATAGTTTGTTCTCTGCAGCTTTGCCTGTCCAAAAATGTGTTCATCAGTTCCTGGAAGGCCAGTGGCATACCAGCAGTAGCTATCCCAATGAATTGTTAGGGGCTGAGCATCCTACCAGCAGTTAGACCTAAGCATTCTGTTTATAAGTCAGTGTATGAGCAGCTGTTCCTCCCAGCTGCAGAGACTAGGTGCAGTTCAACCATCCATAGAGGTCCTGTGCATGCAGATCCGCAGTCTTCCACTGTTGGGGCTCAAGACTCAGGGAAACTTGTGCTTGGTGCATGAAGAAGGTAGAGTTCCCTGCCATCAGTCTCTTGGTTCTCTCATCACTTAAGAAAGGGAAGCCTGGGCTGGATGTGGTGACACACGTCTTTAATCCCAGCACTTGGGAGGCAGAGGTAGGAGGATCGCCACAAGTGTGAGGCCACCCTGAGATTCCATAGTGAATTCCAGGTTAGCCTGAGCCAGAGTGAAACCCTACCTCAAGAAAAAGAAACGGAAGGGAAAGGGAGAAGCCTTCCACCTGGCTGTCGTCCCTGAAATCTCAAGGGAACATGGTGCCTCAGATAGCCCTTACATTCATTCTTGTGCCGCCTCATAGAGGAAAATTGTTCCTGGCTACCATCTTCCCAAAATGTTAATCTCTACTTCTTCTCCCCCCCCCCCCCGCCCAGTGTTTTTTTTAAAGGTCTCTTCACCATTTGTTACATATCAGAATAGGCACTGACTGGCCCTACCCTTTAGAATTTTAATATCTGGGGATATAAGACTAAAAACTACATAATCCTGGAAATGATAGCCAAAAGTTATTAATTCAGCTTCTCTTAAACAGGACATCTTGGTGATCATATGGAGGAGATTGCATTCCATACAATGGCTTCTCCCTTTTCTAGCCATATATGATGAGTCTGTGATCTTGGTCAGCTTTCTTGGAAACCTGGCTTAGAAACTATTGAAGCTTTCACAATTTATGATTTGTGTGTTGTTATATTTCCTTGTTATTTTGAAGAAAACACAGAAAATGGCTTACTGCCTTATACAAAAAGACATCATTGGGGTGGGGTCATTCAGAAAAGAGACAGTGGGAAGGTGGCTAGAACATGATTTCCTATCATTTTCTTGACTGGTGCTTTTCAAGATATTTTGCGTACCAATGTTCTGTTTACTTTTAGGAGTATGATGAATCCATATAATCTAGGGTACTCTCAAATGCCAATTTAATTGTCTCTTTTTTCTCCTCTTGAAGCATTGCTATGGCAACAAAAGAAAATATGACTTCACAGAGAGGAATGCTAAAGTCAATTCACAGCAAAATGAACACTTTGGCCAGTATCCTTTTTGAAAGCTTAAAATCTGCCTGGGTGTGGAGTGTCTGTTCCTTTCTTTTTTGTTTTATTGTTATGGTGGGTAGGGGAGGTAAACAGTAGAGTTGGGAAAGCTAATGTTGGTATCACTTCTAGAGGATAGCATACCAGAGTCTAAATGCTTGTAGATTTAGAAAAGCTGAATTTTATAATCATTCACAGAATTATTTTTGTTTTTAAAAGCTCTGAATCCATGAGGGTTCTTCTTACACATTACTCTTACCTAAGCCCTCTATGTGATGTTTTATGATTTGCAGTTTGGAGAGCAGGTTGACGTGGAGGAGATACGGGTGAGCAGTTGCGGTGACTGCACAAACTGAATTTCAGAGTAGATTCTGTGCTTATTAGTTGTGACTTTTTAATCTGTTAGCTTCCCAACTTAGATTTCTTTCAAGAAGCCCACCAGGAATACTGCTTACCTGCTACTCTGAAGTACTGTATTTACTGTCTGGGAAGACAAGACTTTTAGCAAAACGAGGAAAATAGAAAGGTTTCCTTCCCAAACAACAATGAGGAAGGCCTATGACTTTCAAACATTTTGCATCTTGGGCTGGAGAGATGGCTTGGCGGTTAAGCACTTGCCTGTGAAGCCTAAGGACCCCAGTTCAAGGTTCTAGTCCCCAGTACCCACATAAGCCAGATAGATGCACAAAGTGGCACACGCATGTGGGGTTCATTTGCAGTGGTTGGAGGCCCTGGTGTGCTCATTCTCTCTCTCTCTCCCTCTTTCTGTCTGTTGCTCTCAAATAAGTAATCATAAATAAAAATTTTAAAAAAATTTTTGCATCTTCCAAGATAAATTAAGCACACTTTTAGTCTGGCACCAGTTTGCCTATGGAAAAGGATACCTTGGTATTTGTTAGTATCTTTTGTGAATACTATTCATTGGTCTAGTATAAAACCACACATCCAGGGCTAGAGAGATGGCTTAGCAGTTAAGGACTTTGCCTGCATAGTCAAAGGATCCCAGTTTGACTCTCCAGGACCCACATAAGCCAGATGCACAAGGGGGTCCATGCATCTGGAGTTCATTTGCAGTGGCTGGAGGCCCTGGCATGCCCATTCATTCATTCATTCTCTCTCTCTCTCTCTCAAATAAATAAATAAAATATATTTAAAAAAATACATCCACAACCACACATATTTCCTACAGTGCTGTGCAGTCTAGACTGCTGTCACATGCATTGTCTCATTTTTCCTTACCACAGAAAGGAAACTTGAGAAACTGTAGTTTTGCAGGTGAGCAGTGAAAAGCAGCTTGGCTTTGATTCACTGGTAATATATTATATAGCAAATTAGATATTCACATTTTAAGTTCCCACTGCATTTTCTATGAAGTTATGCTTTGTTTTTTGTTGTTGTTTTGTTTCTTTCTTGATATAAATCTCCTTATATTGCCCAGGCTGGTGTTCAAATCCTGACTCAAGAGTTTGTATTTCATGAAACCATTGAAATCGACAAACAAGTGAGAGTGGATAGCTAGATTATCTAAAATATTGATGGAAACTAAGTTGTGTATTCAAATTTGTCCTCACTGTTTTTCATGTATTCTTTACCCTAGACATATTTGTCCTCTACTAAACTCTGAGTCCTCTTAAAGGAGAAGCAAGCCCAACATAGTACCTTGTAGCCACTTATCATTCCAAAAGAATGTGGATTCAAAAATCAAATAAAGGCAGTGTGGTGGCGCACACCTTTAATCCCAGCACTCAGGAGGCAGAGGTAGGAGGATCTCTGTGAGTATGAGGCCTGAGACTACAGAGTGAGTTCCAGGTCAGCCTTGGTTAGAGTGAAACCCTAACTCAAAAAAAAAAAAAAAGACATGCATGTTAGGACTCCATAGAGTGATGGTAACAGACTTAAAGGAGAAAGAACTGTAAAACTCAGAAGTAGAATTCCACCTAAGACATGGCTGGATTCAGTGGTTAAACATTTATCCTCAGGAACCTGCCATCTCCTTCTTTCCCTCTATCTCAGATCTTGGCTTTCCTCTGTGTTAGCCTCACTCCTCTGACCAAGTATGCATAATTGTGATGCCAAAGAGTGAGTTCAAACCCATCTCCAGACCAGGTCATTACAGAAGGGAGCAAGTGGTCCCTTCAAGGTACACTAAACAAAAGGCATCTGCTACCGACACAGCTTCCTGATGCCAGAATTTTACGTCCGCATTGGATTTATTTATTCTTTTTATTTATTCTTTTATTTATATGCAAGCAGAGGGAAATGACACAGAGAAAGAGAGAGAGAATGGGCATGCCAGGGCCTCTAGCAACTGCAAATGAACTCCAGACGCATGTGCCACCATGTTCATCTTGCTTACATGGGTATTAGAGAATTGAACTGGGATCCTTACGCTTCACAGGCAAGTGCTTTAATGGCTAAGCCATCTCTCCAGCTTGAAACATTCTTATCTTTCCTTTTTTTAAATATTTTTAAATTTTATCTGCAAGCAGAGAGAGAGAAAAGAGGGAGAATGGGCATACCAGGGCCTCTAGCTCACTGCAAACAAACTCCAGGTGCATGTAGTGCACGTGCATGTAGCTTACATGAGACCTGGGTCCTTAGGCTTTGCAGGCATATTAAGAGCTCCCTTGTTTATCCTTTTACTGAGTAATAAAAGGTGAAGCATTTTCTCTATGGGAGAGTTTTACCTTACAAAAGTTTTTTAATTTTAATACGTGCTTCCTGTTCCTCACTTTAAAAAGTTTGAGAGTGAGGAGTGAGTATGGGCACACCAGGGCCTATCACTGCAGACAAACTCCAGACTCATCTGCCACTTTGTACCTGGGTACTATCACATTGAACTTCAGGCTGTCAGGCTTCACAAGCAAGCACCTTTTAACCACTGAGCCATCTTTCCAAGCCCCATTTCTCATTTCTTAAAACTGCTTCTGACACTGTAGTGTATCTGATCTCAGTGTGCCTACAGTGAGAAGGAAAACAGAAAGAGAATCTACCAGAAGCCCATGGGATAGCTAACCTGGAAAATGAAGTGGTTTTCTTTAAGACCCTCAGACAGAATTCCCCAATGTGTTGGTTTGACTCAGGTGTCCCCCATAAACCTAGGTGTTCTGAATGCTAGGTTCCCAGATGATGGAGATTTGGGAATTACCACCTCCTAGAGGGAGTGTATTGTTGAGGGTGGGCTTATGGGTGTTATAGCCAGTTTTCCCTTGCCAGTATTTGGTACACTCCCATGTTGCGACAGTCTGACTTATGTTGACCAGGGGGTGATGTCCACCCTCTGCTCATGCCATCCTTTTCCCTACCATCATGGAGCTTCCCCTTGAGCCTATAAGCCAAAATAAACCCTCCCCCCCCCCCCCCCGCCGCCAAGTTGCTATTGGCCAAGTGTGTGCTGGCAGCAATGCGAACCTGAGTGCAACAGTAATGTTGGTACTGAGAGTAGTGTTTCTGCTATGTTGCTTTGGCCTTTTGGTGCTGATTTTCAAGAGGAATATGGAGAGATTTGAAACCTTGGCCTAAGAGATGCCTTGCAGTGCTGTAAGTACAGCTTGATGGACTATTCTGGTCAGAGTTGAAAGACCTGAATGCAGTAAGAACTATGGACTGTGAAGTTTGGCTTATGAGGGTGAGAAAGAGCTTTCCCTGGACTAGGCTACAAGCAGTTTGTGTGAGAGGCTTGCTGTTAAGCCTGTGTCCTGAGAAGTTGTGCAGGGTTGCTTTGCGTAGAAATGAACTGGTGTAAGCAGAGGGATATGGCACAGAAAAAAATGAAATCTTTGGGCTAAAGCTTCTGCTCATTCACCTGCAATTATACAAGAGATTACAGCCTTTGAAATTGGGCCAGCTGATCTGCACTGGGGCAACAGGAAGAATGTAGACTCTTTTGGAGGGACCTGAGTGTTCAAGAAGTGTCCTGTTCTTCAAAGTCTGCTTTATTCCCCCCTGGATTAACAAATTGACACCCTGCCTGGTATTATGAAGTATAAGAAATGCAGGAAAGAGAGGGTCATTGAATTTGCAACAGAGTCTTGTGTTTTGGAAATGGCCATGGGCAGTGTGAAGCAGGTTTGCTGGATGCCTGCATGGAGGCCCATTGGAGATACCAGGACTATGAGATGGCTGCTAAGGAAAGCTGCCGGCCCCGATGAAGTTTTCCAAGACTGTGAGTAGCCTAGCTAGAGGGGTGGAATTGGAACTGTAGAGAATTGTTGCTGGTTAGAACTGTTGGACTTGAAGCTACAGAGTTTGATGTTTGCCCTGGTTGTTTTAAATCTTGCATTGGCTGAATATTTCTTTGCTATACCCAATGCCATAGGTTGTAGTGTAAATGTTTATTCTGTGCCATTATGGGTTTTTTGAGGTTAATTTTTGGTATTGTGGCTCAGGTAAAAGAGCTTGGATTTAGTCTGGAGGAATGCCTTGGCTACAAAGCCAAAGGACCCAGGTTCGATTCCCCAGGACCCACATTAGCCAGACGCGCAAGGAGGCGCATGCATCTGGAGTTCTTTTGCAGTGGCTGGAGGCCCTGGTGTGCCAATTCCCCCCCCCTCCCTCCCTCTCCCTCGCTTTCTCTCTCCCTCTCCCTTCCTCCCTCTTTCTCTGTCAAATAAATAAAAATTAAATATTTTTTTAAAGACCTTGGACTGTGGGGATGTTTGAACATCATTGGGATTACTAAAATTTATGGGGACTTTTAAAGTTTAATTAATGCATTACATTTTACATTATGTATGGTTATCAGTTTATGGGGGTCAGGGGTGAAATGTGGTTTGATTCAGGTGTCCCCCATAAACTCAGGTGTTCTGAGTGCTAGGTTCCCAGCTGATGGAGATTTGGGAATTAATGCCTCTTGGAGGCAGTGTATTGTTGGGGCAGGCTTATGGGTATTATAGCCAGTGTTTGGCACACTCCCCTGTTGCTATTGCCCACCTTATGTTGGCCAGGGGGTGACGTCCACCCTCTGCTCATGCTATCGTTTTCCCTGCCATCATGGAGCTTTCCCTCTAGCCTGTTAGCCAAAACAAACCCTTTTTTCCCCCAGAGCTGCTTTTGGCTAAGTGTTTTCTGGCAGCAGTACAAAGCTGACTGCAACACCCAGGCTCCAGAGAGAAGGGGTGAGCCAGAGGGCCAGAAAGGGACAAGGGAAAGCAGGATGGGAGCAGGGAAGTAGTCACCCCCTGTCCTGGGCTTCTTGCCCTATTCTGGCCACACTGGCTCCCACCCACACCCTCATTCTCAGAATCCCTCATGGATTCAGTGAGCTTTTTATTCCTTTTTATGTACTATATATAACAAAACTAGGAGGCTTGAACTTGTCCCAGTATAGGAATTCGTTTTTTCTGTTTTCTTTCTCCCTATTTCCTCACTTATTTTTCTGGATTCCACTGATAGCTTTTTGTGATTCCTGAAAGTCTCTTTCACTAAAGAGGCTTTTTTCAAGTATGACCTTAATAAAGATTTCCCAAAGATCGTTTTCCTGCTGTGAACAGCCTAATCCAGAGGATCAACCTCAGGAAGAGGCGAGACTCACTCATCCTGGGCGGGGTCATCGGGATCTGCACTATCCTGTTGCTGTTGTACGCTTTCCACTGATGGCGCACCTCAGGGACTCGGCATCCACCACCTTCAAGCCCTGATCTGGAATAAGGAAAGTAGGAAGGAGAAGTCGGTTGTCCATCCCAATCCTGAGCCTGACCAGCCAGATGAATTGGAAATTTAGAGCAGTGGGCTCTGACATTGGCAGGTTGAGCCGAAGCCATGGTCTTTCTGCTGTAATTTAAAAAGCAACACAGCAACAAAGGTGTTCAGTTGCTTTTGTCTCCCTGGAAGCCAGGTAAACCAATCAAAAGCAGAGTACCTGTGCTGGACTCCTCATGAAACCAGGTTCTGCCACATCCAAAGACTGCTTTCCTGTCAGCCACCAGATTGGGTTGTGAATAAAAATAATTCTTATCCTTTTATTTAACACTCGTGATGAGAAATCACAAGTCCTTTCATGATGATCTGTGCTGTAGATTTCTACTCTTGTCCCAACTCTCTTGGGAGTGAAGAAAAATTTTTCACTGATCCTTTGAGATACTAACAGGCCAATTTCATCATGTTTGAGGTGGTCTGAACTGGAGAACACTGTGCAAAACAGGGGGTCTCTTTTTTTTTTTTTTAAAGAAATTGTATGTACAATGGGGTTGACTATTGCTAGAAAAGTGTCAAAAGTGACTGGTCCTTTTTTCAAGAAGCCAGTCATTATGTTGATTTTTTTGTTGTTGTTGTTTAATTTCGTCCATTGGATTAAATTTGCTACTATAAGATAATGAAATTTTAGTTCCTTTATGGCAAAAGAAACTAATAGCCATTGTCTGTCAATGCCCCTAACTGTTCCTCCTCAGGCCAGGATTAACCCCGGAAACTGAGGGGAGGGGATGGCATGATTTTCAGTGAGAGCTGTTCAACAAGCCACATGTGAAAAGACTTTAAGGGGTTGCTCTCCAGAAAATTCCATTTTATTAAGTGCTCTGAAACTTAGGAGCAAGTTTTAGAACTTTTGCCTTATGTTCCAGGAATTCTGTATTTTCTGTAAAAGTCTATTCATTCCAGATTGGTTAAGCTTTTCCAGACCTCCAGACAACCGTTTCACTGTTGAAGGTCTTTTGGCCAATTCTGTGTCTCTATACCAGGACAGTGACAGAACTGTCAACTACCCAACCAAAATTTGTTTCAAGTTTAACAATTTCTTGAAAATTTATGAAAAGTTTATGAAAGTTGATTAATTGCTTATGGAACTACCAGATATTTTAAAGATTTCCAAACATCTTGCTTCTCACCAAGAGAAAAGGCTGCTTTCCCCGCTGGATTGAACTGTGGTGGTTCCAGGAGAATAAAAGGGTATTAGCGTGTGGTTCTTCAATGCGTCTTGGTGTGGAGAACGTGCTGTTCAGGCAGACTTGATTCTGCCTTATGGGGAGACTAACACCTGGTCTGGGACAGAGACTGAGAGGTTTGTCATCCTGGGTATAAAAGGCATTCGATATATTTTTCTTAATTATGAGGTTTATTTTTCTAAATATGGGTTGATTATCAGTTTGTTGACTGAGGATGCCCTTAAAAGAAAGTTAACTTTTCCCACTGTGAACCTTAAAGAATCAGTGAAGTAAGTTCATTTATTAAATTCTCTTTGGGAGAAAAAAAAAATTTCACTGACACTATTATCTTTGATTTTTCAAAGGGCCTTGATTGGTGGTTGTGCCTCAGCAAGACTTGATGGGACTTGGGTTACTCTTTAGTTGGCCTATATAAAATTTGAAATATCATAAATAAAGTTATTTATTTAAACCTACTGTCAATCTTTTGTACTGGTTTGATTACTTGGTTCTTTCATTATCACTGAAGTGGGACCAGAGCTCCTATAGTTGTCGCAGCAATGTTAGTCTCTGGTAAGCCTTTCGGGGTGGTCGCCGGTGCTTATATGAAATCATGTTGAGTATTTTCTTTATGGGAATAAAGAAACTAGGTCTTCCAAAAACGTTAAAAAAGCTTGGTGTAGATGTTGAAGGGGTCATTCTAGCTGACCTCCAGGGCAGAGGATACCCAGCGGCTGCTCTTCCCTTTCCAGTGCCCTTCCCAGGATCCTGTCATTGTTAAATTGGAACTTCAATCTTACCGTTGTTTACCTTTTTTTTTTTTTTCTTCCAATCACCTTTATTTTCTCCCCTTTTTTGCTGTCCTTACAAACAAACTGCTTTTCAAGCTGAGGAGCCAACAGTTTCTAGTTAAAGCATTTAATTAGAGCCCAAGATCAAAGGATTTTTTGATTTATGATGTCAATAAAATGTTGCTTCTTAGTAAAAAGTTTTGTTTCCTTAGCAGTTGTGTTATACTATACATCTTTCCTTTTTGGAAACCATTTAAAATTTTTCATTCTCACTGAAAGATATTTATTTGAGAGTGACAGAGAAAGAGAGAATGGGCGTGCTACTGCAAATGAACTCCAGATGCATGTGCCACCTTGTACATCTGGCTGTGGGTCCTGGGGAATAGAGCCTCGAACTGGGATCCTTAGGCTTCACAGGCAAGCGCTTAACCACTAAGCCATCTCTCCAGCCCAGAAAATTCTAATTTTATTTTACTGTTTTCCTTTTGAGGCAGCATCTTAGTATATAAGCCCAGGCTGGCCTTGAATTCTCAGTCTTCCTGCCTCACCTGGGACTTAACTTGTCTCCCGAGGCACACCTCCACGCCTGGCTCCACACTTTATTTCCAACATTTTGTTTTAATGGGTAATACTGATGATTTAGTAAAAATGTTCAGTTTATTGTTGTTATTCATGGTTTATCATGATGTCCAAATTATCCATCCTGGCGTCTCCGTACTTTCACTGTCCTTGAATGGTGCTCAAGGGTTCTTTGTCTCTGCAGTACTCACCTCTTGCTTTTCTTTCTCTTTTCTACTATCCCCTTCTCTCTCTCTCTCTCTCTCTTTTTTTCATTTTTATTTGTTTATTTGAGAGTGACAGAGAGAGAGAGGAAGAGAGACAGATAGAGAATGGGCACGCCAGGGCTTCCAGCCACTGTAAACGAACTCCAGACACATGCGCCCCCTTGTGCATCTGGCTAACGTGGGTCCTGGGGAATCGAGCCTCGAACCGGGGTCCCTAGACTTCACAGGCAAGCACTTAACCGCTAAGCCATCTCTCCAGCCCATACTATCCCCTTCTGTCTTGTACCAAAATTTACTTTTGCTGAGAATGTCTTTTTCCATTCTGTCTGATACTCGGATCCAACATGGGAGAAAACTGGGAATGAAAACAGGCAGTGATAGGAGGTGCGACACCTTGAGGGCATTTCTTGTACCTGGAACTAAGTAATATTTACCTCTCATTGGATGTGAGTATATCTAGAGAGAAAAATAAGTTTATTGGGTCTTCTGATGCAGTGATTCTGAGCCCCTTTGGAATTAAGGCACCTTGGCAGTACATCCCCACCATTAATTTCCTATCTTATTGCTAATTATTTCAACCTGAGGAAAATGATTTTTGGAAATGGGTCTGGCCTGTTTTGCTTTCTAGAAAGTTCGTTATCTTTAATCATTAACCTGATGCAGTTTTGGGGAATTGAATGAGTTTTCTAACTTGTTAACATTCTAAGCCATTGTAGAGGCTAAATGGCCATGTCCAAGTATTATCCTGGATTTTGTAGCAAATGTGACTGAGAACAAATGGATCCTGTTCACATTACAGTGATTATGCTTTGTTCTGATCTCCAAAAAGATGCGGATTTTTCATCACAGTCTGTCAACTGTGCATTCCTTTATGTTCCTGCGTACCCTTGAGGTTGACCAGGGAAAGGGCAGTGAGGAAAGAAAGAAAACTTTAAAGGATGTTGATTTGATATGCATCTGAGATGAAGCTGAGCCAGTCTTAAAGGGGCTTTCTCGTTTTCTTTGTAACTTGAAATCTGGCTTAAGTACCAAATAATCTATATCCATTCTCACCCTGTTAGCAACTAGATATGAGGAGAATCAATTCTAGTCACCCTTTGCAATGATAGAAGCTATCTCCTCGTGAAAAATGCCAATACAGGGTTGTTTTTTTTTAATCTATTTTCCAAATGCACTTTCTAACTTTTTGCTTTTAAAATAGTGTCTTGGAGCCAGTAATGTTGTATTTGTACTTAATTTTTGTTCTCATTGTAATGTGCATTTTCTGACTGTATAGAAGAAGCTTTGTTATGTAATTTAATAATAAATTAAATATCTAAATGGTTGTGCCTTTGGTTGTTTGTAATGGAAGGATATCCTTGAGCTACTTTGGAAATGATGATTATGAAATCTTTGGTGTTGCTAAAGATTTCCCATAATGCTCTAAAACCCAGGATGAAGTAATGCAGATGTTGAAACAGTGTCACCTAACTTTCAGAAGCCATCATATTTGTAGTATTTGTAACCTAAAGATATTGAACTCAAAAAATGTGGGAGAACCACTTTACCTGACCAGGTATCTTATTCCTGTTTTATATGTCTCTTTTTAAAAAGAACAGTTGAAGCCGGGCATGGTGGCACACACCTTTAATCCCAGCACTCGGGAGGCAGAGGTAGGAGGATCGCCATGAGTTCAAGGCCACCCTGAGACTACAGAGTTAATTCCAGGTCAGCCTGGACCAGAGTGAGACCCTACCTTGAAAAACCAAAATAAATAAATAAAAAGAACAGTAGAGGGCTGGAGAGACGGCTCAGTAGTTAAGATGCTTGCCTGCAGAGCCTAATGACCCGGGTTCAATTCCCCAGTACTCATGTAAAGCCAGATGCACAAACATCACTTGCATCTGGAGTTTGTTTGCAGTGGCTGGAGGTCCTGGCTCACCCATACTCACTCTCTCTTTTCTCCCTCTCCCTTACCCCTCTGCTTGCAAATAAATAAAATCAAAATAAAAAATAACAATGCAGCTGGGCGTGGTGGTGCATGCCTTTAACTCCAGCACTCGGGAGGCAGAGGTAGGAGGATCTCCATGAGTTTGAGGCCCCCCTGGGGATATATAGTGAATTCCAGATCAGCCTGAGCTAGAGCGAGACCCTACCTTGAAAAACCAAATAATAATAATGTAGAGGCTGGAGTACACCTCCGCGATAGAGCACTTGCCCAGAATGTGCCAGGCCCTGGATTTGATTCTCAACACCACAGAATCGATAAAGTAACAGTATAATCGAGAAATAACCCATGTGCCATAAAACCCATCCTACTAAAGTGTACTGATGGGTTCTTAGTACATTGTGCAACTCTCATCATTAACTTTAAAACATTGTCATCACTGCAGAAAGAAACCCTGTGACCACAGCAGGCACCACCCCCACACTCTGCCCTTTTCATCTGACCGCACTCTTTTCAGCACCCCAGCTGAAGTGCCACCTGCCTCTTCCTCGGAGATCCTGACCTAGCTACCACCTGTGTGCCCAGCCATGAATACACATCCATGTATACAGACATGGAAAACTTAGTGTCAGTAGCCTTCCCATTTTACATACACAAAACAGAAGGCAGGAATGGGTTTGGAAATGGGCTCATTGTCATGGAATGAATGACAGTAAGGATTTGAATCTTGAGCGTTTGTTTTTGGTTTTTCAGTGTTAAGCCTGGAACCCAGGGCTCTGCACATGCTGGGCAAATGTTGTACCACTGAGCTATGTTCCCAGCCCTTGCAGGCTATTTGATGCCAAATCTCACACTAGTTCCACACAGTCTATTTTAGCAGGCTGCCCGATTAGGAAAGCTTTATTATCCTAGACTTAAATGAAAGGTAATCATTTAGGACCCACTTAGAGCCTGATTGTTTTCAAGGAATGCTATTAACCAAACACTTCATAAGAAGGACTCATTGTAAGTTACATTCCTTTATAATGACTAGTGGATTACTGCATTGAAGGTAGAGAAACGTTTTTTTTTTTTTTCCTTTCTTTTTTAATTTATTTGAGAGAGAAAGATGCAGATAGAGAAAGAAAAGGGCGCATCGGGGCCTCCAGACGCTGCAAATGAACTCCAGATGCATTTGCCACCTTGTGCATCTGGGTTAACATGGGTCTTGGGGAATAGAACCTGAGTCCTTTGAGTTCACAGGCAAGTGCCTTAACCACTAAGCCATCTCTCCAGCCCAAGAAGTTGTTTTTAAATAACTGGCTTTAATTTAGACCCAATTCTCTCCCATCCTTCATACCCTCTCACAACCTCAGTTCTTTGGCCTGGCTGGCAAGGGTTCCCAGCTTGGCAGTAAGAACTGCTCAGTTTACAAAGCTGTTTTCTGTTGCTAACCCTCAGAAGACACTAGAAGCTTTAGACTGGGTGCTGAAGACCAGCTTTCTCCTTAGCAGAGTATCAGAAATAGTGGAGATGTCCTCCTTGCCCTCCCCAAACAGTCCTTTCATGACGGCCATCATCTGTAGCATGGTTTTCCATTTGCCTCCTTTAGGAGATATGACTTGCTGGGAGTGGCGGCACACGCCTTTAATTCCAGCACTCGGAAGGTAGAGGTAAGATCGCTGTGAGTTTGAGGCCGCCCTAAGACTATAGTGAATTCCAGGTCAGCCTGGGCTAGAGTGAAACCCTACCTTGAAGAACAAAATAAATAAATAAATAAATAAATAAAACGTGGGCTGGGGCGATGGCTTAGTGGTTAAGGTGTTTGCCTGCAAAGCCAAAAGGACCCAGGTTGATTCCCCAGGACCCACGATAGCCAGATGCACAAGGAGGCGCACATGTCTGGCGTTCCTTTGCAGTGGCTGGAGGCCCTGATGCACCGATTCTCTCCCCACCCCTTCCTCAATTTTTTTAAAAAATGTGACTTGGGAAATAAGCATATTTCTCAACTAGTGCATTTCTTTTGCATATTTTCAAATATCTAGCCTGTTACCGAAATTGCTATAGAGTTTGATGAGGAGCCAGCAAGTATGGTCAGCAGCTTTTAACCCAGAGCCCTTACCCTACTGGGCTAGGAAATAAAGATAGCCTTGGTCATACTTGAACTTATTTTCTTTGGTTGTGCACATCTGAGTCTCCCAGTCTAGACTGTGTTTGGAGCAGACACCCAAATACACACACTGGGCTGTTCACTGAGCCACATGGTCCTTTGAAGCAACCCTGGGACCCAGAGATCGTTGCCAAGGAGTCTGTTGGCCTGGGATCCCTGGTGTACCCCATCCCTCAGCCTTTCCCCTAAGGTGTTTCCATTCCCAGTGGCACTGTGAGAGTGAGGGACACCAGTAAGAAACAAGTCCAGCTAGTGGCCCATGACCCCCATACAGAGTATGCTCTACAGCTCCCTCCCACCTCATTTCCCCACACTTCAGGAGGAGCTACAATTCTCTTAGAAGCAGAATGTCGACATCTCCTTTGTGGGCATGGAAAGGAAAGGGCAAGATGTCATTCCCTCAGGACCTCAGCTCAATGAAGGCGTCCTTAAGTCCTGTCACATAATAAGCACCAAGTGATTGTTGAATGAATAGATAAGGGATTTGTTTTTGTTTTTTGAGGTAGGGTCTCACGCTAGCCCAGGCTGACCTGGAATTCACTATGTAGTGTCAGGGTGGCCTTGAACTCATGACAGTTCACCTACCTCTGCCTCCCAAGTGCTGGGATTAAAGGTGTGCGCCACCACACCCAGCTTGAGAAGGGATTTTATTTTTTTATTTGAGAGTGACAGAGAGAGAAAGAGGCAGATAGATAGAGAGAATGGGTGCTCCAGGACCTCCAGCCACTGCAAACGAACTCCAGACGCATGCATCCCCTTGTGCCTGACATGGGTCCTGGGGGATCGAGCCTCAAACCAGGGTGCTTAGGCTTCACAGGCAAGCGCTTAACTGCTAAGCCATCTCTCCAGCCCGAGAAGGGATTTTAAAAATTTTTTTTATTTATTTATTTGACAGAGAGAAAGAGAAAGAATGGGCACGCCAGGGCTCCAGCCACTGCAAAGGAACTCCAGATGTGTGCGGCCCCTTGTGCATCTGGCTATTGTGGGTCCTGGGGAATCAAACCAAGGTCCTTTGGTTTTGCAGGCAAACGCCGTGCCATCCCTCCAGCCTGAGAAGGGCTTTTTTTTTTTTTTTTTTTAAAAAAAAAAAAGCCGGGCGTGGTGGCGCACGCCTTTAATCCCAGCACTTGGGAGGCAGAGGTAGGAGGATCGCTGTGAGTTCAAGGCCACCCTGAGACTCCATAGTGAATTCCAGGTCAGCCTGGGCTAGAGTGAGACCCTACCTCGAAAAACCAAAAAAAAAAAGAACTTATATTGCTTTTTTTTTTTTTTTTTTTTTTTTTTTTTAATTTGAGAGCGACAGACACAGAGAGAAAGACAGGTAGAGGGAGAGAGAGAGAATGGGTGCGCCAGGGCTTCCAGCCTCTGCAAACGAACTCCGGACGCATGCGCCCCCTTGTGCATCTGGCTAACATGGGACCTGGGGAACCAAGCCTCGAACCTGGGTCCTTAGGCTTCACAGGCAAGCGCTTAACCGCTAAGCCATCTCTCCAGCCCAATAAAATACCTTTTTTTAAAAGAGTTGTAGTGATACTTGCATTTTCCTACTGACAGAGGAAGCTGACCATCTTTCCACGAGTTTAACATCTGCATACCTTTTTTTGGGAAATGTCTGTCCACATAGTTTCCCCTTTTTTTCAATTTTTATTGCTTAGTGTTTTAGGTAGGGTTTCACTCTAGCCCGGGTTGACCTGGAATTCACTATATATTCTCAAGGTGGCCTCAAACTCATGGCAACTCTCCTACCTCTGCCTCCAAAGTGCTGGGATTAAAGGCATGCACCACCACGCCCAGTTTAGTTTGCCCATTTTGATAGGCTGGTTGTTTTATATGTAGACTATTAGAAAAGATATTCAGCAAAATGGTTTGAGAAGTTGCCTGGGAGGATGGAGGTTGTAGATAGAACTTGATTTTATACTCAGCATATATTTCATTTTTTAATTATTTAAATTATATTTTTTACAAGAAATGGGCTGCTGTGAAAACATCGGTATTGAAAGCATGTTTCTTAATGGATGGATGGAGATGGCTCTGTTTAGCCAAGAGCACTTCAGAAATTCCACACTGGCAGGACATTGGAGCACTAAGCCATTAGTGGAACCGTGAGCATCTTGCACAGCATAATGTTCAACATTTATGGTAGTGCCCAGTTGGCAGTGATGGTGTCTGGGCCATGGCTCCTCTGAGAAGCTGGATGTGGAATTTACATCAAAGGGAAGATAAATTCCAGCGTCTTGATGTCTCATCCAGTTTCTGATGAAGGTGTCCTATGCAGAGGACTCTAGAGGGATTCTCCCAATTTGTCTTTGACACAAGGTTGGGCTGACTTTCTTTGTAGCCGGTTTCCTGCCTCTCATATGAAACATGATTCAAGTTTGTAGGTGTGGTAGTCCCTGAGTGGCAAGCGCCTCAACCAAGTCCATGTCCTTTGAGAAACCAATGTATACCAGGCTTGGTGGCACACGCCTTTATTCCAGCACTCAGGAGGCAGAGGTAGGAGGATCACGGTGAGTTTGAGGCCACCCTGATACTACATAGTGAATTCCAGGCCAGTCTGAGCTAGAGCAAGGACCTGCCTTGAAAAACCAAAATGAAAGAAAGAAAAGGAAGGGAGGAAGGAAGAAACTGATGATGAATTAGCAAGAAATGCTTTCTAAATTAATAAGTATTTCACATAAATTAAAATTCATCTCCTAGACTGAGATTTGGATGTTTTGTTGTTTTGAGACATGGTCTCATATATCCCAGCCTAGCCTTGAACTTGACATGTAGCTTGGGATTACCTTGAATTTCAGATCCTCCTGCCTCTGCCTCTCAAATGCTGGCATTGTAGATGTGCCTTACTGTACCTGGTTTTATGTGGTGGTAGGCATGGAATCCAGGGCTTTGTGCATGCTAGCCAAGCATGATATGACTGAGCCAAATCCCCACCTCTATTTTGAGTTTTGCCACAGTAACATTTAGCTTTGAGGAAACATAAACATTTGCCTTAAAGAAGTTCTTCAAGCCGGGCATGGTGGCACATGCCTTTAATCCCAGCACTCAGGAGGCAGAGGTAGGAGAATTGCCATGAATTCAAGGCCACCCTGAGACTACATAAATGAATTTCAGCTCAGCCTGGGCTAGAGTGAGACCCTACCTTGATAACTTCCCCCAAAAAGAACTTCTTCAGTATCAAGTACAATATTGGGATAATTTGAATATCATTGATTCTAGCGTGAAATTTAATACTGAAAATGGTAAAATTTTATGGACCAATCCAATGTTCAACATCTGAGTTTTTAAATTACATCTTCCCTGACAAAATTAATGTTATTTCTGGGCTGGGGAGATGACTTAGCCATTAAGTGCTTGCCTGTGAAGCCTAAGGACCTCAGTTCAAGGCTCGATGCCCCAGGACCCACAATAGCCAGATGCACAAGGGGGCGCACGTGTCTGGAGTTCATTTGCAATGGCTGGAGGCCCTGGCACAGCCATTCTCTCTATATCTGCCTTTCTCTCTCTGTCTGTTGCTCTCAAATAAATAATAAAAATAAAAAATTAAAGATTAGTGTTATTTCTTTTAGAATATATGAAAAAAGTGCTGGAGAAGATGGATTAGCAGTTAAGGTGCTTGCCTGCAAAGCCAAAGGACCCTAGTTTGATTCTCCAGGATCTGTGTAAGCTAGATACACAATGTGGTGCATGCGTCTAGAGTTCGTTTGCAGGATCTGGAGGCCCTGGCATACACATTCCTTCTCTATCTCCTCTCTCTCTACCTCTTTCTCTCTTAAATAAATAGTTAAATAATATATATGTATATATATATATAATACATACACATATATATGAAACATGTAGAAAAATACAAAGTACATAAAAATGAACTATTTCCCCAACATTCTATAATGGCTGTTATTACTTAGTATCTTTTTCATTTTTTAAGTATTTTTATTTATTTATTTGCAAGCAGAGAGAAAGAGAGAAAATGGGCATGCCAGGGCCTCTAGCCACTATCTAGCATATGAACTCCAGATGTATGCACCACTTTGTGCATTTGGCTTTACATGGTTACTGGGAAACGGGACTCAGATCACTAGGCTTTGCAGGAAAGCAGCTTAACCAGTGAGTCATCTCTCCAGCCCTCTTTTTCATTTTGTAAATGTCTAAATACATGTATTTTAAAGAATTTTTTTTTATATATTTAATGTAAGCAGGGAGACAAGCAGAGGGGGAGAATGGGTACACCAGGACCTCCAGCCACTGCAAACTAACTCTGGACACATGTGCCACTTTGTGCATCCAGCTTTACATAGGACTGGGGAATTGAACCTGGGGCATCGGGCTTTGTGGGCATCTTGCCAATCCCTGCATTTGTGTTTTTGATTTTGTTGTTGTTGTTTTCCAGTAGGGTTCCACTGTAGCCTAGGCTGACATGGAATTCACTTTGTAATCTCAGGGTGGCCTTGAACTCATGGCAGTTCTATCTCTGCTTCTTGAGTGCTGGGATTAAAGGCATGCACCACCATGCCTGGTTAATCCCCACATTTTTTATAAAAGTGGATAACATATACTGTCCTTTCCTCCTCTCTTTCCCTTCCTCTATCCCTCTTTTCAGTGCTGAGTATCAAACCCAGGACTTTACTCACACGTGCCAGGTAAGCACCTACTGCTGAGTCTCATCGCCAGCCCAGTGCTGCCTTGTGGCCATTATTTTTTCATGAAATATACATGCACAACTTTTCATGTCATTAAATCTTCATATGCATATTTTTGTAGATGCTACATTTAATTTCATTATGCAGGTGGCCAACCTCTGATTAATTTTTCAAATATAACAACTCTAGCTTCTAATTTTAGCCCATTATAAATAAATGAGCCAGTTACTTTTCTCTCTCTCTCTCTCTCTCTCTCTGTGTGTGTGTGTGTGTGTGTGTGTGTGTGTGTGTGTGTGTGTGTAGTATGTATGGCATGCCCTATTTGCACACATACAAAGGCCAAAGGGTAGATGGTGAGGATCCTCCATCATTCTTCCATCTCACTTCCCTGAGACAAGGGTCCCTCCCTGCACCTGGAGCTCACTGTTCTTCAACTAGTCTGGCTGACCAGTGAGTCCAGCAATGCTCCTGTCAGTCCTCTTAGTTCTGGAGTTTGCAAGTAAGGCCATTCATGTCTGGTCTTTTACCTGGCTGCTAGGAATCAAACTCAGGTCCCCATGCCTGCACAGCCAGCATCTCCTCAGTCTCTCTCTCTCTTTCTCTTTTAATATATATTATTTATTTATTTGAAATAAAGAGGGAGAGAGAGAATGGGCACATCAGGGCATCCAGCCATTGCAAACAAACTCCAGACACATGAGCCCCCTTGTGCATCTGGCTTACATGAGTCATGGAGAATTACACAGGGATCCTTGGCTTTGCAGGCAAACGCCTTAAGTGCTAAGCCATCCCTTCAGCCCTTAGTCTTTCTCTTAAAAAAAAAAAAAATTGAAAACAAGATGGATTCTGCCCACTCCCCAGCTAAGTTTACTGATTCATAGTTTCTTTCTTGGGTGTTTGTTTTATGAGTTGCACTGAGAGGATCTCTCCAGTTTGGTTAGGGAAATGTTTAACTGCATGTATGTATGATGCATGTGTCTGTGTGTATTCACGTATGTGAATAAGGGTTGCACTGCCAACATGAGTGGGTGGTCAGAGGACACCTTCAGGTGCGGGTCCTCACCTTCCACCTTGTTTGAGGCGGGCTTTCTCGTCACTCAGTTCCAGGCCAGCTAATCCATGAACCTCAGGGAAACTTTTCTGTTCAGCCTCTAATCTTGCTAGGATTACAGAAGCCTCCCACAGTTTCTGGCTTTTTAAAAATAAGAAAATTTTATTTGTTTGTTTGTTTGTTTTTCAAGCAAAGAGAAAGAGAGAATGAGCACGCCCTCTAAGCCCCTGCAAACAAACTCCAGACGCATGTACCACCATGTGCATCTGGGTTTGCCTGGGTACTTGGGGAATCGAACCCAGATCATTAGGCTTTGCAGGCAAGCACCTTAACCACTGAGCAATCTCCCCCGCCCAGCTTCTGCCCTTTTTTTTTTAAAGCACAGTAGACAATCCTAACTCAGTTACTCATGCTTTATCCACTAAGCCATCTCCTCAGTCCTAGTTGAGAATATTCTAAGAAGAGACAGCCAGGCGTGTACTCAGGAGGCAGAGGCAGAAGAATCACTGTGAGTTCAGAGCCAGCCTGGAACTACAGAATGAGTTCCAGATCAGCCTGAGTTAGAGTGAGACTCTGCCTCAAACACACACACACACACACACACACACACACACACACACACACACAGTGTGGGGGGGAGGCACCAAGGAGGAGGAATGAGCATTCACCCTTTTAAAGTGGGTCAGGAAGCCTGATGTGCTGATACATGCCTGTGTGGCCTCAGTACCTGGGAGGTGAATTCAAGGCCAGCCTGGGCTGCCCTGAAAGACTCTGTCAATAAACAACCAACCAGGCCAGGAATCATTTCCATGGAAGTGGGAAGAGGGAACAGAACTAATGACTCTGCTCACTCCTTTTAAACTCAAACGTCTCTAGCACTTGGGAGGCTGAGGCAGGAGAATTGCTATGAATTCAAAGCCAGCCTACACTACAAAGTGAGACCTTATTTCAAAAAAAAAGGAAAAGAAAAAAGAAAATAAACAAAAAAATAAGTAAAAGCAAATAAGCAAATTCAGGGTCCCATAGTGCCCAGTACCGCCAGGTTCAGAACACCCCATCTCCCGTTCACAGACTCCAGCAGTCAGGTTACAGCTTCACGATCCTTGTTTCGCAGTAGAATCACCGGCAGAAGGGGAGTTAAAAAAAAAAGCAGCATATTGAACAACATCAATCATGTCAGAATCTACTCCCACAGGGTCTGACCCAGTTACACTAGGATCCAAATATTGGAACTTTGTTTCTAAAGCCCTCAGGATTATTCCACCATGTAAGCAGCTTTGGGGGCGCTGGCCTAGAAGCTGCTTTCTCCTGTAAGGTTGTTCTCCAGATCCCCATGTGCCAGCTACCTCTGCTGAAATGGTAAGCAGAAACTTCAGAGATGCTGAAACGGGGGTGCAGGGCGACCCAGCTCTCTCCACGTGATGAGGCCGGAAGGTCAGCATTTCACAGCAGCTGTTCCCCCTCCCCAGAAAGCCAGATCGCCATGGAAACAGCAGGCACTACTCGGGAGGAGCCCTGTCAGGGCTGAGCTTTTAACGCCAGAAGTGCATTACAGAGTGTTGCAGTCGGTTCGCATTGCTGGTAGAAATCACCCAACCAAGAGCAGCTTCTGGGAAAAAGAGGTTTATTTGGCTTACAGGCTGGAGGGGAAGCTCCACGATGGCAGGGGAAAACGATGGCATGAGCAGAAGGTGGACATCACCCTCTGGCCAACATAAGATGGACCACAGCAACAGGAGGGTGTGCCAAACACTGGCATGGGGAAACTGGCTATAAAGCCCTTAAGCCCGCCCCCAACAATACACTCTCTCCAGGAGGCGTTAATTCCCAAATCTCCATCAGCTGGGAACCTAGCATTCAGAACACCTAAGTTTATGGGGGACACCTGAATCAAACCACCACACAGAGTGAAACAACACGGGATTCAACCAGGCAAAAGGCTTCTTGTCTCAGGTGGCAGTGTTTACCTCCTGGGGGAGGAGTGTACCTCGTGTGCGGCCCTTGCATCTGGAGTTCATTTGCAGAGGCTGAAGCCCTGATGTCCCCATTCTCTCTCTCTCTCTGCCTCTTTCTCTCTCTGTCTGCTGCCCTCAAATTAAAAAAAACAAAAAAGTTATTTATTTGCAAGCAGAGGGGGGAGAGAGAGAGAATGGGCATGCCAGGGCTTCTAGCCAATGAAAACAAACTCCAGATACATGCACCACTTTGTGCATCTGGTTTTACATGGGCACTGGGGAACCAAACCTGGGTCCTTAGACTTTGCAGGCAAATGCCTTAACTGCTAAACCATCTCTCCAGTCCTCATCTCTCCTTCTTTTTAATATTTTATTTTTATTTATTTATTTGAGTGAGGGAAAGAGGCAGAGTGAGAGACAGAGAATGGGCATGCCAGGGCTTCCAGCCACTGCAAACGAACTCCAGATGCATGTGCCCCCTTGTGCATCTGGCTTACATGGGTCCTGGGGAATCTAACTGAGGTCCTTTGGTTTTGCAGGCAAGCACCTTAACCACTAAGCCATCTCTCCAGCCCAGTCATCTCTCCTTTTGCCTCAAAGTGTCGCTTTATTAATCAAGTGGATGGTCAACTCTTAGTATGAAAAGGTGATCGGAATGGCTGCCATCATCACATCTTGGTTACACTGTCAGAGCCATGTGAATGAAGGGTGCAAAAGCTGACATCAGAAAGATGTGTTGCTACTAATGGCCAGAAACCAGGGCTTTCATGCCTTCTGAGCCCTTCCCTTGCTGCTGAGTAGTAGAGCACACTCAAGAGGGATAGCAGACATCTTCAACTATGAGAAGGGTAGCTGGGCAGAAGCATGAGCTGAGTTCTGGGTGGGTGGGCAGAGGGAGCCCAGCAATCAGTAGTTCAGCAAGCCTGCAGGTCGGCCAGGTACCCACTCCCATTTGAGAAGAACTGCCCTAAGGTAGTGGTTCCTATGGTCCCTGTTGTAGGAACCTCCACGTTATATTTAGCCATTAGATCTCCTTGGTTGGTTGAGTTTTTTAATTATTTTATATATTTATTTATTTAAATATTTTTTTTTTACATTTATTTATTTATTTGAGAGGAGAGAGAGAATGGTAATGCCAGGGCCCCCTAGACACTGCAAATGAACTCCAGACATTTGTACCACCTTGTGCATCTGGCTTATGTAGGCACTAGGGAAACAAACCTGGGTCCTTAGGCTTCACAAGCAAATTCCTTAACTTCTAAGCTATCTCTCCATCCCCCGTTGCATTTTTTAAAATATATTTATTTATTTGAGAGAGAGAAAGAATCAGAGAGAGAATAGGCATGCCAGGGCCTCCAGGCATTGCAAACGAACTCCAGATGCATGTGCCCCCTTGTGCATCTGGCTTACATGGGTCCTGGAGAATCGAACCGGGATCCTTTGGCCTTGCAGGCAAATGCCTTAACCACTAAGCCATCTCTCCAGCCCCTGGTTGCAGTTTTTAATTTTGTTATAAAAAAAAAAATTTAGCCAGGCATGATGGCGTACACCTTTAATCCTAGTACTTGGAAGGCAGAGGTAGGAGGGTTGCCGTGAGTTTGAGGCCACCCTGAGACTCCAGAGTGAATGCCAGATACACACACACACACACACACACACACACACACACACACACACATTTTTAACTTATTTGCAAGCTGAAAGAGAGTGGAGAATGAGAGAGAGGCAATGAGTGAGTCAGGGCATCTTGCCACTGCAAATGAACTCCAGATGCATGCACCACGCATGGGCCACTTTG
The DNA here is from genome assembly GCF_020740685.1 of Jaculus jaculus. Classification (NCBI taxonomy): domain Eukaryota; kingdom Metazoa; phylum Chordata; class Mammalia; order Rodentia; family Dipodidae; genus Jaculus; species Jaculus jaculus. Next base: position 84,532,523 of record NC_059110.1, on the reverse strand, counting down.
TGCATCTAGCTTTACACATGGGTACTGAGGGATCAAACCCAGGCCATTAGGCTTTTTTACAATTTTTAAATATTTCTATTTATTGATGGATTGATTTAAGAAAGAGGAAGAGAGAGAAAGCCAGATAGAGAGAATGGGTACACCAGGGCCTGCAGTCATTGCAAACAAACTCCAGACGCATGCACCCCTTGTGCATCTGGTTTGTGTGACTATGAGGAATTGAACCTAGGCCCTTAGGCTTCGCAGGCAAGCGCTCTAACCACTGTCATCTCTCCAGCCCACCATGAGGCTTTTTTTTTTTTTTAGAGAGAATTGGCACACCAGGGCCTCAGCCAATGCAATCCAACTCCAGATGCTTGTGTCACCTAGTGGACATGTGTGACCTTGCACTTGCCTCACCTTTGTGCATTTGTAGGATCTGGAGAGAGATCAAACCTGATCCTTAGGATTTGCAAGCAAGTGCTTAACCACTAAGCCATCTCTCCAGAGCACATTAGGCTTTTTGTTTTGTTGTTGTTTTTGTTTTCCAAGGTAGGGTCTTGCTCAAGCTGACCTGGAATTCACTATTGTAGTCTCAGGGTGGCCTCAAACTCATGGCAATCCTCCTACCTCTGCCTCCCAAGTGTTGCAATTAAAGGCACATGCCACCACACCTGGCTCCCCACCAGGCTTTTTAATCAGGCAACTTTAGCCACTAAGCCATCTCTCTAGCCTCCATTGCATTTTTATATAAATTTCAGAATCCATTAGCTCCCTAGGAAAACCTGCTGGACTTTTTTTCCCTAAGATTACCCTGCCTGTATGGTTCAGTAAGAAGAGAATTACTTTTATAACATCACATTCTTCTGTTTACTAAGTTGCCATTGATACTGGCTGGTCTTGAGGTCTATCTGATCAATCCCATATGTCTATCTTCTTTATGTCCTCCCTGCTATTAAGGACACCAAACAGGTTATAAAACTATGAGATTAGGAAGTAGAAAGATGGTTTAGTACTTAAGGCCCTTGCTTGCAAAGTCTAAGGACCCAGATTTGATTTCTTATTACCATGTAAACAAGATGCACAAGGTGGCACATGTGTCTGGAGTTCATTTGCAGTGACTGAAGACTCTGGAGCACCAATTCTCTCTCTCTCTCCCCTAAATAAATAAATTAAAAAAAAAATAAGTAAATGAGAGCTTACATCTCACACCCATAATGTGGGGAAACTGGAAACCCTTGGGCACTGTTTACTGAATTGTGGATTATAAAATATTGCAGCCACAATGGGAAACAAAATGATACTCCCTCAGAAAAAAAAAAAACTAAAATAGGAGTCTGTGTGATCCAGCAATTCCATTTCTAGCTCTAGGCCCAAAAGAATTGAAAGCAGTTGGGAAGCAGAGGGAAGAGATTCCAACTTTGAAGCCAGCCTGGACTACATTAACAAAGCCCTGTCTCAAGAAGAATTGAGAGCAGGGTCTCAAAGAGGTATTTACTTGTACATCCATGACTATAGCAGCATTATTCATAACAGGCAAAAGGTGAAAGCAGCATAGATTTCCATCAGCAAAAGACAAAGAGTGACACACATGTACAACAGAATATTACTTGGCCTTGTGTGCTTCCTGTGCAAGCATAAGGGCCCGAGACCATCTGAATTCAAATCTCCAGAACTCACGTAAACAGCTGGATGTGGTCATACCTGTCTGTAATACCAGAGACTGGGGGTCACAAATAACAAGTTCTATTTTTAAAAAAAATATTTTATTAGGCCTGGAGAGATGGCTTAGCGGTTAAGACGCTTGCCTGCAAAGCCAAAGGACCCAGGTTCAATTCCTCAGGACCCATGAAAGCCAGATGCACAATGTGGTGCATGCATCTGGAGTTAGTTTGCAGTAGTTGGAGGCCCTGGAGTGCCCATTCTCTCCCTCTCCCTCTCTCTCTCTCTCTCTCTCTCTCTCTCTCTCTCTCTGCCTCTCTCTCCCTCACTCAAATACATAAATAAAAATGTTTGAATATTTTATTATTTATTTTATTTTTGGTTTTTCAATGTAGGTTCTCACTCTTGCCCAGGCTGACCTGGACTTCACTATATAGTCTCATGGTGGCCTTGAACTCCTGGTGATCCTCCTGCCTCTGTCTCCCAAGTGCTGGGATTAAAGGTATGTGCCACCATGCTCAGCTTATTATCTATTTATAAATAAGAGAGAGAGAGAATGGGCATGCTAGGACCTCTAGCCACTGCAAACAAACCCCAGATGCACGCACCACCTTGTGTATCTGCTTTTATGTGAGTACTGGGAAATCAAACCCAAGTTCTTAGGCATTGCAGGCAAGTGCCTTAACTGCTGAGCTATCTCTCCAGCCCTAACAGCGAGCTCTGGAGTCAGTAAGAGACTTCATCACAAGGAAAAACAGGCAGGTGAGTGGTGGAAGGTGGTACCCGGTCTTCTCTGGCCACCACAGATGGGTCTGCATGGCTCCACATCAGCACAACACCTGTGCATACCACACACACAGAGAATACCACTTGGCCTTAAGAAAGGAAGGAAATCCTGGTGTGTTATAACATGGATGGACCCTAACCCTACAAGCGGAGTGAAAGAAGCCAGATACAAAAAGACCAACACAGGGCTGGAGAGATGGCTCAGCGGTTAAGGCATTTGCTTGCCAGGCCTGATGGCCTGGGTTTGATTCTCCAGTGCCCAACGTAAAGCCAGATGCACAGGGTGGTGCATGCATCTGGAGCTCATTTGCAGTGGCAAGAGGCCCTGGCATGCCCATTCTCATTCTGTCTCTTTCTTTCTCATCTCTATCTCTTCCTCCCTCTCTATCTTTGCAAATAAAGATTTTTTAAAAAAGACCAATATAAGTACCTAATCACAAAACATAGAGGCAGAGAATAGAGCAATGGCCAGGGTCAAGGGTGCAGGGAGAATGTGGGGAGTTGGTTAGTGAATACAATTGTAGTTTTACCCGTTGAGATCTCAGACATGGAAGGGGGTGATTATTTAAAAACCGTGAGAATAAACTTGCACTATGAAACTGTTACTTCAGAATGGCCGAAAGGATAAATTTTGGGAAATATATATTTCACTGCAATTTAAATTTTCAAGAAAAAAAATATCTAAAAATGAATATGAAGAAGATTCTTAGCAGTGAAGCCAGAAGATAAAAGTATCGATTTTTTTGGCCTGGATATCCATGACCTCACAGTGCCTGAGGCTACCTACACAAGACAATCATAATAGGAAAAGACCATGACATCAAAATAAAAGAGAGACTGATTGAGATGGGGAGGGGATATGATGGAGAGTGGAGTTTCAAAGGGGAAAGTGGGGGGAGGGGAGGGAGGGTATTACCATGGGACATTTTTTATAATCATGAAAGTTGTTAATAAAAATTTGAAAAGAATATCAATTTTTTTTTTTTTTTTGGCCAGGTGCATACCTGTCCACTCAGCACTCAGGAGGCTGATACAGAAGCTGTAGAGCTTCAGACCAGCCTTCTTTCTGATATATATGCACATACATATATACCGGGACCCTGACTTCAAAACAAAATCCTTTTTTTGTTGTTTTTTTAAAAAATATATTTTATTTATTTGTTTGAAAGAGAGAAAGAGGCAGAGAGAGAGAGAGAGAGAGAATGGGCATGCCAGGGCCTCCAGCCACTGCAAACAAACTCCAGATGCATGCACCCCTTGTGCATCTGGCTTATGTGGGCCCTGGAGAATTGAACCGAGGTCCTTTGGCTTTGCAGGCAAACGCCTTAACTGCTAAGTCATCTCTCCAGCACCCCCAAAAGTCCACTTTTATTGTCCAGTGTTGTTGCAGTCAGGTTCACATTACTGGTAAAAATCACCCAACCAAGAGCAGCTTGTGGGAAAAAGCGGTTTATTTTGGCATATAGACTCGAGGGGGAAGCTCATGATGGCAGAGAAAATGACTGCATGAGCAGAGGGTGGACATCACACCCTGGCCCACGTAAAGTGGACAACAGGGACAGGAGAGTGTGCCAAACATTGGCAAGGGGACACTGTCTATAACACCCATAAGTCCTCCCCCAACAATACACTTCCTCCAGGAGGTATTAATTTCCAAATCTCCATCAGCTGGGAACCTGGCATTCAGACCACCTAAGTTTATGGGGGACACCTGAATCAAACCAAAAGTGTCCAGATAACAACTTCAACACTGGGTCTTTTTTTTCTCATCTGTAAAATGGAGAAACTAAACTCCAATTAAAATAGATTGTTGGATCTCTGATCACTTGGGAACTTCCAACTGTGGGTGAGTTTTTCCCTCGACTGGGCCTGGGCTGGTTGGGCCCAGGCCTAGGCCCAGCAGGGAGGGCCCCCTCGCCCTTACCCTCCGCGTCGGGCCTTTACTCCCTCAAGCTCCCCACATGGCAAGAGCTCCTTTAACTTTCTTTTTTCTTTCCATGCTTTTCCCCCCAGGCCCTCCACATGGGATTTCTAGCCATGTGGGTTCCTTGGTTTTACTTCCCTCGATAAATATAATAATTTAATAATTAAAAAAAATAGGTTGTTGGGCTAGGAGATTGCTCAGTGGTGAAGGGCCCTTTGCTTGTAAAGACTGCTGGCCCAGGGTTTGATTTCCTAGAACCCAGGTAAAGCCAGATACAGAAAATGACACGTGAGCCTGGAATTTGTTTGCAGAGGCAAGAGGCCCTGTCATATGTCCATACTCTCTCTCTCTTTCTCACATATAAATAAATATGAATTTTTAAAATAAGATAGATTGTTGGGATTGGGGATTTATCTTAATGGTAGAGTGCTTACCAGGGATGTTCAAGGCCCTGGGTTTAATCCCCAGCACAATCAATCAATAAGTGAGTTAGTAATATAAACATTGCCATGAGGCTTGGATGAAAGCATAGGAAAGTGAGTGGTACACAGTAGACGCTCAATAAGTGCTCCTTAAATGTGACCGTTAAAGAAAAGCAGAAGTTTGGAGTGTAATGCATTAGCATTCCCTCCCAGGAAGCTAGCACCCCCAATGAGACCGCAGGTCTACTCACCATGTACCCAGCCCTCCTGTGCGCAGCCCGTCTCCCTCTCCCAGCCATGTAGCAGGGTGACTTTTGCTCTCTGCTCTTCAATCTCATGCGCAGCCATGGCCCCATCCTGAGATTTTTCTTAATGTCTGCACCACTGAATCTCTCCTCACATCCAAGAGAAAATCCATGGAGAGTTTCCTTCCCTGAAGGACCATGTATCCTTTGGAGGCCGGGCCTCTGGTCTGTGGCTTCTGGGCTTCCCTGTGGGCTGTCTGGGGAGAGGCTTTGGGCCGGGAGGCAGGCAGAGGGCTCTGCGGAGCTGCAGCTGCATCTTGGCTAACCAGGGAATGCTCCCTGGCCAGGCAGTGCACTGTCTTGGAGGTGGATGGACCACTCAGTGCCACCAACCAGGCCAGGAGTGAGTTCCAGGAAACTTCTAGGAAGGAGCTCCCCAGAAACATGAGCAGGACTCCAGGGATGAGACCCCTACGGTTCCTCATGAAAGCTTGGAGCCAGGTGTTGGGGCTCCGTCCCGTAATCCCAGCACTTGGGAGGCTAAGGCAGGAAGATGGTGGGTTCAAGGCCATCTTGGGCCACATAGCGAGACCTTGTCTCCAAAATAATGAGCAAGAGCTAGGGAGGCAGCTCAGTCAGTAAAGTGCTTTCCTTGCAAACATGGGGACTCAGAGTCAATCCCCAGAGCCCACTTTTTAAAAACTTACTTGAGAGAGAGAAGAGACAGAGGGAGAGAGAGAGACAGAGAGAGAAAGAGATTGAGAACGAGTATGCCAAGGCCTCTAGCCACTGCACATGCACTCCAGATGCATACACCATCTTGTGCATCTGGATTATGTGGGTCCTGGGGAATTGAACCTGGGTCCTTTGGCTTTGTAAACAAGTGCCTTAACCATTAAGCCATCTCTCCAACCCAGAGCCCACATTTTTAAAAAGAAGAAGAAGCTGAACATGGCGGTCGGTGCACACTTGTAATCCCAGGTCTGGAGGAGCAGAGACAGGAGGATCCCTGGGTCTGGCTAGGCAGCCAGTCTAGTCAGTTGGTGAGCTCCAGGCCAATGAGAGACACTGTCCCAAGAAAGGTGGACAGAGCACGAGGAGTAACAGCCAAGGTTGTCCTCTAGCCTCCGTACACACACACACACACACACACACAGAGGCACAAGCATAAAAATAAGCATCAAAAAAACTGAGTCAATAAATAACAGTCAATAAATCTTATATTCTTTTCAATAGTTATTCTAGAAATATGTTTATTAGTGTGTTTGTAACGTGTTGATACCTACTGATCACTTTTTAAGCTCTTCATGCATCCTATTATCAAAACAGCTAAGGGATGGGAACTGGTGACAATATTTTGTCATTCACCATTTTGAAGTAGAAGTTGGACAGTTGAATCATTTGTCTATTTCCATATTTGATTATCTACTTAGGTTACAAATTTTAGGAAGCTAATTTTGAAAACAAAATTCTAAAATAATGTGTATAGAACCTTAGAAATTATTTATTTAACTTACTAATTTGTAACGAAGGGCTGGAGAGGTGGCTCAGCCATTAATGTGACGACCTGATTTGTAACTAAATGTAGGTGAAGAACCGTGTGAACAGTGTAGAGATGTTGATCTTAAAAGCTTTCTCAGACATTGGTTATGTTAACAGCTTTCTAAAAGCATGAAGTTTTCAGTCTTCAATTTGTATAAACTGTACCTTAAAAATAACTCTAAGCATATAGATAGCACATTTTGGAAATCTATCAATGAAATGTTTAACTGGAAGTTGAATTTTTTTTTAACTGAAAATTGAAACTTCAAGTCAAAATTTTAGTTCACCTGAAATTTGGAGAATTTACCAAGAAAGAACTCTTCTTATGAATCTTTACTTCTATGGACTCATGATACAGTGATTTATAATTTGTGACAATAATCTTTTCATTCATGGACATAAGTACATAATTTGGTGCTTAATAGATTAATCTTCAGATTACGTAATCAATGTCATATTAAATTATAGTTTACTAACAGCTGTAAGGCCTGCTGGCCTGACTTCTTCCCCATTTGTTTTTGACTTTGAAATAGTACCAACTCAGATAGGATTTGATTATAAAACAAATGCAGGTTTGTCCAAAGGTGGTCTCTTCCCCTTTAAAATTCTAGTATGTAAAAGTTTACCTAGAAACTTCATCACAGCAGAAGGAAGATAAGTGATTTATGAAAATTTAATGTTTCTTGAATTTTATTTTTGTTGTTTGTCCCAAAGTAGCCAGTTTGTAATGTTTATAGTTGTTCACTGTGCCTTAAATTTTTTATAGTTTTGTTTATGCAAACTATAAAATTTCCCACAAATGCAAAAAAAAAAAAAAAAAAAAAAACTGAGCTGGGGTATAGCTCCGTGGTACAAAGCCTTAAGTAAGTTCAACTACTACCACAGAAGTAAGAATGAATAAATTGATGGTATACCCTGGGAGTTAAATCTATCCCAAGTACCGTTTGGGCTGGATAAATGCCAATGGTTATAGGTAACCAGAAAAATAAACAACTCTGACAACATCAGGGCTGGCAAGGAAAGGGGCGTGGCCATTAAGGGATAAAAGACTTTAAACTGGAAAGTGTGTTGGAGCACATTCATCACGTGTTGCTAATGGAAGGCTACAGACTTCACTTTGTACATCTGGCTTTACGTGGGTACTAGGGAATCGAACCTGGGTAGTTAGGCTTTGCAGACAAGCACCTTAACCACTGAGCCATCTTTCCAGCCTAACTGTAGATTCCAATAGCCTCTTCAAAAGCTGCTCTAGGGCTGGAGAGATGCCTTAGCGGTTAAGCGCTTGCCTGTGAAGCCTAAGGACCCCGGTTCAAGGCTCGGTTCCCCAGGTCCCACGTTAGCCAGATGCACAAGGGGGCGCATGCGTCTGGAGTTCGTTTGCAGAGGCTGGAAGCCCTGGCGCGCCCATTCTGTCTCTCTCCCTCTATCTGTCTTTCTCTCTGTGTCTGTCGCTCTCAAATAAAAAAATAAATAAATAAATTAAAAAAAAAAAAGCTGCTGTAAGGGCTGGAGAGATAGCTTAGCAGTTAAGGCCCTTGCCTGCAAAGCCTAAGGACCCATGTTTGACTATCCAGAGCCCATGTAAGCCAGACACTCAAAGGTGAGGCAAGAGCAAGGTTGCACATGCCCCCTAGGTGGTGCAAGCGTCTGCAGTTCAATTGCAGTGGCTGAGTCCCTGGTGCACCAAGTCTCTCTCTTTCTCTCTCTCTAAAATTAAAAAAAAAAAAATTGTAAAGCTGCTCTGAGATAGGATTTTGAAAAGACATAGACCAAGAGATGCAGGACAGCTCATTTTTATTTAGCAGTGTAACTGATATTTAGTTTGGGGTGAATGTACATAATTGAAGGACTGAAGCCCTCTCCTACCTTAACCACAATGTTTTCACAAGCACCTCTACTCTGTTTGCAAACATGGAGCTTTATCATTCACGTAGACAAAGGCGGGCCTATTAAACCTGCCAGACGATGCCATCCGTCTTCCTGCCTGCAGAGCACAAAGGGCTGCCCCACTGGCTACTCCCCTGAGAACTTTGCCTCCGCTAATTAGTCAGCTGGCCAGTCCTCTCTGTAGAACTCAGTCTTACGAAATACATTTCCTTATCCTTATCATCTCAGACTAAGGCTTTCAACAGAGCTGTGTCCACAAACAAAGGGTATTTAGCTCCTTGAGACAGTTTCCAAGCTTTTGAATTGAAAGTCTTAAAATGTGACCCAGCGGGCTGGAGGGATGGCTTAGTGATTAAGGCATTTGCCAACAAAACGAAAGGACCCTGGTTTGATTCCCCAGGACCCATATTAGCCATGATGCACTAGGAGGCGCATGCATCTGGAATTTATTTGCAGAGGCTAGAATCCCTGGCGGGCCCATGCTCTCTCCCCTCTTACTCTATCAAGTAAAATAAATAAATAAAAATAAATTGAAAAAAAAAAGTGACCCAGATTTCTGACCTGATGTGTTTCTAAAAGACGTAGCATTTGTTACTGCATCTGCAGCTCCATTCTGACCAGATGTGAAAGCTTGAATAGGGTCAGTGAGCCTCTCCAATGTCTGTACAAACAACCCCCCAGGGCTAATGAGGAGGGAGCCCCACACAGTGGGGGCTGTCCAGAGCCTTCCTCCTCCTTCACTGGGCCCCTGGCAGTAGTGCTCTGGGTGATGTCTGCTTGTAGAATCCACCTTCTCTGTGCCCTCCCTGCTTGCCTTTGGCCTAGGCCAGTACCCTGGGGCCTCCCTCAACCTCATCCCATCTGGCAGCAAGAACCTAGTGGCATTTCAGGTAGAGAACATAGTCTAGGGGGCTGGAGAAAGGGCTTAGCAGTTAAGGCACTTGCCTGCGAAGCCTAAGGGCTCATGTCCGACTCTTCAGGTCCCATATAAGCCAGACACACAGTGACGCAAATGTGTAAGGTCACACATGTGCTCAAGGAGGCACACGCGTCTGGAGTGCGATTGCAATGGCTGGAGGCCCTGGCACACTAATTCTCTCCCTCATTTTTTTTTCTCTCTCTCTTAAGAAAAAAGAAAAGAAAAGAAAAAATAAATCAGGAAATTGGGTGTGGTACTGTAGGAAAAAACCCCCGCAGGGGGCCCCCACGCTCTGCCCGGATATGGCGACACCCCAAATCACTCACGAGAAGCGGTCTTGATGCAAACTGCAAGAGGATTTTATTCCAAGCGCGCTGGGGCCCACAGTCGTACACCTCACAGGGGTAGAGGACTGCAGAGCCCCGAATGTAGGAACAGGACAGTTTTTATAGGGTTTCTAACAAAGCCTGTGCCTTAGACCAATCATTTTCTAATATTAGGAGCCCCGCAGGGTGTTAGCCAGTCAGTTTGTGCCACCCCATAGTTTCTAAGCCAATTAGTTTATGACCTTGGAGGTCAGCATTTGTGCAGGTCCTTGGGTGGGAGTAGCAGAGTGTGGTTCCAGTCTCCTATGACCTTGGAGGTCAGCACTTGTGTAATTCCTTAGGTGGGGGTAGCAGAGTATGGTATCAGCCTCCTATGACCTTGGTGGTCTGAGGCAGGCTGCTACAGCTTATGGTGCGAGCTACTAAGGCTAACAGTGTGGGCTATTAAGGCTTATAGTGTAAGGCTTATAGTACAGGCTATTTACAGAAACCAAATAAGTGGTTCACTTCATTACTCATTTCCCATCCTTGAGGGCTATCTCATGCCCTTTTTACCTAGTTTTATATTAGGAGCGGGCTCTGATGTAATGAGAAGAGGGATTCTTTACTTGCTTCCAACAGAGAGTAAAGCCTGGAGTTTGAGGTATGCAGGGAGCCCGCTTAAGCTCCCCTTGGAGCGTGATAGCATTTCTGAGCTTCTGAATTCTTGGGCCTTTCAGTACCACGCACTTACAGCCCCAGCACATGGGAGGCTGAGGCAGGATAATTGCAAGCTTGAGGTCAGCCCACACTACCTAGTGAGACTCTGTTATAAGGAAGAGAGAGGATAGAGAAAGCAAAGGAGGGATAGGGGAAGGAAGGAAAGAGGGGGACAAAAAGGAAAGGAGGGAAGGGAGAGGAGGAAAAAGAAGGAAGGGAAAGAGAGAAGACGTAGAAGAAGAGAGGATAAGGGAGACAGATTAGGGTATATAGGAGCAGAAACTTGGTCACCACTGAGCACAAACGCATACTGCTGGATTCCCTCATCTGTCAGCCCGCAGGGAAGGAAGCATCTAGCACGTGTCCTCTCCTACGTGCCAATACACTGACAAGGTCCCGGCTGTCACGGGACTTCGCATTGCAACAGGGAGAAGCAGGCAGTAAACAGATCTGCAAGATGAGTTCAGAGTCTGGCAAGAGCTGTCGTCCGCTGAGTGCCAGTGGCTGGAGCAGGGAAGAGGAGCAAGTGTCCTTTCCTTCCTTAGGCATTTGCATTCTTCCAGCGTACCCCAATAAGGCTGCATTCATGATGGTAGGAGAATTAAGAAAGAACACTCTTCCCCCCTCCACAAACCACACACACACACACACACACACACACACACTAGCCCTGGGCAAGATCACCATAGAGAAGCAGGCCATGGAGGCTGTGAGTACAGCCTCTGTCCCCACATCTGTCCTGTTGTGTTAGGTTTATAATTAAACCCGCAACACAGCAACCATTCGCCATCATGGGTGTATGTTTGCCTCCTGCCTGTTTAACTAGCTCAAGGGCAGCTCCCATGGGCCGTGATCAAAACATGAGTTCATCCAGTTTGGTTCTCCCTAGAGGCAGCCTGGCCTGCCTGGAGCTGTGTGTTTCCCTCTCTGGGGAATGTCCCTGAAACCCAGGAAAGCCTAGGATCTGCCAGAGCCCACAACAGACCAGTGAGGGCATCAGTTACCTTCCTCATTGCTGTGGCAAAACACCTGACAAAAGCAAGTTAAGAAAGGAAGGATGTAGCCGGGTGTGGGGGCGCACGCCTTTAATCCCAGCACTCGGGAGGCAGAGGTACGAGGATCGCCATGAGTTCAAGACCACCCTGAGACTACTTAGAGAATTCCAGATCAGCCTGAGTTAGAGTGAGACCTTATCTTGAAAAACAAGACAAAAACAAACAATAAAAGGATTTACTTTAGCTCACAGTTTGGGGGTACAGGCCATCTTGGCAGGGCAGGCATGGTGGCAGCTGGTCACATTGCTTCAGCAGTGAGGAAGCAGAAAGAGATGAACGCTACTGCTCAGCTAGCTTTCTCCTTTTCCCCTTTTGATTCCCTCTGGGAACCGCAGCCCAGGAGGTGGTTTCACCCACATTCATGATGGGTCCTCCCTCCTTAGTTTGTCTGGAAGGCCTTACAGACATAACCAGAGCTGTGTCCTTGAGGTCATTCTGAATCCTGTCACATTCACAATGACGGCTAACCATCCCAGTGAGTGTGGGGAGGTCCAAGATCTGATTTGAGGAGGAAAGGAAGTCTCACTGGCCTGGTCTCAGACAAGGGTGCTGCCACCTGCATCCAGCACCTTCCATGGCTCAGCAAGTGGGAAAGGGCACAGATGTCCCTCCTCTGCCATTGGGGTGGAAGGAGGGCAGGATTATCGAGAAGGGTGCGGAGCAGGCCGAGGGGCAGGTCTAGAGCCACGGGCCCGGAGCCAGGTCAGGAAGGAGGAGGCCCTGGGATGAGCCCTAACGGTGAGGCAGGGGACTGGAGCTTCTGGGCCTCCAGCCTCCCTGATGGGCCCTGCCTGAGTTTGAGCCGGTGAGGCTGGCACAGAAGCCAGCTTTGGAGAGACAGAAGCTGTAACTTAAAAAGCTCCACGAAGTCAGGCCGCCCTGCAAAGAGCACTTAGCCGAGCTCTGCTGCTGTATAGTCAAAACAAGCCCCCTTTAAAAGCCCGGAAGACAAATACTCAGATACTCACATTGATTGCCTCTGCTAATGGATCGTGGGGAATAGGTTTTCCTCCCTCATACATTTTTTCCATTCTGATTTTTTAAATTAAATTATGAATTATAAAAGTAATATGGGGATAAAGGCCTGATGTAAGTTTCTGATTGATATGAAGTACATGGACTAAGAACCCAAAGGCTGACTTCATCACCTCGCCAATCCCACCACCCACTTCACCAATCCCACCACCCACTTCACGTGACCACTGTCAGCAGGTTGGCACAACTTGCATTGGTGTTTTGTTTTCATTTTTATTTTGAGATGCTGACCGGGCGTGGTGGCGCACACCTTTAATCCCAGCACTCGGGAGGCAGAGCTAGGAGGATCACTGTGAGTTCACGGCCAGCCTGAGACTACATAGTGAATTCCAGGTTAGCCTGGGCTACAGCGAGAGCCTATATTGAAAACATAATCTCGGAGATACTGGAATGGTAGCCAGGGCCTCATGCATGCTAGAGAAGTGCTCTACCACTGAACCACAGCCCCAGCCCTCACCCCTTTTACAGAATTGGAACCTGTCTGAGAGTCGGGGTGAAGGTTGCACCATCAGGCAGGGAACTCTGGGAAACTGGTCTCTCAACTGCTGACTGCATTCCTGAAAATGTCCCAAGAAGATCATGGTCTCCTGTCACTCAGAAACATCTCTGACAGCCAACTATGCAAAAGGGGATCCCTGAGACATCTTCCTTGTGAAAGCTGGAAGGAATTCAAACCAAATTGAATTTTCTCTCCTCACTCCAGGCTGGCCTTGAACCTGTCATGTAGCTGAGATGACCTTGAACTCCTCATTCTTCTGCTTCCATCCTTGTAAGTGTTAGGATTACAGGCATGTGTCACCATGCTCAGGTTATGCAGTCTGGGGCTTAAACCCAGGGCCTCATGCATGTTAGGGAAGTACTCTACCAACTGAGCTATATCCCTAACCTCCAAATTGAAAAAAAAAAAATTCAAGAATAAAACTATTCTCCAGGTGTGGGTGCACATGCCTTTAATTCCAGCACTTGGGAGGTGGAGGTTAGGAGGATGGCTGTGAGTTCAAGGCTCCCTAAGATGACATAGTGAATTCCAAGTCAGTCTGAACTAGAGTGAGACCCTACCACTCAAAAAGGAAAAAAAAAAATCTTGGGTTAGAGAGATGGCTTAGCTATTAATGGCTTGCCTGTGAAGCCTAAGGAACCCAGTTCAAGGCTTGTATTCCCCAGGACCCACGTAAGCCAGATGCACAAGGGGGCGCATGCATCTGGAGTTCGTTTGCACTGACTGGAGGCCCTGGCATGCCCATTCTCTCTCTATCTGCTTTTTTCTCTCTCTGTCTGTTGCTCTCAAATAAATTTAAAAAAAATAAATAGGGCTGGAGAGATGGCTTAGTGGTTAAACACTTGCCTTTGAAGCTAAGGACCCCGGTTCAAGGCTCCATTCCCTAGGACCCATGTTAGCCAGATGCACAAGGGGGCACAAGCATCTGACTTCGTTTGCAATGGCTGGAGGCCCTGGCTTGCCCATTCTCTCACTTTCTCTTTCTCTCCTTGCCTCTTTCTCTGTCTGTCGCTCTTAAATAAATAAATAAAAATAAACAAAAAAAATTTAATTCTTCATCTAGGGCTGGAGAGATTGCTCAGTGGTTAAAGCACTTGCTTGCAAAGCCTAACAACCCAGGTTTGATTCCGCCAGAACCCACATAAAGCCAGATACACAAAGTGGCACATGCATCTGGAGTTCTTTTGCAGCAGCTGGAGGCCCTGGCATTCCCATTCTCTCTGTCTGTCTCTCTTCTCTCTATCCCTCTCTGCTTGCAAATAAATAAATAAAACTTTTTTTTCAAATTTTTATTAACAACTTCCAGATTATAAAAAAATATCCCATGGTAATACCTTCCCTCCCCCTACTTTCCTTTTCAAAACTCCATTCTCCATCATACCCCCTCCCCATCTCAGTCTCTCTTTTATTTTGATGTCATGATCTTTTCCTCCTCTTATGATGGTCTTATGTAGGTAGTGTCAGGCACTGTGAGGTCATGAATATCCAGGCCATTTTGTGTCTGGAGGAGCACGTTGCAAGGAGTCCTACCCTTCCTTTGGCTCTCACATTCTTTCTGCTACTTCTTCCGCATTAGACCCTGAGCCTTGGAAGATGTGATAGAAATATTACAGTACTGAGCACTCCAGTCACTTCTTTCCAGCACCATGATACCTTCTGAGTCATCCCAAGGTCACTGCCATCTGAAAAGAGAAGATTCTCTACTAAAAGTGAGAGTAGCATTAATATAAGGGTATGAACATTAAGAGAAGTGCTTACTGGGCACAGTTTGATAAGCATAGTATATGCATTTAGCCAGACAGCAGCATATGTTACACCCCTAAGGCTCATGAATACCCCTGTTTTAAGTTTTCAGTATCAGGGATGTATTCCCTCTCTTGGAGCAGGCCTCCAGTCCAATTAGAGGGTAGTTTTTTTCTGCCATTACAGACGTGCCACTATTGCACCCATTGGCTCCTTTGGACTGGCTGGCCAAATATAAGGCTTGCAGTGTCCACTGTTGAGTATCTTCACTGGTGATTTTTTTCTCCTATTGACCTGCATGCAGAATGGATTCTTCCAGTTTTCTGTCAGCTGGTCTACATGGAGGAGGTTATCAGCTCAGCTCCAGCAGGATTTCTCAGTGGCCTCGCAGCCCAAGTATGTCGAGTCTTCAGCAATAGGGTCTTACCATCTATTCCTGGTGGGAAGCCAAGGTCCTTGACAATAGCCTATAATATTTTGAGGGCATCAGGGACCAAATAAAACTGTTTTTAAAAATATTTTTAAGGGCTGGAGAGATGGCTTAGCTATTAAGGCGCTTGCCAGCAAAGCCAAAGGATCCTGGTTCAACTTTCCAGGTCCCATGTAAACCAGATACACAAGGTAGAACATGCATCTGGAGTTTGTTTTCAGTGGCTGGCGGCCCTGGTGTGTCCATTCTCTTTCTGTCTCTTTTCCTCTTTCTCTCTCTCAAATAAATAAATAAATAAAAATAAAAATATTTTTAATATCATCTAGTGAAAAATTATTGGCATACCCTCAGAGAAAAGGGTGCTCATGCTGAGGCAAAACTGACAGCTATCAACCTTTGCTATAACTGAAGGAAGAAGCAGGCTTCCGGCTAAGACCCTGGTAGCCCAGAGCTCTCCACATCCGTGAGACATGTAACACCCAGCATGCCCAGAAAGTACCCAACAGTCTGCTTTGGTTAATCTCAATGCTAGGCTCCTAGCCACCTGGCCTGGACTTTCTTGTCTAGCCCCAACCACGAGCACTTCCCTTCTTCCCAACTCCTATGTCACTATAGCAACCAAGTCACCCACCCCTGTGGCTCGGGATGTTGCCTCTGGCTCAGAAGAGCCGGAACCCAGGTGTGCACAGCTAGAGCCGTCCTGAAGCTTCTGCATTCCTCTCACCCTGGATCTTACGTTGTAGGTGGCAAAACAAGCAACTACAAGCAAAACTGCATATGAGGGCTGGAGAGCTGGCTTAGCGGTTAAGGCTCTGCCTGCAAAGCCAAAGGACCCAGGTTCAATTTCCCAGGACCCACATAAAGCCAGATGCACAAGGTGGTGCGTGTGTCTGGAGTTCGCCTGCAGGGGCTAGAGGCCCTAGCATGCCCACATGCCCATTCTCTCTCTCTTTCTTTCTCTCTCAAAATAAATAAATAAATTTTCAGAAAACTGCCTGTGAGAATGCTCAACAAGTGGAGGAAAGGCAAGTAAATAAGCAGGCCCTGGTTTGTATGGCATAGTCATCCACTTAACAAGGACTGATGGCTGAGTGGGAAAAGGGCTTAGATCCCCACAATCCACATAAAATGTCATATGGGTGGTATGTGTCTGTAATCACAATGCTGGGGCTCACTGGTTTGCTAGTCTAGCCAAACTAGTCCTAGGTTCATGTCTCAAAGAATAAGATGAGGAACAATGAAAGACTCTTGCTGTCAACCTCTGGCTTCCACATGCACACATGCACATATGAACATGTATCTACTACACACGTGTGTATGCTCACACACAAACATGTATACACATACATACCACATGCAAAAAGACCAAAAAAAAAAGGTGTTTACAAGGCCAGGCATGTATGTAATTCCAGAACTTGGGAGATTGAGGCAGGAGGATCACAAGTGCAATGATGGCCTGGGCTATAAAAAGTTTTAAAAAATAGGGGCTAGAGAGATGGCTTAGTGGTTAAGTGCTTGCCTGTGAAGCCTAAGGACCCCAGTTCAAGGCTCGATTCCCCAGGACCCACGTTAGCCAGATGCACAAGGGGGCACATGCATCTGTAGTTTGTTTGCAGTGGCTGGAGCCCCTGGCATGCCCATTCTCTGTATATATCTGCCTCTTTCTCTATGTCTGTCACTCTCAAATAAATAAAAATAAACAAAAAATGTTTAAGTTAAAAAATAGAATAAAATAAAAGATGTTTACAAAGAGGTTTTGTTTTGTTTTGTTTTGTTTTGAAATAGGGTCTTGCTCTAGCCCAGGCTGACCTGGAATTCCCTATGTATTCTCAGAGTGGCCTCAAACTCGCAGCAATCCTTCTACCTCTGCCATACCAATGCTGGGATAAAAGAAGTGCACCACCACCACCCATTTTACAACAAGATTTTTGTTTGTTTGTTTGTTTTTCCCCAAGGTAGAGTCTCACTCTAGCCCAGGCTGACTGGTAATTCACTATGTACTCTCAGAGTGGCCTTGAACTCATGGCGATCCTCTTGTCTCTGCCTCCTGAGTGCTGGGACTAAGGTGTGCACCACCATGCCCAGCCCTAAAGGTTTTAAATAAAGCAAGGGAATGCTTGGGTCAGCAAAACGCCCAGGCTGACCTGGAATTCACTCTGTAGTCTCAGGGTGGCCTTGAACTCATGGCGAACCTCCTACCTCTGCCTCCCAAGTGCTGGGACTAAGGTGTGCACCACCACAAATGGTCCTAAAACTTTTAAATAAAGTAAGGGAATGCTTGGGTTGGCAAATCTAAAGTAGGTTTTGAAGAAAATATCTCTCAGAGAAAGAGCTCTACATCACATTAACTTGAGCAAACACCACATAGCCGCTCTTTCTTGGAAATTCTCAGAGCACTTCAGCCTGTTAAAAGCTCAGAGCAATCTTACACTCAGGCCACTAATTCAGCTTGATTTAGTCCAGTGTTTCCTGACCTGTTAGGTGAAGGGCTCTTTTCTGTAGGACCCTCTTCCCTATGCACAGGGTTGCGCATGCTTGGTTGTCCCTTGTTGAGATGGTCACTGTGGATCCCAAAGGTGGCTCTCCCCCACACCTCCCTGGAGCTTCCAGAAGCTCCTGGGGGCCAGAGCTACATTCCCCACCTTCCTTCCCTGCCCATGACCCAGGTAGCCTGGCACGTGGTTTCAGTAAGAGCCTAGAGGATTGGACTGAGTTAGAGTTCCTGTCTATTTTCAATTTAGATGACCTTTTTGTGGTGCTGGGGATTGAACCCAGGGCCTTGTGCATACCAGGCAAACACTCCACCACCGCCACTGGAGTTACATCCCTAGTCCATCCTTTGTTCTTTAAATGGGCATGTGGGGTCACTCACCCTAACCACTGCCATGAAGCCACTTATATTACTGGCTGCATCCCTGAATGGGCACAAGGGCATGAGCCAGGGCACTACCTGGCCTCCCTGTCATGGTGGTAGGCGGAGCCCAGCGCCCTGACCTTTGACACGGCTCTGACTCAGCACCTCTTCCCCTTCACAAAGACAACTGCCTCGGACTCGGTATAAGTGTCATTTCTTCAGGACAGCATCCCTAGTTCCTTGATGAAGTCCTCTTCACATGTGTTCACATCCACTTCCTAGCACCTCCCACCCACTATGGTGATCTATTCATTTGCTCAGTCTCTTCAGACCCTGAAATGTGAGTTCCCAAAACTCCGCACAGTGTCCGCCAAGGTGATTGAGCCGCAGCTCGCCTCTTCTCACATTAACAGCATCTCCATATTCCACGTCTTGGGTGAAGGGCTAGCTGCTACTCAGCACTCACTTTCTTCCTGGTGGGACCTGTGTTTGCTTCAGGGCATCAGTGTGCCCAGCTAAAGACACTGTTTTCCCAGGCTCCTTTGTAACTAGGGGTGGTCAAAGTCACGATCAAAGAATGTACCTAGATGGAACCTCCAGGAAAGCTCCTTTCAGGGAATCTGTCCGCTTTCCCATGCTGCTTTTGCCCTCTTTTTCTTCCTTCTTGTTATGTGAGATGTCCAGGCCCATAGCAGCCATTCTGTGCCAGAGGGAGAGGGTAGATGGACAAAAGTCCTGAAGGTGCCTGGACGTGAATGATGACATCATAGAGACCCTGCACCTGTCTGAGCTACCCATGTGTGGGCTTTTTTCCCCCCCTTGAAGTGCCAGGGATCAAACACAGGGCTCAGTGTACACTGATCTGTCACCATACTCCTAGCCCCAGACTTCATGTTAAGTGAGAAAAACTAAGCTGGTCAGGGTGGCACACGCCTTTAATCCCAGCACTCAGGAGGCAGAGGTAGGAGGATCATCTTGAGTTCAAGGCCACCCTGAGATTGAAAATAGTGAATTCCAGTTCAGCCTGAGCTAGAGTGAAATCCTACCTCAAAAAAAAAAAAAGGGGGGGGAGGGGGCTGGAGCAATGGCTTAGTGGTTAAGGCATTTGCCTGCAAAGCCAAAGGACCCTGGTTCAATTCCCCAGGACCCACATAAGCCAAATGCACAAGGTGGCACATGTGTCTGGGTTCGTTTGCAGAGGCTGGAGGCCATTCTCTATCTCTCTGTCTCTTTCTCTCTCTGACTCTCTCAAACTAAAAAATAAAAATAAAATAAAATAAACCAGAATAAGAAGAAGGAGAAAAACTAAAACTAACCCATACAGTGTTTGGGTACCTCTGTCGTGCTCAGCCAAATACATTTCCTGTGGGATCCAGTCGCGTTACCCTGAGCTGGAGGTCACAGCAGCAGGGGAGGACTGAAGGTCCACCCAGTAGCCACCCACAGGGACTGAAGACAATGGCATGAGGACAGCTGGGTGACGGTAGTGGGGAGCAGATTTCCGCCATGTTAGCCTACTCTAACCCTCAGGGAAGGGGACATGGATCTGAATAAAGCTAAACTTTCTGCCGCCTGGCAGAATAAGGACAAAGAAGAAATGTAACTGGGCTTGTACACGTGAGCTTGGCCTGAGCTCCACACGTTCTACATTCCATTTAGTAACACAGTGTCCAGTGCCGCGGTTAACCAGATCTGAGCCCCAATCCTCGATGCATCAGCGCTGAGCTGCCAAGCTCCACTGCCATCGCCTTGCGCTGGCTCATGGTCCATGCACATTGCTTGGAGACCCCTGAGACTGCACTTTAGACAAGTCTGATGGGGACGGGAAATCACTGTAGGATTCTAGATCATTCTTTTTGCCTTTCCAATTTCTGCCCCTGCTGGCTCCTGCTGTCCCACCCAGAGATGCCTTGGCTGGAGCTCCCCACCCTCACAAGCGTCCATTGGCCTGAAGCTCTGGCCAATATGTCACCTATCTGAGCAGGAGCACCTCCTCCCTCCCCAGCCCGCTGAACAGTGTAAGAAGCCGCCATTGATGGTAACAGCTCATTCAACTGAATGTGCGCCGCAGGGAAGGTCCCGGTCCACAGGCTGTGGGCAACTCCATCCTGGGTTAGACCAGACTGGTTGCAATTCCACACCTGGGAGGCCATCCCTGGGCCTCCCCTGTGGGCAGCAGAGGCCTGAGGTTCAATTTGGCTTAATAACAAAAAGGAGTAAGCACTGGGGGGAGCGGGGAGGAGCCGGGATGCCTCCAGATTGCAAACCTCATGCTTCCTTGCCCTGGTGAATTATTCATCCCCGTGACCAGGCAGCGCATCCATAATGCAAGAGGCAGAAGCCTGGGCAGGGCCCAGCTTCCAGCTGACCCACTCTGCTACCTGCTGGGGGAGAGACTCCAGACCCTCCCCTGGTGGGACCACACACGTTCTGCTCTGCTCCAGTTGTACCTGGCGGTGGGGGAGCAGTCTGGGTGTGGGGCCTGAAGATAGGAAGGGAGGCCTTTTGCAATTTTGCAGCTTCTGTAACAGGGGGACATTTGAGGATGGCACAAAGGTACCCAATGCACAGTGGAGATCCCTGCCCACCCAAGGGTGCAGCCTCTCATAATGTTTTCCTTCATTCTCCTCCTCTAGGCCTGGAGGCTGGGGGAGAGGACTTGGGAGAGCCTGTATCGTTCATTCTGATAATGAATAGAAGTTTATGTCCAGGCAGCTCTAAGATACCTGAAATGGCTTGCCTATAGACCTAGGAAGCTTCCAAAAGGCCCACCATCCACCGGTATTGTGATTTGGGGACACACCTACACTGAGTCTCTCACTCTCAACACCTAGGCCACCATCTCACTGGAAAACACATTAAAAAGTGAGGTACAGGCCTCTGTTGCTAGGGGACACATTGACACCTATCTGGGGTCTCTTTTATCCTTCTCTTTGCTCCTCAAGCAAGCAGTATGGTAGAGAAGCATGATTTCCTAGATGTTGTCAGGTTACTACAATAAATCCTTAAGAGAAAGGAAGACAAGGGCCGGAGAGATGACTCAGGGGTTAAGGTGCTTGTCTGCAAAGCCTAAGGACTCAGGTATTTTTTATTTGAGAGAGAGAGAGAGAGAGACAAAGAGGGAGAGAGAATTGGTACACCAGGGCCTCAGCCACTGTAATTGAACTCCAGATGCCTACACCACCTAGTGGGCATGTGTGACCTTGTGCTTGCCTCACCTTTGTGCATCTGGTTTACATGGGATCTTGAGAGTTGAACATGGGTCCTTAGGCTTTGCAGGCAAACACCTTAACCACTAAGCCATCTCTCCTCAGGGCCCAGGTTTGATTCCCCAGTACCCATGCAAAGCCAAATGCACAAGGTGGTGCATACATCTGGAGTTGGTTTGCAGTAGCCAGAGGCCCTGGCATGCCCATTCTCTCCCTCTCTCTCTCTCTCTCTCACCCTCTCTTTCTCTTTCTCTCACAAATAAAATAAAAATAAATAAATAAAATAGCTCAAGAAAGTAATACAAGAAGTGCCCATTGGAAGTGGTGTGTAGCTCAGTGGGGAGGGCTTCTAGCATGTGCAAGGCCCTGGGTTTAATCGCCAGCACCTCCAAATGAATTACTGAAGGAAGGTCATTTGTTCAAGAGGGGAGAGAAGTATTCATTAGAGTAAGGCCTGAGGTGCACCTTCATGGCTGAGTGTCTGAGATGACAACGGGCCTGTGAGACCCTGTGGAGAAAGAAAGAGTAGAGAGATGGCTTAGTGGTTAAGGCAATTGCCTGTGAAGCCTAAGGACCCAGGTCTGATTTCCCCAGTACCCACGTAAAGTCAGGTGCGCAAAGTGGCGCATGGGTATGGAGTTTGTTTGCAGTGGCTAGAGGGCCTGGTGCATCCATTCTCCACCTGCCTCCCCCCCCTCTCTCTAGCAAATAAATAAATAAGTAAGTAGGTAAATAAATAAAATATTTTTTAAAACAGAAAGAGCTGGAGGCAAATGGCTCGGGCATCATGACCAGAGCTCCTCTAACTAAAGTGTCTGAACCACTTCCCCATAAATGTATAGGAGATATAGCCTTGGCTTTCACTGATGGCTCTGGGTGATGCCACATTTTGAGTAGCAAGGCTCTTGAGTCCAGACTTCTGTCAGCCTCCACTGGCCATCAAGGTCCCCTGGAAACGCAGGCCACACCCCAAACCAATTAAGCCAGACTCTCCCAGAGTGGCATCAAGATATCAGGACCTTGGAGAGCTCCCAGGCCTTTTTTTTTTTTTTCTTTTTTCTATCCCTCCCCTCATGAGGCCAGGATGAGAAGAAAGCCTGCTCTAAACTGGCTTGTTCCTTTACATTATTGAGGTGCAGACAGAAGCAATGGCCTTCCCTAGACCGCACAGCCAGTGTGTGGAAAACCTGACATGGGATTTGTGTGTATGGCTTCTGGGTACACAGAGCTGCTGATTACAAAACATAACTCCTTCCTCCAATTAACCCCTCTTAAATATCTGAAAATTGGCTGCATCTGGAAAATGCTGTCAGAGAAACTTTCAGTCTCCCAAGCCAGGCAGAATAGTAGTGTGGTCATGAGAAACAGTGGCTTGTGGTAAAAGAATTTACTAAGACATGAACAAATAGAGAATGTAGTGAAATATGCTGTTTAAAAAAAAAAAGCAGTGGGTGAGTTACCAGGGGTGGAGGAGTGCCATGCCACTGAAAAGGAATGAATATTCTTCTGTAGCCATAGAGGAGACGTGACTTGAACTTATCACTGTAAGTGTGCTGTGCATTCTCATATCTGAGGGGACAGGCAGGCCTCACACTATCTTGTTAAGTGGTAAAATTTACAGTGTGGATTGTCTTTCTTTTTTAAATATTTTATTTATTTATTTCTTAGAGAGAGAGGAGAAAGAGGCAGATAGAGAAAATGGGCATGCCAGGGCCTTCAGCCACCGCAAACGAACTCCAGACACATGCGCCATCTTGTGCATCTGGCTTATGTGGATCCTGGGGAATTGAATCAGGGTATTTAGCCTTTGTAACCAAACACCTTAACCACTAAGCCATCTCTCTAGCCCCCAAGTTGTCTTTCTTGAGACTTGCTATTTGTGTACCTTGGGTCTCTAGGGATTAGACTATAGATGTCTGTATAAGAAATCATGGGTCAGATTTCAAATGGTCATGTTTGCATTGTTAAAGTGTAACATTTTGCTTTAAAAAAAATAAGTTCTGGGGTTGGAGGGATGGCTTATCAGTTAAGGCATTTGCCTACAAAGCCAAAGGACCCAGGTTCGATTCCCCAGGACCCACATTAGCCAGATGCACAAGGGGGCATATGCGTCTGGAGTTTGTTTGCAGTGGCTGGAGGCCCTGGCATGCCCATTCTCTCTCTCTCTCTCTCTCTCTCTCTTTATTTATGTATGAATAAATAAATAAAATATTTTTAAATTTTTCTATCTCTGCAGTTACTGCTACCTATGGTGCACGCATAGAACTTGCCTGCTCACCTGGTGTTGCTGGCAGCATCACCTGGTGGTGTTTTGTTGTGTTGTAGACCCTTGGGAGGCACATGAAATGCCTCTGAGAAGACAGCTGGCATGCAGGTCTAAGGCAAAAGGTTGCAGAGCAAGGTGACTGGCACCTGTGCAATGAGGGACATTAAGATGGTCAATTGCCTTGGAAGAGCTTGCAAGCTTTTTAAAGCCTGAAGAAATTTTGGTCACCAAAAGGGCTTTTCAAAAGACTGTCCTGCTTCCCCGTTTTTTCCTCACACTCTAACCCTGGGCAATTCACTGGGCCTTTCTAAGTCTTGTTTAATCTCAAGAAGATGGATGGCCCCTACTGGAGGTGATGGAGGATTAAGTGAGATCATTGTTGTGCCCAGTACATAAGAAGCATTCACGTCACCCAAGTCTGGCTGGATGAATTCCCAGTGCACAGAGCCCGAGACCCAGAGGCTCCTGCTGGGGACCACACTCTGCTAGATGGTTTTCCCTGATCTCCCAGGACAGGTCTTTAACCTTCCGGGTCCTGCTTCCTGCTCCCGTCACCTACCTGGGATACTCTCCCAACCTTTCCTTCTCTAGATCCTTCCTTTATATCAAAGGTCACACAGTCCAGGAAACCTGTTGTCCTTTCCCTCATAAATGTTTCCAGGGTCAAGACATGGCTTGGAACACAGAAGGTGCCGAGTACAAGTTTGCAATGGGAGGGGCCAGGAGGGGCCCCTTGAGGAACGTGGCCCTGAAACCCTGCCCTTCCCTCCAGTACTTGGAGAAGTTCCTACACATGTCCTTGTGGATGTGGGTATTGTGCCTTCTGCACTAGCTGGTGGCTTTTCCAAGCCACATCCTGGCTCCCCTCAGTCATCACTACACGCGCAGGGTGCTTGCTACAGAGGGGAATGGAACCTGACTCCAGGGGGATGATTACAGCTCAGGGCAGGCTTTGGGAATGAGTGGAGCTGACAGCTCACCCTGCGGTACTTTGTCCCACTATAGGAGGCAGGTACTAAAAAGTGGAGTGCAGGTGGGGCATCTGGGCAGTTTGTATGGGGAGGTATGGGTGTTAATAAGGACAAACCTAAGGCATTGCACTTGCTAGGCAATAGCTGTACCACTGAGCTATACTCCCAGCCTCTTGTTTCTTTTTATTTCGAATAAGACCTCACTGAGTTACCCAGGCTGCCTTGTACTAACTGTAGCCCAGGCAGACCTTGAACTCATAATCCTGCTACCTCAGGACCTCCTGAGTGGCTCAGCCAGTTTAGGAGCAGTTGTTTGTTAATTATCCCACACGTTTGCATGAAGACAGGGCCTCATGGGATGGGCTTGGAGTGCACTCCACCTGAGGCAGGCAGGCCAGGGATAGGAGAGAGGTCTGAATAGGCCTCTGGCGTGGATGGGTCCTGCCACATGGACACTTGAGCTTTGGCCCTTGCCTTCATCTCATTAGAGGAGATGGGTCAATAGGAGTCAGCAGTGAAGACATGTGCTCTGGTCTTTACCCAGAGTGTTTCATTGCATGCTCACACCTGCAGAATGGAAGCTTTGCAAAGAGGGGAGGGCTGGGCTAGAAAGTAGCCAGGCAGATTTTGAATCTGTGTGCATGTCCTCCAGCTGCATGCCCGGACCCACTCTGCTCCACCTCCCTTTGGATTCTGGGACCTTCTTCCCTCCTCCTTCCCACCACTGCCCTGCCCCTTCTGTCCTGCCCCGTCCTCTTGTCCCTCACGCGGACAGCGCTCCTGTTCCTTCCCACTGGCTGTCCAGCTTGGCTGTGCCCATGCCAATCTTCCCCCTCAGCCTCCCTTCCTCAGAAAAGTCATGGCCTGTGGCTCACTGCAGCTAGAAAGTGGCTCCTGCCCCCACAAACCACTAACACCCCCCCATGGTGCTTCTTCTTCTACGTCAACAAAGCATGGGGCAGAAAGCTAAAGACCAAGTCATTTTATCAAAATGTATTTAGGAGGGCTGGAGAGAGATGGCTCAGCAGTTAAGGTGCTTGCCTGCAATGCCTAATGTCCTGGGTTCAATCCTCTAGTGCCCACGTAACGCCAGGTGCATCTGAAGTTCATTTGCAGTGGTTGGAGGTCTTCGCAGGCCCATTCTCTCTCTCCTCTCCCTCCCTCTCTCTCTCTTACTCCTTGCAAAAAATAAATAAATAAAATATTTTAAAACGTATTTAGGGGCTAGGGAGATTGCTTAGTGATTAAGGCCCTTGACTGCGAAGCCTAAGGACCCAGGTTTGATTCCTCAGTATCCACATAAGCCAGATGCACAAGGTGGCGCATGCATCTGGAGCTCATGTGCAGTGGCTAGAGTCCCTGGTGCACCCATTCTCCCTCTGCCTGCCTTTTTCTCTCTAAAATTAATAGATAAAATATTTTTAAATGTATTTAGGGGGTGGAGAGATGGGTTAGTGGTTAAGGCACTTGTCTGTGAAACCTAAGGAAGCCTTGTTTGCGGTGGCTAGAGGCCCAGGAGTGCCCATTTTCTCTCTCTCTCTCTCTCTCTCTCTCTCTCTCTCATAAATAAATAAATAAATAAATAAATAAATAAATAAGTAAATGTATTTAGTGCCTTCTATGTGTTCGGCATTGTATGACCTTGTAGACAAGTCCCAGAACCTCTCCGTGTGGAGCCCTCCAGGCTGCCCTGTGGGTTTGCCTGGAGCAGCAGAGGAAGCTTCCCGCCCTCTTCTCTTCAGTCCAGGCTCTTGGTTCATGAGCAGAACGGACAGAAGGGAGGCAGGAACAGCACTGCCCACCTGTTTTACACTGGGAGATACTGGGTCCCGGGGATGACAGTGAGTTGCCCAGGCGGATGTCTTACTTTGGCTGTGGAAGCCCAGGGGTCCCAGTGCCGACCTCAGGGATCAGCTGGCTGAGTGGACTCCTCCCCCTGGCTCTTTGGAACGCCAGACCTCAGCAGTGCACACACACAGGAGGAACACAGATATTTAACTTTATTTCTCTCCATGCCAAGAAGTACAGAGTCTCTGTTTGGTGGTGGGAAGGGGACAGTGTCTGCTGCTGCTCCCTGGGGCCTGGGAAGAGGCCGGGTCTGTGCCCCAGCCTGGGAACCACTGTGTTCATGCAACTGGTGGCTGTGAGAACCATCTCTCAGTCCTCTCCCATCCCAGATGGCTCTCTCCTGCCCTGTGCTCCCCTCTGCCCAGGGGCCACCTCTGTGGAAGTCTCTGACCTGTGGGCCTGGCACCATGAGAAAGCTCCTAGGTTGTTCTTGCCTGAATGGAAGAACATTCCAGCTGAGCCATTCTCTGAGCCAGGGCCTTCAGCTATTGAAGTGTAAATGAGTGTGCACTCGTGTGAGAGTGTGTGGCAAGCCTACTATACATGTGTAAACTAGGGAGCTAGGAGGGTAGGTGTGTGCCGGGCTCCGAGGGCACAGAGAGGTCATCTCCACCGTCCATCTCTCACATGACCATAGTCTCTGCAGCTCCTTTCTTCACCAGGGTCCTGAAACTCTTGACAAGGACTATGATCGGGTGATACCGCTGAGGTCACATGTCCCATTCCTGACCTGACCTCCCAAGTCATACAAATGCTCTGGGCTCATATCCTCTCTATTTTGGTTTCAAAGATCCCATAAAGCATGACCAGCAAGGCCCTGCTCTAGAAGTGTGAGTTTATTGCCTCAGTGGAGGCCTGATGTAGCAACATCAACCCCTAGGAACACACCCCCCGCCCCGCGCCCCAACACACACAAACCCAGACAGCCTCTCTGCCCTCCCAGAAATCATGCAAAATGCAAACCCGTCTCGGAGGCTCAGAGCCTCCCTCTCAGCAGCCAATGCCTCTGTGCTAACTGGTCCTGCCAGGTCCTGACCCCACCCTCTGAGACCACGAGACCCTGGGGAGAAGCATGAAGGTCCTGACAGGGAATGGGGGAAGCAGACTTGTCAACCCAACACCAGTGTGGCTGGGACTAAGGACCTGCTCCCCCTCTGAGGGTACTAACCCCGACTGCTAGGTGGGTAATCCCGATTCCTTCCTCCCCAGGTCTGAACTGACAGTGGGGTGCAGGAGTGGCCGTGGATGGGGTCACAGAGAAGCAAGACCAGCAGGTGAGGTCCCTGTGGGCACAGCCGGTGCCAGGGAGAAAATGGGAGGGCTACAAAGCCAAAGAACTATGAGGAGGCTGAGGTCCTTGTGAAGACTGTGTGTGTGTGTGTGTGTGTGTGTGTGTGTGTGTGTGTGTGTGTGCACGTGTGTTAAGATCCTAAGATACAGAGGCTGTGGTATACAGGCCTTGCCTCTTGAGCGCCCCGGGGCTCCAAAGACCAACCCTTCAGCCAAACCCTTCCCTGCAGAGCCCTGGGGCGCTAGATCCAAGAAACCACAAAACTTCATAGAAATTCTCTAGACCTCTCACTCCCTTACACAGCAGCCTGCGAGAGTCCCAGCGCTGGTCCCAAAGCCACCTCCAGGGACAAAGGCTCAGGCACCGAGCATCAGATAGGGCTGGGCTAGGAGCTTGAAGTCGGGGTCCCCATGCTTGCATCCTAGACCTTAGAAGAGACGTGGCAGGAGAGAGCTCAGGTCCCCTCCTCCCCACTGGCTGTTCAGGACCAGGGCAAGCCCCAGGGAGTACCTGGTTGGCACCCAGGCTAAAGCAGAGCCTTCGGGGAAGCAAGAGGCAGACCCCGCTGTCCCGGGAGATACTCTAGGACCGGAGAGTCCCTGAGGTTGGAGTTTGGAGGCAGTTCAGCGTGTCCTGCTGTCCGTGGCAGTGGAGGATGTATGCGTGGCTCTTGCCTCTCTCCCGAGCCGCGGCTCCCCGCACACGCCCAGCGCCGGCGGATAAGCCGAGCACACGCCCGAGAGCTCGGGCTGGGAGCGCGGCGGGCACTGGACCCAGAGCACAAAAGCAGTCTGCTCCCCTCAAGGAGAATAGAAAAGGTGAGGCGCCACGTCTGCTCCCGGAGCGCAGGCACCACGGGCCTGCCCGGCTTCGTTCCTTCTGCAGCGGGTCTGGGACGTGGGGCTGGGCGGCATCTCATTCGGGCAGTGGACGCTGCTTGTAACAGGTCCGAGGGGTCGTGGGGGCCGAAACAAGCCAGAGCGCTGGGGTCCAAAGGTTGGTTGGTTTCATGGTAAATTTCATCTGATTTCCTTCCTTCCTTCCGATTTTCTTTTCCATCTGTTGTGGGCTGGAAAGGGGGTGATGTGAGTGTTCCCCCCTCCAAGTTTGTGCTTTTGGAGCCTGGGGACAGGTGGACACGTGGCTTCCATCATCCTGTCCTCTGTGTTGTGGGGTGTGTGAGCTCTCCTGCTGGCCAGCATCTGCCCCTTGCCAGAAGCCGCTCCTCGGTCTCTCTTATTTCTTGTGAACTGTAAAGAGAAGCACAGGATGGCAGAGCAGCGCTCGCAACGCGACCCCGGGTCTTCAAGGCCCTGGCTGGAGGCACGACCCCACAGCCCCATGCCCAACTGCTTCCTGGTGAGAAGTGGGAACAGGGGGTGAGATACAGGGTCAGGGACATCTTTGGTTTGGTGCTCTTGGAAGAACTGAACTCGTGCCCGTGAGGAGGTTATGGCTTGGGGGATTGGTTCAAAGATGAGCATGTGAAGCCAGGCCTGGTGGCGCAGGCCTTTAATCCCAGCACACGGAGGCAGAGGTAGGAGGAGCACCGTGAGTTCAAGTCCACCCAGAGACTACATGGTGAATTCCAAGGTCAGCCTGGGCTAGAGTGAGACCCTACCTCAAAAAACCAAAACATATTTATATATTTATATTTATATAAACATATATATGTTTATAAATATATATATATGTTTATATAAATATAAATACATATACATATACACACACATACATACATACATATACATATATATATATGTATATGTATGTATGTATGTATATATATATCCCTAATTGGGCCAATCAGAATCAACCATGAGACATCTGCTCCGTTACGACACATTTTCCCTGCTTAACTGCTGGACTGGCTAACATGTGTGTCTCTTCTAGGCCACTAAGAGCCATACTGGTCACCATCCTGCCTCCATAGAGAGACAGCCCGTCTAAGAATGAAACCGACACGCTGGACGGCAGGACGAGGGCGTGACACAGATTCCTGTCACCACCGTTTGAACATCTAAATATGGTCTTGCCCCAGACTAGAGCGATCTATATTGAACTTTGTGATAGAAGCTACAAAGTCCCTTCTCAGTGTGGATTCAGAAGCTTTCTCTTGTAACTGGAACAGCCCAGGCTAAACTGGCACATGGCAACAGAACAAAGCAGACAGGACGTTACAAGTGATATGAAGCCTGGTGTCCCCGGCTAGTGGCTCCTGCCTTCCACACAACTGCAAGTCCATCTGGCTGCATGGAGTAAACAGGCTCAGACCTTATGGAACGTGTTCCGACTTGCACAGGAAGAAAGTTGAGGAGGACCTGAACTCACAGCCTGGGCAGACTAATTGAAAAAAAAAAAAGAAGAAGAAGGGAGGAAGGGAGAGAAAAGCCAGGTGTGGTGGCGCACGCCTTTAATCCCAGCACTTGGGAGGCAGAAGTAGGAGGATTGCCATGAGTTCAAGTCCACCCTGAGACTACATAGTTAATCCCAGGTCAGCCTGGACCAGAGTGAGACCCTACCTCAAAAACAAAACAAAACAAAAGCAACTAGGCGGACCTGGAATTCACTCTATAGTCTCAGGCTGGGCTCGAACTCACAGCAATCCTTCTACCTCTGCCTCCTGAGTGCTGGGATTAAAGGCATGCACCACCACGCCCAGTGTTCTATACTCTTTTTTATTGATTCAGTAAGTCCAGACATGAGATGGGTCAGAAAATTTGGCTTCACTCACAGTGAAGTCACAGTGGCTGCTGCTGGGGACGGAACCACTATTCTGAAGTAAGCGAAGAAGGCTGTACCCTTCCTGAACACACTGGCCCTGCCCCAGGGTCTCCCTTGACTCCATGCACCTGGCCTCACCTGTGAAGTTGACCGTGACAGCCACAATGATGATGATGATCCCCAGGATGATGAAACTGATACTGAGGAGCCGGGCCAGGCGCCCCAGCCTCCGAGCCCCGTCCAGGTCCCCCTGCTGCACGCTGCTTCGAGACTGCGGAGAGAAGACAGAGAGAGCTCGGGAAGGCTGTTCTGCCCACCAGTCACGCGGGCACCACAGCCAGCTCTGCCCACCAGTCACGCTGGCACCACAGCCAGCACTCATCCCCACCACACCCCAAGAGGGTCCTCCTGGAAATGCGACAGGGCCTTCTTGTGGGACCTCTCTCCCGGAAGCAGAACCAAGCCGTGATGGGCATGGCCTCTCACAATGGTGATGGAGCAGGGACAGGGCGGCACTGGAAGCCAGTACAGTGGAGAGGACCAGGCTCAAGGCAGCTTGCACGAGTAGACAGGCCAAAACCACCCTGGGCCCCACTCGAGGCTCCGTTGTGCAGCCGCATTGGGACTGGAAGGCAGCCCTGTGGTTTGCTTTATTCCTGACAGGACCGCTGTCCCCTCTGGCCTTCCTCTTGCCACAAAACCAAACGCAGGCACTGGCCTCCCTCCCTCTAGCTCTCTCCATGACTATAACTGTGTTCAGCACAACCACCTTCAGATTGCATAAAGTAGGCATGGTGAGGGGTGGGTTGGAATAAGTCAGGTTGGAGTTGGAGGGGGGCCCTAATCTGTGTCTCCCTTCTTGATGAATTCTGTTTCCCTTGGATCTTGTGAGTCTGGTAAAATCACATGACTGTTGATGGAGTGAATAATGTAAGAACAGGGGGTTCCTGGGTATGTTGTTAAGAGATAATTCCAAGCACTTGCAAGGGTGGCCCTGGGACCCTGCCTAGCAGAGTCAGGGATCGGCTTCTGGCCAGCTGGCCCGTGACTTCAGAGTCCTCTCCCTAGATTCCTCCTATTCTTCTTACAGCCCTAGGAACAAACACAGGGTTCCAACGAGGTGTGACTGCTTTCAGAGCCTCAAGCCAGACATTTGAGTTTCAATTGTTTTGTTTTGTTTTTCCAGTTAGGGTCTCACTCTAGTCCAGGCTGACCTGGAATTCACTATGTAGTCTCAGGGTGCCCTCGAACTCATGATCACCTCCTACCTCTGCCTCCCAAATGCTGGGATTACAGGTGTGTGCCACCACACCTGGCTAGATTATTTTTTTAATCTTTCTTTCTTTCTTTCCTTCCTTCCATCCTTCTTTCCTTTCTTTCTTTCTTTCTGAGAGGCTGAGATAGAAAGAGGCAGATAGAGAGAAACAGAATGGGCATGCCAGGGCTTCCAGCCACTATAAAGGAACTCCAGATGTATGCACCACCTTATGCATCTGGCTTACGTGGGTCATGGGGAATTGAACCTAGGTCCTTTGGCTGTATGATAGCCTACCATGCCTTTCTTGGCATGATGGACTCTACTCTTTGGAGCTGTAAGCTGAAATAAAGTCTTTCCTTCCCTAAATTGCTTCTAGTGGGGCATTTGTCCCAGCAACAAGAAGATAACCGATATGCAAATGGCCTGCATGGCAAATATGCAGGTGCTCAACAGTCACTGACAGAGGGAAAGAGGAGGCACCAGATGAAAGCCTATGGCTGGAGCTGCCAGAGGCAGAGCAAGGAGGCCCTGGACATGGTCAGGGCTCTGCTG
The DNA here is from genome assembly GCF_020740685.1 of Jaculus jaculus. NCBI lineage: Eukaryota > Metazoa > Chordata > Mammalia > Rodentia > Dipodidae > Jaculus > Jaculus jaculus. The sequence goes on along the minus strand of NC_059110.1, from coordinate 84,500,397 downwards.
GGCCAGAAGGAGTTGTACCTTTGTCCCAGAAGTGTGGGACCTGGTGAAGGAGGGTCAAAGGCATGAAATGGTTAAATAACTAGCATTTGAAACACCTCCCTAGCTGTCAAGTGAAGATCAGAGTGGAGATAGGGAAGCTTATCAGGAGTATTGCCAGAGTCAATTGAAAGTGTGACATAGGGGCTGGAGAGATGGCTTAGTGGTTAAGCACTTGCCTGTGAAGCCTAAGGTCCCTGGTTCGAGGCTCGGTTCCCCAGGACCCACGTTAGCCAGATGCACAAGGGGGCGCATGCGTCTGGAGTTCGTTTGTAGTGGCTGGAAGCCCTGGCGCGCCCATTCTTTCTCTCTCCCTCTATCTGTCTTTCTCCCTGTGTCTGTCACTCTCAAATAAATAAATAAAAAATGAACAAAAAAAATATTAAAAAAAAAAGAAAGAAAGTGTGACATAGGGCTAGAGGAATGGCTTAGTGGTTCAGGCACTTGTCTGCAAAGCCACAGAACCCACATTCCATTCCCCAGTACCCACATAAGCCAGATGCACAAGGTGGCACATGTGACTGGAGACCCTGGCACACCCATTCTCCCTCCTTCTCTTTCTCTCTCTCTCTCTTTCACTCTCTTTCTTTCTCTCAGATAAATAATTTTTAAAATGTCGCTGGTGTGGTGGCACATGCCTTTAATCCCAGCACTCGGGAGGCAGGAGGTAGGAGGATCTCCGAGAGTTTGAGGCCACCCTGAGACCACATAGTGAATTCCAGGTCAGCCTGAGCCAGAGTGAGACCCTACCTCGAAAAACCAAAAAAAAAAAAAAAAAAAAAAAGTCACAGCTGGGCATGGTGGCACACACCTTTAGTCCCAGGACTTGGGAGGTAGAGGTAGGAGGATCGCTGTGAGTTCAAGGCCACCCTGAGACTACATAGTGAACTCCAGGTCAGCCTGAGCCAGAGTGAGACCCTACCTCAAAAAACAAACAAATAGGGCTGGAGAGATGGCTTAGCGGTTAAGTGCTTGCCTGTGAAGCCTAAGGACCCAGGTTTGAGGCTGGATTCCCCAGGACCCACGTTAGCCAGATGCACAAGGGGGCGCACGCATCTGGAGTTCGTTTGCAGTGGCTGGAAGCCCTGGCGCACCCATTCTCTCTCTCTCTCTCTCTCTATCTCTGCCTCTTTCACTCTCGATCTCTCTCATATAAATAAACAAAAAAAAATTAAAAAAAAAAAAAGAAGTATGTCAGCACCAGTCTGCCTCAGTAGCCTCCGCTTTCTATTCAGGTGTGCTTAATAAAAAAAAAAAAAAAAAACTCTAAAAAAGTGTGACATAGGGCTGGAGAGATGGCTTAGTGGTTAAGCACTTGCCTGTGAAGCCTAAGGACCCCAGTTCAAGGCTCAATTCCCCAGGACCCATGTTAGCCAGATGCACAAGGGAGCACATGCATCTGGAGTTCATTTGCAGTGGCTGGAAGCCCTGGCGTGCCCATTCTCTCTCTCTCTCTCTCTCTCTCTCTCTCTCTCTCTCTCTCTCTCTTTACCTCTTTCTCTCTCTCTCTCTGTCACTCTCAAATAAATAAATAAAAATGAACAAAAAAATTTTTTAAAAGTGTGACATAGCAGCATGTGCCTATCATCCCAGCACTTGAGAGGCTGAGGCAGGAGGAGGATGAATTCGAGTCCAGTCTGGGATGCATAGTGAGATGCTGTCTCCACGAAAGGAAAGAAAATAGCAAGACGATGATGGGTGGAGTCTCGCCTTCTCAGCATCTTCTGAGCTCCCCACTGACCAGAGAATGAAGCCCAAACTCAGGTTAGCTAGGCATGATGGGTGCACATGTGGAAGGTCAGTGCCAGGGATGCAGAGACAAGAGGGTCCCTGGGACTACTGGTCAACCAGTCTAACCTACTTGGTGAATTCCAGGCCAGTGAGAAAACTGGTCTCAAAAAAGGGTCGATGGCACCTGAGAAACATGCACCCCGTGAACATGCACATAGAAAGGAAGAAAGGAAGGAAGGAAGGATGGAGGGAGGGAAGGAGAGGGGGGTTTGTCCTGTACACACTGGAGGCCAGAGAAGGATTTTAAGCAGGGCATTCTTGGCATGCAAGTCTGACTAGAGTATGGAGGGTGAGCTGGGGGGCGGGGTGGAGCAGACAGATTCAAAGATTTAAGCTGAGTAGGGAGCAAGGGAAAAGTTCAGACTGGAGCATGATGAAGACATGTCAGCTGCAAGGATGGGCAGGTCTCTGGCTTGACTGAAGAAGGAGTGGAGATGGAGGACAAGGGCATGTTCAGTACAGGACGTGTTCAGGTGGAAATGCTTAGGAGACCCATCTCCAACCACCTGGATAGCCAGTGAGGGTCACTGAACCCACTCTGTACATGACTAAGCAACATTAGGGGAAAGGGGAGGTCAATAGCGAGAAAGACATTAGGGATTTCCAAAACATGCAAAATTAGAATTTCTATGGCTGCTGAGCATGGTGGCACAAACGTGTAATCTCAGATACTCAGGAAGTTGAGGCAGAAGTATTACAAATTCAAGGCCATCCTGAATAACTTAAAGAGACTGACCCTGTCTCAAAACAAAAATGAAAAAAGCCAAATGTGGTGGCACATGCCTTTAATACTAGCACTTGGAAGGCAGAGGCAGGAGGATCACCATGAGTTCAAGGCCACCCTGAGACTACAGGTCAGCCTAAGCTAGAGTGAGACCCTACCTTGAAAAACCAAAAAGTAAAATAAAAATGAAAATGGAAATGGTTTGGGGAAAGTGTTCAGTAGTTAAGAATTTACCTGGTATGTGCAAGGCCATTGTTCAATCCCCAGTATTGCAAAAACAACAGAAATGGAAGGCAGAAAAGAGGGAAGAAATAATAATAATTGCCTTTAATGCCAGCACTTGGGAGGCAGAGGTAGGAGGATTGCCATGAATGCAAGGCCACCCCGAGACTACATAGTGAATTCCAGATGAGCCTGGGCTAGAGTGAGACCCTACCTACAAAAAACTAATAATAATAATAATAATAATAATAATAATAATAGCAGCCAAGGGACTGGTCAGCTGTAGGCAGAGGACAGAGAGCTGGAGATGAGTCCTAATGCACTTGCTGCAGGTTCAGTACCATGGACAGAGACACGTGTGCTTCCTTAAGGCAAAGTGGAGGAAGGAGGGAGTTTTCTTCCCAGTCTTCTCTTGTATCGGCAGCTCAGTCACGAGTGTGCCTCTGGGCCTGAGAGACACCAGCACACACCCCTGGATGGGAGTCAGTACACTTGCTCAGTGAGTGAGTAAATAGGCAAATGAATGAAAGCAAGTGTGAAAAAATATGCTGTGCGTACCACATGTTACCCAAATGCCTCCGGAATAGTGCAGGCCACCCTGGGGCACTCTTGTGTGTTGGAGAAACAACCCACAAAGAAGGGTTGCTTTGGGCCACCCCCAAACCCACAGATGGGGTTGGACACCTCTGCTCTATGTTGTATTGAGAGATGGGACCCAATTACCCCCAAACTGGATCAAGTGAGAATTGCCCATCCAAACGAGGGTCACCCTTTCCTTGGGTATTGCTAAGTTTCACTTAGTGTTGATTAAAAATGCTGGACGTGGTGGTGCACGCCTTTAATCCCAGCACTCAGGAGGCAGAGGTAGGAGGATCGCCATGAGTTTGAGGCCAGCCTGAGACTACATAGTGAATTCCAGGTCAGCCTGGACTTGAGTGAGACCCTACCTCAAAATACCAAAAAAAAAAAAAAAGCAACTAGGACTAGAGGTTGCTCAGTGGTTAACATTTGCTGGCCAAGTCTGATGGCCAGAGTTCAGTTCCCCAGTACCCACATAAAGCCATATGCACAAAGTGGCACATGTGTCTGGAGTTTATTTTCAGTAGCAAGAGGCCCTGGTGATCCCATATTCATTCTCTCTCTCTCTCTCTCTCTCTGTGTGTGTGTGTGTGTGTGTGTCTTCTGCCTCTTCCTGTCTCTATCTGTCTCTTTCTGTCTCTCTCTGTGTTGTTGTTGTTTTGTTGTTGTTGTTTTTTTGAGGTAGGGTCTCACTCTAGTCCAGGCTGACCTGGAATTCACTATGTAGTCTCAGGGTGGCCTCAAACTCATGGTGATCCTCCTACCTCTGCCTCCTGAGTGCTGGGATTAAAGGTGTGCACCACCACACTCGGCTCTCTGTCTTAAATATATAAAAATTTAAAAAGTGGCCCATTCCACTTCTTAAGCATTTACTACGTACCAGGCTTTGTGCTCATTGTTTCAGTACACATGAGCACATTTAAGGCTCCCAGCAGAACTGTGAGGCAGATTATTTTATTCTGTCCACTGTTTAAATTATTACTTTGAAACAGTCTCATGTAGCCCAGGCTGGCCTCAAACTTGCTACATAGCTTAGTCTGGCCTTGAACTCCTGCAGCCGCCTTCAAGTGCTGAGATTACAGGCCTGTGCCACCATACTCAGCTATTGTGTCCATTTTACAGAGGTGAAAATTGAGGCTACGGAAGACTGAGTGATGTCGACACAGTCATGAGGCTCATGAGAGGCAGAGCTAGGATGCACACCATATCTACCAGACACATGTTTCATCCCGATTCCTGACAGGAGGCCTCCTGCCTGGCACCTCGCTCCACTCAGTGGCAGGAGATGTTGCTGAATGCACAAACATGGCCATTTCCCAGCCTGACCTGGAAATAAACTCTGCCTCTTGCCCTCCTCATAGGGTCGTGGAGCTGAGTGCACAGTGGGGCTATGCTGGGCACCTGTGGCTCCTCTCTTCAGACAGAGCCCCTAACCCCACATTCCTGCTGCAGCAGGTTCTGCCAAAACCTTTAGTCTTCCACTGACCAGCGCACACGGGGAGGAAGGAGAGCAGAGGAATGAGAGGCAAGAGAGAAGTCATGGCATTTTCCTCACCCTGCACATGTGGCAGAAAGATTTGAGTTTCCTCTAAGTGTGCCCAGAGCCAGATTTGGGGTGAGCCCATGAGAGAACAATGAATTCCGCACTCAGATAATGGGCCTATTACCAGCTGTGTGGCCCCAGGCTCATTCTTAACAGCCCAGCTTCCTCACTCAAGAGAGTCCACGACGGGCTAGAGAGATGGCTTAGCGGTTAAGGTGCTTCACTGTGAAGCCCAAGGACCCAGGTTCAATTTCTCAGTACCCACGTAAGCCAGATGGACGTGGTGGCACATGTGTGTGGAGTTTGTTTGCAATGGCCCTGACATTCTCTCTCCCTCCCTCTCTCTTTCCCTCTCTGTCTCATAAATAAATAAGTACCCACAAACCAGACTGCCTACCCCATAGGAGACACAGGAGGCTGCCAGAGCTGTGAGTTTCCTCCCATTTGGGGGTCAAGAGCCTACATTTGGTAACCCACAGGGGCTTCCAAGAGGGAGTTCTGAAGTGTCCCCAGGACCTGGAGCCCCAGCACAGGAGACTGACTCCCTGTCACTCCGTCTGTGTCTCCTTTTCACCTTGCTGCTATTGGGAGGGACATAGTGCAGAGTTCTAGATGAATAACTGGCCCCTCTGTTGTGGGAGTGGCCTAGGCTAGACTGACTTCCAGAACAGAATGACAGCTGGGCACACAGCCAGTAATACCTCACCTGGCTTCCCCTGCTTTCCTGGAAGGCAATGGAGATTATTATTATTATTATTTGAGAGAGAGAATGGGCATGCCAGGACCTCTAGCCATTGCAAATGAACTCCAGATGCATGTGCCACCTCATTCATGCATCTGGTTTTACATGGGTACTAGGGAATCAAACCTGGTTCCTTGGGCTTTGCAGACAAGTGCCTTAACCACTGAGACATCTCTCCAGACCCAGCAATGAGGTTTATGTAAGAAACTTGGACCCTTGCCCTAAGCAGCAAGGCTGGGTTCCAATCCTGAACTTCCCACTTATTACGAAGTGCTTTCTTGTCTCTGTACTTCAGGACTGTTTCCAGTATACAAGAAGAATAACCTACCCTGGCCTCACAGGGGTGCAGCCGGAGTGAGGTAATACATCTAAGGAATTTGGAACTGTTCCTCACATTAAGTAAGCTCACAGTGAATATTAGTAATGTCACCCTTTGGCACTGAGGTGCCAAATCCCATTTCCACGTTAGACACTCATTTCCGCAACCACAGTCTGATCCTTGCCATTGCTTCTCTGAAATATGAACACCCAAGATCTCTCCCATCCCATTATGCTTGTGGTACCTGCCCCTTTCTGAGTCCCAGCCCAAGTGCACCCATTTCTCTCTCACTCCCTCAAATAGATAAATAAAATATTAAAAAACAAAACAAACAAAGAATCCTGGTCAAAGCTAGGAGGCTTGGACAGGTTTATGGAAAAGGCATAAGGGGCTTTTGGAAATGTCCTAGGAGTTGGTCTACTTGAATGGCAAATTGCTTGTTTTGAGGGAGTTGATAGAGGATGCCTGGTTATCATCAATGAGCATGCCTCTTTTAGGTGCCAGGCACCATACTAGGCATTGGGAAGTAGTTAGCTAAGGTAAGTGGCTGCCTTGTTTGGCACAACAGAAGGAGACCAGAGTGTGATGAGGTTAAACATCATAAGGATGTCAGGAACTCTTTCTAGGAGTTTGAATTTCAACGCATCATTATATTAAGTGAAATAAGCCAGGCACAGAAAGACAAGTACTTGAGGACCCCACTTAGGTCTGGAATTTTATAACTGTTGACCTTCAACTGGGTACGGTGGGTCATGCCTATAATCGCAGCACTAATGAGGCCGAAGCAGCAGGGCCTGCATGAGTCTGAAGACGGCTGTGGGGTGGTACAGAGAGTTCTAGGTCAGGTTGGACTACAGAAGGAGACCCCGTTTTAAACAGCCAGGAACAGTGATGTGTGCACTTGATCTAGCCTTTGAGAGGTGAAACCAGAAGGATGAGGCGTTTTGGGCCATCCTTACACACATGGCAAGTTTAAGGCCAGACTGAGCTGCGTGGGCCCTTTCCTCAAAAAACAAACCAACCAAATAAATAAGTTGATCTCACTGAAGTTGACAGTAGAATGTGGTGACCAGGGTCTGGGGAGAGTGGAAAGGAGGGAGAGGCCCATCAGTGAGTACGAAGTGACAGATGCAGGCTAGAAGCAGGGTGACTATAGATAACAAAAATATACTGTACATGGGCTGGAGAGATGGCTTAGCAGTTAAGCGCTTGCCTGTGAAGCCTAAGGACCCCAGTTTGAGGCTCGGTTCCCCAGGTCCCATGTTAGCCAGATGCACAAGGGGGCGCACGCGTCTGGAGTTCGTTTGCAGAGGCTGGAAGCCCTGGCGCGCCCATTCTCTCTCTCTCCCTCTATCTGTCTTTCTCTCTGTGTCTGTCGCTCTCAAATAAATAAATTAAATATATATATATATATATATATATATATATATATATATATATATACATACTGTACATTTCAAAAAGCCAGAAGTTTTTTTTTTCTAACTTTACATCCTAAGGAAATGATAACTGTTTGAGGAGATACAGATATATGTTTAACCTAACTTAAGCACTATGCAATGTATACAACACACTGAAAGAGCACACAGTATCCCACTTGTATATAGAGTTATTTTTTTAACTATCTTTGTTTTTCCTTTTTTGTTGTTTTTAATGAGAGAGAGAGAGGGAGAGGGAGGGAGGGAGGCAAAGGAGAATAGGCACACCAGGGCCTCCAGCCACTGCCGTCAAACTCCAGTCGTGTGCACCACCATGTGCACATGTACGACCTTGTCCTTGTGTTGCCGTGGGCATCTGGAGTATGTGTGACCTGGAGAGTCAGACATGGATCCTTAGACTTCGCATGCAAGCGCCTTAATCACTGAGCCATCTCTCCAGCCCTGAAGTTATATTTTAATGCATCATTTAAAAATAATTTTTGGATCTAAGAGGATATAAATAAATCATATGGAAACCTACTTTATTGGAGAATGGAACACTCAGGAGCCATACATTGTTAGTAGAAAATTTTCAGTGCCAGGGATGAGATACCTTCCAGTGAGTTGTTGGCCACAGAGGTCCCTGATGCCCCAAAACATTGTAGGCTATTGCCATGGTCCTTGGTTTCCCACCAGGAATAGATGATAAGACCCTATTGCTGAAGACTCCACATACTTGGGCTGCAAGGCCACTGAGAAATCCTGCTGGAACTGAGCTAATAACCTCCTCCATGCAGACCAGCTGACAGAAAGCTGGAAGAAGCCATTCTGCATGCAGTTCAATGGGAGAGAAATCACCAGTGAAGATACTCAACAGTGGACACTGCAAGCCTTATATTTGGCCAGCCAGGCCAAATGAGCCAACAGGTGCAATAGTGGCATGTCTGTCATGGTGAAAACCAACTGCCCTCTAATTGGACTGGAGGTCTGCTCCATGGGAGGGAATACATCCCTGAGATTGAAAATTTAAAACAGGGGTAGGCATGAGCCCTAGGGGTGTAACATATGCTGCTATCTGGCTAAATGTATATACTATGCTCACCAAACAGCCCAATAAGCACTTCTCTTAATGTTCATACCCATATATTAATGCTACTCTCATTTTTGGTAGAGAACCTTCTCTTTTCAGATGTCAGTGAACTTGGAATGACTCAGAAGGCATCGTGGTGCTGGGAAGAAGTGACAGAGGAGTGCTCAGCACTGCAATATCTCTATCACACCTTCCAAGGCTCAGGGTCCATTGCAGAAGAGGTGGCAGAAAGAATGTGAGAGCCAAAGGAAGGGTAGGACTCCTTACAACATGCTCCCTCCAGACACAAAATGGCCTGGATATCCATGACCTCACAGGGCCTGACACTACCTACACAAGACCATCATAATAGGAGGAAAAGATGATGACATCAAAATAAAAGAGAGACTGATTGACAGGAGGAGGGGACATAATAGAGAATGCAGTTTCAAAGAGGAAAGTGGGGGGGAGGAGGGAATTACCAAGGGATATCATTTACAATCATGGAAGTTGTTAATAAAAATAAATTAATTAATTAAAAAAATAATTTTGGGGGGCTGGAGAGATGGCTTAGTGGTAAAGCATTTGTCTGTAAAGCCAAAGGATCCTGGTTCAATTCTCCAGGACCCACGTAAGCCAGATGCACAAGGGGGCACAGGCATCTGGAGTTCATTCGCAGTGGCTAGAGGCCCTGGCACACCCATTCCCTCTCACTCTCACACTCTCTCTCTCTCTGCCTCTTTCTCTCTCACTCTCTCAAACAAACAAATAAATAAATAAAAAGAAAGTCATGTTTCCAGGTGTGGTAATACACACCTTTAATACCAGCACTTGGGAGGCAGAGGTAGGAGGATTGCCATGAGTTCAAGGCCACCTTGAGACTACATAGTGAATTCTAGGTCAGCCTGAGCTAGAGACCCTACCTCCAAAAAAAAAGACAATTTTGTTTAAAAATAATAACTTTTAAGAAGAGCCAGGAATAAATGCATAATCTCTTAATTTAAAAATAATACTTTTTGTTGGGCATCGTGGTGCATGCCTTTAATCCCAGGACTCAGGAGGTAAAGGTAAGAGGATCACCATGAGTTTGGGGCCACCCTGAGACTATATAGTGAATTCCAGGTCAACCTGGACTAGAGTGAGACCCTACCTTGAAAAAAAACAAAAATAGGGCTGGAGAGATGGCTCAGCAGTTAAGGCATTTGCCCACAAATCTTGAGGACCTGAGTTCAATTCTCCAGTGCCTACATAAAGTGAAATGTACAAAGTGGCACATGCATCTGGAGTCCATTTGCAGTGGCATGCCCATTCTCTCTATCTTCTATGTCTTTCTTCTTGCAAATAAATAAATAAAAATATTATAAAGGAGAGCCAGGCATGGTGGCATACCTCTTTTAATAATAATAATGATTTTTGCTGGGATGTGGGTCAATGGTGGCCTAGCTTGTACAAGACCCTGGTTTGATCTAAAGCACCATAAAAAATAGCAACAACAAAGTTAATGAATAATTTACAAAGCATAAAATCATACAGTTTTGATGGGTAAATTGTATAACATGAATTATATCTCAATAAAGCTATTAAGAACAGGGTGTGGCAATACGTTCCTATATTTTCAGCACCTAAGAGCCTGAGGCAAGAGAATTGTCATGAGATTCAGGCCAGCTTGGGCTACAGAGAGAAACCATGTCTCAAAACTCCAAAAAAAAAAAAAAAAAAAAGCCGGGCGTGGTGGCGCACGCCTTTAATCCCAGCACTCAGGAGGCAGAGGTAGGAGGATCGCCATGAGTTCAAGGCCACCCTAAGACTACAGAGTTAATTCCAGGTCAGCCTGGACCAGAGTGAGAGCCTACCTTGAAAAACAAAACAAAACAAAACAAAAAACCTCCAAAAAAGCCGGGCATGGTGGTGCACACCTTTAGTCCCAGCACTTGGGAAGCAGAAGTAGGAGGATAGTCATAAGTTCGAAGACAGCCTGGAGCTACAGAGTGAGTTCCAGGTTGGCCTGGGCTGAAATGAGACCCTGCCTCAGAAAAAAAAAAAAAATCTCCCAAAAAAGTTTTAAATCCCATAGTAGCCAGGCATAGTGGTGCATGCCCTTAATCCCAGCACTCGGGAGACTAAGCAGTTACTACCATGAGTTAGAGGCCAGCCTGAGGCTACAGAGTGAGTTCCAGGGCAGACCGGGCTGGAGCAAAACCCTGACTCAAAAACAAAAAACAACAGAAATTCCCGCAAGGGTGTCCCACTGCCCACTGGGAAAGTCCAGCTGCACTTAGCTGCTGTGACCACAGAACAGCACTTAGGATGCCCCAGAGTTGTTCGTAAGCACTCTGTGTGAGCTGTCCCATCTCCACCTCTCAAAGCTCTCTAATGTAGCCATTATGCTTGCACCCATTTTGCAGATGGGCAAACTGACTAAGGGGATTTGAGTAACTTCCCTAAAATGACATAATTCTCTTGTGGTTATGTCTAGCCTGGGCACGTCTTGCAATGTGTTTTAAGAACCTGTTTACATGTCTCTCCCTTGGACAGCAGGTCAAAGCACTTGACTATGGTGTCTGTTTAGAGCTATAGGTCTTGCTCCTGAGTCAACCACTGTCAGACCTGATTCAAGAACCTTAAATGAGGGTAGAAATGCCAGGGATGGGTTCACTGATCACACAGTCTTGGACTTAGGTTCAGCTCCTACACTCTATTCCCAACTCCCAGAAGATACATTCTAGAATCTGTTTTCTCCTGAGCGCTGGTGTGACTTCCCTCTCCAAAGCCTGTCTCCCCTCCTGGGACCTTAGCCTGTAACCAAGAGGTTGTCCCTAGCCACAGTCACTGGGTGCACCCTGGGGCCTGGCTCTGTTCCCCAGAGCTGCAGGCTGAGGACAGGAAGTTCTTCCCAAGGCCCCTACCCAGGACCCTCCCTCGCTCTCTCTTGAACCAACTCATACACTAGGTAGCAGCTGCCTCCACACTAAAACACTGCCACTGTCCCCATGGCCTGGCAAGGGGCACTGGATCTGATGGGGACTTCAGGAAGTGGATAGATAGGTTTGGAGAAATACAGGTTTCCGGGCTGCAGAAATGGCTTAAGTGATTAAGGCACTTGTCCACAAAACCTAAGGACCCAGGTTCAATTTCCCAGAACCCACGTAAGCCAGATGCACATGGTGGCACATGCATCTGGAGTTCGTTTGTGGTAGCTGGAGGCCCTGGTGTGCCCATTCTCTCTCTCTATCTATCTGCCTCTTTCTCTCTGTCTCTGTCTCTCCTCATAAATTTAATTAATTAAAGAATATTTTTCAGAAAAAAGAAATACAGGTTTCCTCAGAGGACAGTGGGAGTGACCACTGTTCTGAAGGGCTTGGTGACAGATGACTCAGCAGTAGTATCACTCCAAGGGAAGCAGTTTCACCCACCCAGGCCTCTGACAGTTAGGGTCTCCTGCTCCTAACCTTATTCTGAAAGTTAGTATCTTGTTCAACCTATTTGTGGACATTTCCTGTGCGATTTTTTTTTTTTTTTTTTTTTTTTGGTAAGCATTCCTACACTAACAGCTTGGCTTGGGGACAACCTTAGTCTGCTGAGAACTCTGGAGAAGCAAGACAGCTAGTGCACGTGTCTCTTCTTGGCAAGGCTGGCCATGCCCTGTGACTCTCACATTCTTCCCTCGTGCCCAGACTTCCAGGCCCTAAGACCAGATGGTGAAATCTGGGAAACCACAAGCCCCCAGAGTCCAGGGAAAACGGCACTGTGCCTGCCCCTCAATGTCCTGCCAATTCATCCTTTCCTGTGCGCCCCAAGAGGAGCCAGGCGCCGGGGGCCTCGGCATGCAACAGGGAAGCCATGGCTCTAGGAAACCGAGGCTGACAGAGGCTGGTAGAATGCCCAGGAGGCCTGGCTCCCCTCAGGGCCCTCAGAGCCCTGGGCAACCCTTCAGACTCTATTCTCTGTTGATAGACAGCTCTGCTCAGACAGACCTCTCCGCCCCCCCCCCCCCACACACACACACCTTCAAAAACTAGCAAGATCTCAAGTTGGATGTCTCTCTGCCCTGGAGAATTTTGCTCCAGGTGGCCCCCTTGAGTCCCTCTTCTCCAGCAGGGACAAAACAAAGTCAAGCTTTGATACCCAGGGCAAAGGCAGCCACAGAGGAGCAATGAACACAACAGAGTCCTGGCCCTCTAGAAAGGGAAGTGGGGAGCTGAGAAAAGGTCTCCCACCAGGGCTCTCGTCTCTCGCCTTGCTGGGGACACACCTGCCACTCTGAGACCCTCCCCAGCCCCTGAAGGAAGTAGAGCACTTACCATGATAGAGAAGATGAGGGGAATGAGGTTGAGGGGCCAGACAGGACAAAAGCAAGAGGCGATGGCAAGGACAAGGTAATCTTTGGGGACTTCTTGGTCCTGGGCATAGGAGGTGGTGATGATGGAAGATGCCCGCCTTGAGCTGACCCGGGAAGGGGAGCCAGGGAGGGAGGTCTCGAGGTGCCCTTCAGAGATCACCTTGAAGGGCAGGCTGTGGCCATTCTGCTCCAGGTCCAGAGCCCCCGACAGGGACTTGGACAGATTCAGAGCTTTGTCATCTTTGCTCTCCACCTTGGTGAGGAGTTTCTCCATTTCGGGAAGCTCCAGCGGTGACGTGGAGCCCAGGTCCTGCGCTGGGGTAAACTGAGGCAGCACTGGGTTGGCCATGTTCGCTAGAGTCTGGGGCTTCCGCAGGTTCAGGACAGGATAAGGGGCTCAGCGCACCATTCCCCGGCACAAGGACAGAAGCGCCACCCAGGAGACTGAGGGCCAGCCGCTGCTGAGAGGCTCCGGGTGGCCTTGTCAAGGCCAGCGTTGTCCAGAGTTCCCGCCTGCTGCCGCCCGTGCCGAGCTCCCAGGACGCCAGAGCCTTCAGCGCCGTTCAAATTTGAAGCCAGTTTTGCTGGCGCTGCTGACGGCACAGCTGGGCGGGGAGGCAAAGGAAAAGCTCAAAGAGCAGAGAGAGAGCAATGCGCCTCTCCTCTCCTCTCCCCTCTCTCCTCTTTTCTCCTTGAGTAAGTAAGGCTGAAGCTGAGGCAAGGGGTGTGTGTGTGTGTGTGTGTGTGTGTGTGCATGTGTGTGTGTGTGACACAGCCTCCTCCTCCCTGCTCTCCTTGAAGATGTGTTTCCTTTTCAATTCCCTTCTCCCCAGAGAACCACTCAGCAGCATCCCGCCTCTGCCCCAGCCCAGCTGGCCCAGCCCGGTGCAACCCAGCCCAGCCCAGTCCACAGAGACTGGGACCAGCTTCTGGCTTCTTTTGCAGCCCTGGGACATTCTTCTCTGGGCCAGGGGCTCTGGATAGGAGAAAGGAAGGAAGGAAGGAAGGGAGGGAGGGAGGGAGGGAGGGAGGGAGGGAGGGAGGGAGGGAGGGAGGGAGGGAGGGAGGGAGGGAGGGAGGGAGGGAGGGAGGAAGGAAGGAAGGAAGGAAGGAAGGAAGGAAGGAAGGAAGGAAGGAAGGAAGGAAGGAAGGAGAGAGTGGTCCCAAATGCATGTGCCTTCTGTTTCTCTTCTACCAAGCAGGTTCATACCTCCTCCTGTTTGTTGGGAAAGGCTGAGACATGGGCTTATCAGATCCCACCCAGCTCTGACCATCGACCCCTAGGGTATCTAGGTCAGAGCCTGCCTCCTCCAGAGGGAAGCAGAGATGTGAGGACGGGGACCCCTGGGGAACCTGGCAGGGATCTCTGCCTGGGTTTCTAAGCAGCTGACTGAGGGCGAGGAAAGGGGCCTATGGAGCTGCTATCCCATCTCGTGCCCATCAGATCCCTTCCACAGTGTTGGAAGCAGCAGGTGGAGACCTTCCTGGTCAGAGGCTGTTTGGGAAGATGCCATCTCTGAAGTGCCTTAGGTTCTGGCTGCCTTTCCTCTGAATCTCTCTCTCTCTCTCTCTCTCTCTCTCCCTCTCCCTCTCCCTTTCTCTGTGATTCTTTCTCTTTCTCTATCTCTGCCCTCTCTCCTCACCTTGTTATTTTTTAAAAAAATATTATTTATTTATTTAAGAGAGAGGCAGAGAATTGGCGCTCCAGGGCCTCCAGCCACCGCAAAAAATTCCAGATGCATGCGCCCCCTTGCATCTGGCTCATGTGGGTCCTGGAGAGTTGAACCCCGGATCCTTTGGCATCGTAGGCAAATGCCTTAACCGCTAAGCTATCTCTCCAGCCCCTTACCTTGTTTTATAAGGGTGAGCCAGAGCCCCCAAGGTTTGTGGTAAACTCCCAAGGTCGTGTATGATGTGGAAAGCCAGGGCTAGAAGGGTCTCAGAGGTCATGCACTTCAAATTTGTTGTGGTTATAATTTAGAATCGGAGGCCCAAATCGGAGCGGGACTCTCATCTCGGGCTGAATCTCATCAAACAGCAAGTGCTGGGGCCGGCGAGGAGCACCGCAGCTGCATTAGTGGGAGGAATCGGCTCTGGGTGGTTTAAGAAACGCTGCTTCTCTGCGGGGCGTGGGGGCGCGCTTAATCCCAGCACTTGGTAGGCAGAGGTAGGCGGATCCCTGTGAGTCCGGGGCCACCCTGAGACTACATAGTGAATTACAGGTCAGCCTGGGCTAGAGTGAGACTCTACCTGGAAAAATACAAAATAAAATAAAATAAAAGATAGAATGAACAAGACATAAAGATGCCTTTTAGATTTAACAGAAGAAAAGAAAAAGCCAAGAAGTACTTAGAATGGTCCTGGCAGCGACAACCAAGTTGCCTGGATGAGCTGGCTGGGGTTTAGGGCACTTGGGGATCAGGTCCACTTTGCCACTGGAAGCGGCTGAGTGTGCAGTGCCACCTAGTGGCTGACGGTGATAAGGGCATGAGCAGAGTTGGAAAGGGGATAGGGAGGGAGTTTGGGCTGTTCTGGTGAGACAAACCCGTACAACAGTGCAATATACTGGTCCTGTCGGCAGTGGCCCATGCAAGGTTCCATCCAGGAGTTACCTGGAGACCTATATATTATATTCATACTTGGTATTGGCCTGCACAATATAGACTTAACACAAGTTTAAAAAAAAAATACTAGCCGGGCGTGGTTGCCCACGCCTTTAATCCCAGCACCTGGAAGACAGAGGTAGGAGGATCGCTGTGAGTTCGAGGCCATCGCGAGACTACACAGTGAATTTCGGGTCAGCCTGGACTAATGTGAGATCCTACCTCTAAAAACCAAAAAGACATAAAGAAAGAATTGGGATTTCAGGGACTGGGAATATGGCTCAGTAGTTAAAGACACATGCTTGCAAAGTCTGCTGGCCCTGAGTTCAATTCCCCAGCCACCCATCTAAAGCTGGACAGGCATTCATTTGCAGTGGCAAGACAACCTGGTGTACACACACACAAACACACACACACACACACACACACATAAATTTTGAAAAGAATTGGGATTTCAGACTTTTTAATTTTTTTTCCGGTTTTTCGAGGTAGGGTTTCTCTCTAGCCCAGGCTGACCTAGAATTCACTATGTAG
Source organism: Jaculus jaculus (assembly GCF_020740685.1). Taxonomy (NCBI): domain Eukaryota; kingdom Metazoa; phylum Chordata; class Mammalia; order Rodentia; family Dipodidae; genus Jaculus; species Jaculus jaculus. The sequence goes on along the minus strand of NC_059110.1, from coordinate 84,484,478 downwards.
TCTGAGTGGCATTGAACTCACAGTGATCCTCCTACCTCTGCCTCCTGAGTGCTGGGATTGAAGGCGTGCGCCATCTCGCCCAGCTCCAGACTTTTTAATTTTTGAATGTGTGTGTGTGTGGTGTGTGCTTATGCATATATGTGTGGTATATGTGTTTGCATGTTTTTAGGCAAACATGATTATGTGGGGTGTGTATATACGTATGTGCACCTGTGTGTAGAGGCCAGAAGTTTACATCAGGCGTCTTCACCAATTTAATTAATCTAGCTAGCCAGTTTGCCCTGGAAATCTACTTGTCTCTTACAGGCACATGTCACCACGCCCACCCAGTATTTATGTGAGTGCTGGGGACCCAAGCCCAGGCTCTCACACATGCACAGTAAGCGCTTTGCCCTATGAGCCGTCCGCTGCCCCTAGTTTCTGACTTTTTTTTTTGAGAGCAACAGACAGAGAAAGAAAGAGGCAGAGAGAGAGAGAGAATGGGCACGCCAGGGCTTCCAGCCACTGCAAAGGAACTCCAGACGCATGCGCCCCCTTGTACATCTGGCTAACGTGGGTCCTGGAGGCTTCACAGGCAAGCACTTAACCGCTAAGCCATCTCTCCAGCCCTGGTTTCAGACTTTTAACATGAAGATCTTGGAACTCTGGACCAATTTCCTATAGAAATGGACTCAGTTAACTCTGTAGATGGGCTTTGAATCCCTTGACCAACTCTGTGTTCATGGGGCCCAGCCCACCTGGGGATCCCAGTCAGGATCTGAACCCTGACCCCGCTGGCTGTGTGGCTCCACGAAGTCCCGAGGAGCTGCAAGCTGCTAAGCAGTGCCACGATATTATTATTCTCTGGAATCTACAAATTAATTCTCACCAAGCAGGGTGGCCCATGGCTGTGAGCCCAGCACTCTGGAGGCAGGAGGATGGTGCGTTCTAGCTATCCTGAACTACATAGGAAAACCTCATCTCAAAAACAAAACACAGGAATTACCATTGTTTGGCATCACATTGCCCTCTGTATGTTTATGTTAATGCCCATAGATTAGTACTGCTCTCCCGAGTGGTCAGAGAAGCTCCTTTCTTTCTTTCTTTCTTTCTTTCTTTCTTTCTTTCTTTCTTTCTTTCTTTCTTTCTTTTCTTTTCCTTTCTTTTCTTTCTTTCAGATGACAATGAATCCTGGAGAGACTCAAAACTCATCAGAGTGCTGAGAAAAAGTGACTGTTGAGTGCTCAGCACTAAATGAGACATCTCTTATCACAGTTCCAAGGCTGAGGGAACAGTGCAAAAGAGGAGGCAGAAAGAATGCAAGAGCTAAAGGACGGGAAGGAATGCTGTCTTCCAGACACAACATAGCTGTTGCATTTCTGACCTCACAATGGTTGTCATTACCTGCACAAAATTGGGCTCATCAACATGTCATCATGGATGATGGAGGAGAGTAAAACAGAAAGACAGAGAGAGAGAGAGAGAGAGAGAGAGAGGGAGAGGAGAGAAGCCTTAAGAGTACAATGCCTAGCTGGCTGTGGTGGCGCACACCTTTAATCCCAGCACTCAGGAGGCAGAGGTAGGAGGTTCACCATGAGTTCAAGGCTGCCCTGAGACTACGTAGTGAATTCCAGGTCAGCCAGGGCTAGAGTGAAATCCTACCTCAAAAATACCAAAAAAAAAAAAAAAAACAACAAACAAACAAACAAGAGTGCAATGCCTGCTCTTCTTGTCTGACTAAATGTGTATATTATGCTCACCAAACACCCTGTAAGCGCTTTACTTAACATTCATACCCATAGATCAATGCTACTCTCACTTTTGGTTAGAGAAGCTTCTCTTTTCAGATGGTGGTGACCACTAGGATGACCCAAAAGGCACCATAATGCTGAGAAGTGAGAGAGAAGTGCTCAGCACTGAAACACCTCTAGCACACCCCCCAAGGCTCAGGGTCCACTGCAGTCCATTCTTTGTGCATATCAGTTCTTTATAGAGGTGGAGGAAAGAATGTAAGAGCCAAAGGAAGGGTACAGCTGCTTACAATGCAATCGTCCAGACAGAAATTGGCCTCAATATCCATGACCTCACAGTGCCTGGCAATACCTTCACAAGATCCTCATAATAGGAGGAAAAGATAACATCAAAATAAAAGAGAGACTAACAGAGAGAGGGGAGGGGCTATGATGGAGAGTGGATTTGTGAACAAGAAAGTGGGGGAGGGAATTATTATGGCTTATTGTCTGTAAGTATGGAAGCTTTCAATTAAAAAGACAGAGAGATATCAAAATAAAAGAGGGGTGCCGGGCATGGTGGCACATGCCTTTAATCCCAGCAGTTGGGGGGCAGAGATAGGAGGATCACCAAGAGTTCAAGGTCACCCTGAGACTACATAATGAATTCCAGGTCAGCCTGAGCTAGAGTGAGACCCTGCCTCAAAAAAAAAAAAAAAAAAAAAAAATAGAAGAAGGACTAGTTGGAAAGAAGGGAATCAGGATGGGGGGATCAGATGATCCAAAGTAATCAAAGGGGATTATGGCCAAAATACATTATGAACATGTATAAAATTTTTCAAGAAAAAGTTTAAAACACAACAATTATCATATACTCATATAAAAGTTGACTTTCCTTCAAACACTATTTGAGCCGGGTGTGATGGCAATGCCTTTAATCCCAGGCAGAGTAGGGACTGCCACCAGTTCAAGGCCAGCCTGGGATTAGAAGGTGAGTTCCAGGTCAGCTTGGGATAGAGTGAGACCCTACTTCGAACCCCCCAAAAACCAAAACACCATTTGAGTGGACTGTTCAATTAATCTTGTGAATAACCAATTTCTTTCTTCATGCATATCAGTTCTTTATAGCTTTTGGCCATGGCAGCTCTGTTGTATATGTTTTCACTTTCTAGCATTTTCCTTTTGACTTACATTTAATACTATCATTCCGGGGTGGGTTTTTTTTGTGCTATATTTGGAATTTGGATAAACCTAGCTGCTTTAAGATGAAAACCTCCATTTCTTTAATAATCTCAAATTTATCTTTCCTTGACATCAAAATCACTCATTGTGAAAAACGCGTGGGATCTTGGGAATCAGATTTGGGTGTTGTGTTGTTGTTTTTTAATCAAACTCATGACCATAAGCCTCACCTACGGGTTGCTCTCCAGATTCGCTGGGATCCCACTTCTGAGGTGGCAAAAACCCAGGCTTTCCGAAGATACCATAAAGCCTTCTGTGGGTATGCAGTACCTGCAGTGTTGGCCAGAGCTGAGCCAGGCAGGAACCGATCTTAATGTAGGACAGTTCTACAGAATTGCCAGGGGAGGGATGGCTTTGTGCCTCACGCTCCCTTTGCAACCTTAGCCCAGGACTCCACTTCCCTTATTCCCTCTCCAAAACCTCTCCTGGAATATAAGTCTCTCATAATAGAGGCCCCTATTTGCTGGAAGCCCTGCTTGGAGCTATAAGCAAGACTTCCTGACCCCAGCCTTGGCCCTGCTCTCATCCCCTCCCCCGCCCCCTCCACTGCAAATGGCCCAGCTCACGGGTGAAGCCAATCACTACTTTAGCGCCAACTTTTTCCAAATAATTCCCTCGGGACCACAGGGAAGAGTGTCTTCTCTAGATGTCTCTCCTCCTCTGGGACCCCCCGGTTTGCCCAGCTGCTCACGGGGACTTGTCATGAGCCCGGGCCCAGGTCCCAGGTCCCAGGTCCCTGCTGGAAGAAGCTGTAGGTCCTGGCCCGCCATCCCAAGGTAAACCCCAGGCGCTCAATGACGCTTTCCTGTCACACTGGGCCACTGGGGTCCAGATGAGTCGTGGTCGAAGATGGAGGAGACAGGTTTTTATTTGCCTAATTCTCCTGCCTCTCCTATATCAAACTTGGGGCATCAGCCCAGGCCCGGGTAAAGGGGCCACAACATGCGGCCCTTATATCACAGCAAATGTTTACCCACACTCCCACACAAGTCCCACCGTCCAAAAGCAGCAAGAGAAAGCAGGGCTCAGAGGTACAAGAACGCAAAAGCCACTCTCCAAGAAAAGTCGAACAAGTCCCAACCTAAAACCCTGCTTCTTCCTTAGCACCCGAGGCCCGGAGGTAAGGGTGCTGCCCCAATCCCCAAAGTTCCTTCCCACTGGCAAGGCAGCCTCCTCTCCCACTCAAGACGCAGCCCCATCAGTTAATGCTCTGTCCGGGGCAGTTTTCGCAGTCTTCTCTTCTGTAGTCCTCCTGGCGGCCACCTTCCTTCCAGGACATCTAAGGGGCTGGGGGCAGGGTCAGGAGAGCTGGTAACCCAGCCCAGAGCCGGTTCGCAAGTAGCCCCGCTGCCACGGACTCGGCCCGGCCGGTGGAGCCCCAGGACATCGGCGCCAGCTCCCCATCGAGGCCTGGGCCGAGCCGGGTGTCTCGGCCGCCGCCCTGGGCTGCCTCGGGTGCGGGTGCGCGTGCGGGGAGCACGAGGCGCAGCGCGGAGCCGACGGTGGCGCGAACGGGCCGGCGAGACCCGGCGCCGCGGGCGTCGGCGCGGGCCGCGGAGGGCTGCAGCCCGCGTTCCCGGAGCCCGGGCCCCGCGCAGCGGCCTGGCCGTGGCACTCCAGGTGGCCGCAGGGCCAGCGGGGCGCGGGGCTGGCGCGCAGGACCAGGGAGAGCGCGGCGATGCGGTGGATGGCCCTGCGCAGCGTGGCGATCTTGGAGAGCCGCTTGCCGTCCAGGTCGTGGCGCAGCGCCCGCCGCAGCGCGTTGAACGCCTCGTTGTAGTCCAGGATGCGCTTGCGCTCGCGCACGTTCGCGGCCATGCGCCGCGCCTTGGACCGCGCCGGCCGCGCGCGCTTCCTGCCCGCCGCCTCCTCCGTCTCGCCCAGGCTGCGGGGCGCGCCGTTCTCCCGCAGCACCCCAAAATCCCTGCTAGCCTCGGGGCAAGAGCTCCCCAAGGACTCCACGGAGCCCTCCAGCCCCTTCAGCCCCTTCAGGCCTGGCCCTGGCGCTCTTCGGAACATGACCTACGTGCAGAACCCCCCCGCTGCTTCGGCGTTGGGTCCCCCGAGGTTTGCGGGGTCCACCTTCTGAGCTGGCTTGGGCGCTCCCTGGACGCGCCTTCTCTCGCTGGGCTTTATGGCACCACGTGGCTCCCCGCCCTCCCCATCCATCCATCTCCCTCCTGCTTTATTACCTGCCCCCAGGTAGGATGGTAAGGGAGGAACTGAGAGGAAGGAAGCAAGGAAGGAAGCAAGCAGATTCTTGTACACTGGACCAGCTGCTGAGCCTGGCCACGCCCCGGACTGCGCTCCAGCTGCCACAGGGAACTTGCTCTGCCTCACACCGGGGGACCCTCCGACGTGAGCTCCTCTTTCTCCTGAGCCCAGAAAGAGTGCCACATTTGGCCTCCGGTCAGAACAGCCCACAGGCTCACAGAAGACTAGAAATGGTGGGTTGGGGTGTTTCAGGAACTTTGAAAGTTCTTGTCAACTCCTGGGAGCAACCACAAAGCTGTGTCACTAAGGGAAAAGGCACAAGCATCTCAGAGGATTCAGAAGGGAGGGGCAGATCTGACGCAGGAGGAAAACGGAATGATCGGGTCAGACTTTTTCAGGTACCAGCCTGAAGCTGGCTGAGATTCTGGGTTGGAGATTTTTTTTTTATAATATTTTATTTTAGTTAGTTTTTCGGGGTAAGGTCTCACTCTAGTCCAGGCTGACCTGGAATTCACTCTGTAGTCTCAGGGTGGCCTTGAACTCACAGTGATCCTCCTACCTCTGCCTCCCAAGTGCTGGGTTTATTTACTTATTTCAGAGAGAAAGAGGCAAGGGGGTGGGGGTGGGGGGAGAATAGGAACACCAGGGGCCTACAGTCCCTTCAAACGAACTCCAGACTCATGTGCCACTTTGTGCATCTAGCTTACTCGAGTCCTGGGGAATCAAACCTGGATCCTTTGGCTTTGCAGGCAAAGCCCTTAACCACTAAGCCATCTTTCCAGCCCTGGGTTGCACTTGTAATTGAGTTCAGCTCTCTCTCTACCTCCTCTGGGTAGAGCTCGGCTGAGTCAGCAGCAGAGAGTGATGGAGACTTGATGCTCCCGGCTCCCCTTGTAGTGTGGTCAGCGGCGTCCTGCAGAGCCCTGCACCTACACACAGTACTGTTGTGTTGTGAGTACAATGAACAGTCCCTGCTGCTACCACCAGTGATTTCAGTATTAAATAGGGTCTCGGCGGGGGAGGGGTTGTGTGTTGGGGATATAGTTCACTCATTAGAGTGCTTGCCTGGCAGGCACAAAGTCCTGGGGTTGATCCCCAGCGCTGAATAAACCAGGCAGGGTGGTGTGCATCCATGATCCTAGCACTTGTGAGGTGGGGAGATAGGGGCAGGATGATCAGAAGTTCAAGGTCATCCTTGGCTACATAGTGAGTTTGAAGCCAGCCTGAGCTACATGAGACTATGCCTCAAAAAAAAAAAAATCCTTAAACCTAGAGAAAGAATCTCAATGGAATTGCACACAGCCATGCGTGAGGTATCAGAAGCACCATAAGAATGAATCTCTTGGGCTGGAGGGAGGGCTTAGCAGTTAATGCATTTGCCTTTGAAGCCAAATGAACCAGGTCCAATTTCCCAGGACCCACGTAAGCCAGATGCACAAGGAGGCACATACTTCTGGAGTTCATTTGCAGTGGCTAGAGGCACTGGCACACCCATTCTCCTCCCTCTTTCCTTCCTTCTTTCTTTCTTTCTATCTACTTACCTACCTATCTATCTCTCAAATAAATAAATATTTTTAAGAATCAAAATAATAATAATAATAATAATAATAAAATCCTTTTCCCAGCCACAATCCAAATTCCTCCCAGATGCTACAGCCTGTTGTGGCATCAGCTGAAATGAGTTGGTAGTTCATGTCCATCTCACTGACAGCATTACCCCATGACCCCATTACTTCAAACTGAATATCCCCACACAGGAAAAGAGCACACACTAGGAAACAAACTGCTTTTATTTGTTCTAGTTCATCTGTCTTGCTCACTACACTGAAGGACTGTGTATCTCTCCTGGGAACAATTCCTCTAAAATGTGCAATATATGTGGAATAAAAAGCAGCTAGATGCCAGGTGTAGTGATGTATTCCTGTGATTCCAGAACTCAGGAAGGCTGAGTCAGGAAGATCATGAGTCAAGGATAGCTTAGGCTACATAGTGAGACTCTATTTCAAAATAAGGCATGAAGGCTGGGGGTGTAGCTCAATGGTACAGTGCCTGCACACAAGACCCTGGGTTCAAACCCTCACTCTACAAAACAAAGGAAACGCAAATAGATAGAACCAGATGTTTTCTCCATACAGAGCATCACCCCACCATCCAGGAACTGGATGTCAGTTTCACTAGGTCTCAGATCAGAAGATAAGGACAGGCCACAGCTCGGGCATATAGTTCCAGAATATCATATTCTATGGCCATCTCTTTTCTACCTCCAAAATCCTTTAGCCCCTTGAAGCCACCCTAAGAGGTTTATTTTTGTTATTTTTTTCTTTTTTTTGGTGTGGGTGTGTGTGAGAGAGAGTGGTGTTGTGGATATGGGTGTGTTGTTTTTGAGGCAGAGTAATCCAGAACTCACTCTGTAACCCAGGCTAGCCTGGAACTCATGGCAATCCTCCTATCTCAGCCTCCTGGGAATATAGAATGGGAGCCACCATACCCAGCTACCACCCTAGAGATTTCCAAGTCACTGTACTGTTCACCCAAGTGGACCCTGGGGTTCTGGGTCTTGCACACCCCCTGAGAAAAGCCTGGCTTCAACTAGGGGATAGGAAGGGGAGCAGAGCACCTGGACCAGTCATTGCATGAGAGTCAGCTGGGAGAGGAAGCTTGGTGGAAGGAGCTCTCTTCCTTCCCCACCCAGTGGCTCCTCACAATGTGACCTTGGGCCAGTCATGTCCCCATCTACATTCCTCAGTTTCCTTCTCTTGGAAAAAAGATACCTTCTCTGTGAGACTGTAGGCAGGACACTCAGGTTGCTGGGTGTACTACAAAATAAAAATTTGGGGTCATGGGCTGGAGAGATGGCTTAGCGGTTAAACGCTTGCCTGTGAAGCCTAAGGACCCCGGTTCGAGACTCGGTTCCCCAGGTCCCACATTAGCCAGATGCACAAGGGGGCGCATGCGTCTGGAGTTCGTTTGCAGAGGCTGGAAGCCCTGGCATGCCCATTCTCTCTCTCTCCCTCTATCTGTCTTTCTCTCTGTGTCTGTCGCTCTCAAATAAATAAATAAATATTAAAAAAAAATTTGGGGTCTTTGGCCCAACATATTAAGAATTTGAGGGCTAGGGCTAGAGAGATGGCTTAGTGGTTAAGCGCTTGCCTGTGAAGCCTAAGGACCCCGGTTTGAGACTCAATTCCCCAGGACCCACGTTATCCAGATGCACCAGGGGGCACACGCATCTGGAATTCATTTGCAGTGGCTGGAGGCCCTGGCGTGCCCATTCTCTCTATCTGTCTCCCTCTCTCTCTCTCTCTCTCTGTCACCTTAAAATAATAAAATAAATAAAAATAAACAAACAACAACAACAACAAAAAGAATCTGTGAGCTACAGAGATGGCTTAGCAGTTAAGGTGTTTGCCTAAGGACCCAGGTTTGATCCTCCAGTACCCACATAAAGCCAGATGCACAATGTGGCACATGCATATGAAGTTTGTTTGCAGTGGCTAGTGGCCCTGGCATGCCCATTCTCTCCCTCTCTCTCTCTCTCTCTCTCTCTCTCTCTCTCTCTCTCTCCCCCTTTCTCTTTCCCCCTCTTTCTCTGTCAAATAAATAAATAATAATAATAATAAAAACATTTGAACATGATGACAGAGCATTAAATCTAACCAGGAGCTTAGAAGCACAACACAGTCCCAGGCCTCTGGGGAAAGATTCACCTACAAGACCTTTACTACAGACTAGGGGAAGCAAAAGGGCAAGCCCTGAGCACCCCCATCCCTAGGAAGGAATGGAGGAGGAGTATCCAAGCAAGGCTTCCTTCCCTTTGATCTCCAGGGAACCTCTCAGAAGCTGAGGGGAGGGTACCAGTGCTATTAAGATCATTATTGTTTTGGCTGATTATGACTATGCAGCATACTTTCCAGAGGAGGTGAGCTCTAGGATGCCAAGTCACTGAAGAAGGAAGGTGCTAGAAGCATTTTAAGCACTGTTACTGACTTCTACCAGGTTCTTATTGTAGGCCACACATTGTAGTGCGTGCTTTTAAGCATACATTATCTTGGCCTCACAACAATCCTATATAGAAAGCCTATTATTATGATACCCATTATACAGACTGCAGACTAGGGCTCAGAGAGTTAAGGAATTTGTGCCAAGCCAGTGGGTTGTGCTGTAGTATGGCTCCTAATCTTAACCTCTCTGGGCTGGACCTACACTCTCAACTCACAAGCACCCTTATGGTAGCAACAAAAATCTGCCCCCCCCACACACACACACCCCCGCTCCGACTGCCTGCAGCTATTCAAGGCCTGGCATTTGTCTTTTGAAATAAAAACAACTGGGGGTGGGGCATAGGGGTTGATCACTTGCTTGACATGTTCAAGGTCCTTAGTTCCATCCCCAGCAAGTGGATAGGATTGTGGATGAAGGGATTTAAATAGATTCAACTATCAAGCAGGGAAGCATATATCTATGATCCCACAGTAGTGAGGCTGGAAGCAGGAGGATCAAGTCCAGCCTAACCTACAGAGTGAGAGCCTGCCTCAAAAAAAAAAAAAAAAAAAAAATGCTGGAGAGATGGCTTGGTGTTTAAGGTGCTTGCCTGAGAAGCCCAAGGGCCCAGGTTCAAATACCCAGCACTCACGTAAGCCAGATGCACATGGTGGCACATGCCTCTGGAGGTCATTTGCATTGACTAGAAGCCCTGGCATGCCCATTCTCCTTCCCTCCCTCTGTAATACATATATTTTTTGGGTTTTTCGAGGTAGGGTCTTACACTAGTCCAGGCTGACCTGGAATTCACTATGTAGTCTCAGGGTGGCCTCAAACTCACAGCCATCTTCCTACTTCTGCCTCCCGAGTGCTGGGATTAAAGGCGTGTGCCACCATGCCCAGCTCCTGTATTATATATATATATAAAATAAACCAAGTATGAAAACAAAAAGGGTTTGGGTGGGAGCGGTGGCGCACACCTACCACTCAGGAAGCAGAGAACTGCTGTGAGTTCAAGGCCAGCCTGAGACTCCATAGTGAATTCCAGGTCAGCCTGGGCTAGACAGAGACCCTACCTCGAAAAACCAAAATATAAAATGAAGAAAACCAACGGAGGGAGATGACGGGGGAGAAGTGGGCTGGGAGGCAGGAGCGACTGGGAGCAGCCCAACCGCCAGCAGGCTGCGACTGAAGCTCACTGCCCAGGGGTTCTTAGCTCACTGCTACCAACACTGATGGGCCTGGTGGTCCACAAGATCCTAGGTATCACACATGTGACAGGCTCGTGACTACCAGCCCGTGAGGCCAGAGCAGCCTGAGGGGATCCGGGATCAGCTCCATGTGTGCACCTGTATCTTTGTCTGGGCTGACTTCTGGTGACAGACAGTGGGTCACTTTCCTCAGCAGCTTGGTGACCTTCCCTCCTCTGTGGGACCAGCTTGGCGACTTCCCCACCAGGTCACCTTCAGTTTTTTAATTAAAATATTTTCAATTATTAGAGAGTCAGAGAGAGAGAGAATGGGCAGCCCAGGGCTTCTAGCCACTGCAAACAAACTCCATACCTATGTGCCACCTTGTGCATCTGGCTCATGTGGATATTGGGAAGTTGAACCTGGGTCCCTTAGGTTTTGCAGGCAACCATCTCCTAACCGCTAAGCCATCTCTCCAACCCCCTTCAGTTTTCTTCTTCTTCTTTTTTTGTTTTGTTTTTTCGAGGTAGGGTCTCACTCTAGCTCAAGCTGACCTGGAATTCACTATGTAGTCTCAGGGTGGCCTCAAACTCACAGCGATCCTCCTACCTCTGCCTCCTGAGTGCTGGGATTAAAGGCATGCGCCATCACATCCAGCTCAGTTTTCTTCCTTTTATATGATAGTTGTTTTTTTTATTTTTTATTTTTGAATGGGGGTGCCAGGGCCCCCAGCTGCTGCAAACAAACACCAAAGGTACATGGCCACCTTGTGCAGCTGGCTTATGTGGGTCCTTGGGAATCAAACCTGGATTCTTAGGCATTCCAGGCAAGTGCCTTAACCACTAGGCCATCTTTTCAACCCACAGTTTCCTTCTTAAATCCATTTCAGAGTTTAGCACTTCTGCTGGGGCCTCCTGGAGGCCACCTCTAAATCTTCAGTGGCCAGCCCTGTGCCCCAGTAAGTGTGAAGAAATAGCTACTGAATGTTAGATGAATAGTACTAAAATAATCATAACAGACATGGTAGCCCACACCTGTAATCCCAGCACTAGGGAAACAGAGGCAGGAGGACTGTGAGTTAAGGGGCAAATACAATGTCAAGTTAGTGAGACCTGTCAAAGGAAGGGAAGAGGGAGGGGAGAAGGAGGAAGGTTAGAAGGAAGGATGGCAGGGAAGGAGGGAGCATGGAAGGGTGGGAGGGGGAAAAAGAGAGGAGGAAGAGAGAAAGAGAGGGTAGAATGAAGGGAGGGGGAAAGGAAGAGAGGGGAAAACGGGGGGGGGGAGTGAGAAGGATAGGAGAAAGAAGGGAAGGGGAAAGGGAAGAAAGGATGGATAAGCGAAAGGAAGGAAAGAAAAAGAAAAAAGAAAAAATGGGAAAGGACCCACGCTGCACAGTAGTTAATACAGGGATGGGGCTCTCGGGACAAACCGCGCAGCCCGGGAGCAGCGCCCGCGTGGTCCCGAGCCCGCGACCAGAGGCGCTCCGGGGCTAGGGGGGCACCGAGGGCTGCCGGGACGGCCGGCGCGCGGACTTCAAAGCGGCCCGCGTGGCCCCCGCGGCGGCCCCCGCCTGGAGCTCCGCTTCTCGGGCCGCGGGCGGGGAGGAGGGGCGGCCGCGTGATTTAGGGCCGGGCGTTTCCTCGGGGCCGCGAAAGTACCTATTATCGCTCCGGCTGGCCTGGATTTCAGAAATTCCTGCTCCTCTCTGGAAGTTCCGGCGTCGCTCCCCCGGGGGAGCACAGGATCCCACCTTGGAAGAAAGCCCGCGACCCGCCGCAGCTCCCGGCCCGGCCTTGCCAGCTCAGACCCTGGCCGGGGGCGCATGGACCCCCGGCTTAGTGGGAAGCTCTGGAATCCAGCAGATGTGAGCTCCCCCCCACACACACACCGCCCCGGGCTCGGTCCCTGCATGCATTCGGTCAACAACATGGGGGTGTCTGCTATGATATCAGGGCCTCCCTCACATGCTGGGTAAGCGCTCTCCACCCCAACAAAAATCACTGACTGCCTACTGTGTAGAAACTTGTGGTTTAGAGAAGTGATTCAAACAAACAAAGTCTTGTCCTCCTGGAGGCCACAACAAGGAGCAATAACAAAAAATAAGCTGTGCAATAAGTACATGCTGCAAAGCCCATTAACTGCCAGGCGCCTGTACTCCTAGCGTTCGGAAGGCTGAGACAGGAGGATTTTGAGTAGGACAGCCTGGATTACCAAAAAAAAGAATGTACTATGAGAGATGGTTTAGCGGTTAAGGCGCTTTGGAGAGATGGTTTAGCGGTTGAGGCAATTGCCTGCAAAGCCTAAGGACCCAGGTTCAATTCATCAGTACCCACATAAGCCAGGTGCACACGGTGGTGCGTGTGTCTGGAGTTTGCAGTGGCTAGGGGCCCTGGTGTGCCCATTTGCTCTATCTCAAATAATTTTTTTAAAAAATGAAAATGAAGCTGTGCATTGTGGCACCCACCTTTAATCCCAGCACTCGGGAGGAAGAGGTAGGAGGACCATCAGGAGTTCTAGGCTACCCTGCAACTACATAGTGAATTCCACGGCTAGAGTAAAACCCTACCTCGGGAAGAAAAAAAAAAAAGAGAGAGAGAGAGAAAGAGAGAGAGAGAACCAAGTCTGAACCCCAAGTTAGTGTGTGTAGCTCTGTTATGAGCTGCAAGGTGTGAGCAAATGAATAAACATAATGAAGTTTAAGTCGGGGTGGGGGAAGCATTTCATTTTCTTGGGTACAGCAAAGTAGCATGTACAAGTCTAGGGTTTGGAAGGAAGCCGAGTCTCAGGCCTCCAGTGAATTGCCTCTCAGAGAGAAGGCTTGACCCAAGACCCTGACCCCTGGCCTTCTTTCTACCCACCTAGGATGCTTCCTCCAAAGTAGTGCTTCTTCCTGGAAGGAACTCTTTTCCTTCTTCCTTTCATCTCCCTGCCTCAACACAGCCTTCATCAGCCCTGGAAATCTGATTCTTGCCACCACCTGAACCCATCTCCTGAAACTGCCTTCTCTCACTCATCAGCATTTCTTAGCCAGTTGAGTTAGTTAATTGAATACTTATCATCTGCCAGGATTTAGGTGAAGGGTTAGATAAAGAAGTTATCATATGCAAAGCAGACATGGTCCCTTGAGCTTGCTAGGAATGGGAAATGCCATATTGTAAGCCAATCATAACAGTGCCATGGAATGAGAGGCCAGAACTTGGTTTCCAAGGATGAGTAGGGGTTTGCAAAGCAGTGAGAATCAAGGGCACTGAAGATTAAGGGAGGGTATGGAAAGATGGCTCGATGGTTAAAGGTGCTTGCTTGCAAAGCCTAATGGCCCAGGTTCAGTTTCCCAGTACCCATGTAAAGTCTGATGCACAAAATGATACATGTATCTGGAGTTCATTTGGCCTTGGTGTGCCCCGCCCCAGCCTGCAAATGAATAAATAATTTCTTTTAAAAAGATTAAGGGGCCTGGAGAGATGACCTAGCAGTTAAGGCTCTTGCCTGTGAAGTCTAAGAATGCATGTTCCAATATCCAGGTCCTACGTAGCCAGGTGCAAAGTGACACAAACATGCAATGTTGTACGTGCACGCAAGGGGGCACATGTGTCTGGCGTTTGCTCACAGCAGTTGAAAGGTCCTGGTGCGCCCATTCTCTCTCTTCCTCTGCCTCTTTCTCTGTCTCTCTCTCTTTCTCAAAAATAAAATAATTTTTAAAAATCATTACAAAGGGGCTGGAGAGATGGTTTAGCGGTTAAGCGCTTGCCTGTGAAACCTAAGGACCCGGATTCGAGGCCCAATTCCCCAGGACCCACATAAACCAGATGCACAAAGGGGCACACACGTCTAGAGTTCGTTTACAGTGGCTGGAGGCCCTGGCGCGTCCATTCTCTCTCTCTCTCTCCCTCTGTCTCTCTCTATGTCTGTCGCTCTCAAATAAATAAATAAAAATAAACAAAAATAAAATACTTTTTTTTAAATTTTATTTTATTTTATTTATTTATTTGAGAGCGACAGACACAGAGAAAAAGGCAGATAGAGGAAGAGAGAGAATGGGCTCGCCAGGGCTTCCAGCCTCTGCAAACGAACTCCAGACGCGTGCGCCCCCTTGTGCATCTGGCTAACGTGGGACCTGGGGAACCGAGCCTCGAACCAGGGTCCTTAGGCTTCACAGGCAAGCGCTTAACCGCTAAGCCATCTCCCCAGCCCAAAAATAAAATACTTTTAAAAATCATTAAAAAGATTAAAGGCCAGGTGTGGTGGTGCACACTGTTAATCCCAGCACTCAGGAGGCAAAGATAGGAGGATTGCCATGAGTTCGAGGCCACCCTGAAAATTCAGAGTGAATTCCAGGTCAGCCTGAGCTAGAGTGAGACCCTAATTAAAAAAAAAAAAATAAAAAAAAATTAGGGGAACAATATGTACCTTGGCCTAGAAGTGTAAGGTCATGGTACATACAGAAAATACAGCAAATTGACTTTGCCAAACCATGAGATGGGAGACCAGGATGGGAGATGAGGCTTGTAGCTAGCTGGTTATCAAACTGAGGCAGAGCTGGAAGTGGTGGTGCACAACGATAATCCTAAAGCACCATGGAGGCTAAGGCAAGGAGACTGTGCGCTCCAAGCTGGCCTGCACCACATAGTGAGCCCCTGCTAAAGAAGTAGATGGAGACATGACATGTTATATGGGACTGTAGCTTGAGTTCATTTGATCATTGAAGGTGGATTGCCTAGGGGATAAGGATGCAGAGGGAGGGAAGAGTGTGAGCCAGGCAAGTGGCGGAGATAGGGACACTGGAATCAACACCTGTTCCGAAGAGAGCTGGCATGTTCTGTGGTGGTGACGGGGAGAGGTGCTAACTCCACATCCTCCTTCAAGACTGGAGGCCCGCGGCTTCTAGGCAGCCCCTGAAGTTGGTTCTCGAAGTATTGTCCAACTGTGGACAGGACATGGACACCTCTTCCTGGGCAGTTAAGGGACCTCAGGCACCAGAGGCTTGTGGCATTTCAACCTTTGAACGTCTTCCTGCCTTGGGGAGGGGTACCCCTAGGGTGGGGTTCAGAAGGCAGATGGTCCTGGCAAGGACAGACAGGATGAGCCCAGACACTTGGCCACTTGACCTGAGTCTGTTTGTGGGCTTCAGTGTCCTCTGGGGTCATCCAGAGGAGGGCACTGGCCAAGGTGTCAGTCCAGCCACCCCATTTCTCGCCATTCCTCCTCCAAGTTTGCCTAACTTCATCCCCCACCCTTCTTCCCATTGATTTCGCAAGCCACTTCAGTGCTGCCCACCAACTCCCTCTGCTGCTCCAAGTGATTCGGTTTGGGGTTTGTTGTTCCTAGCCAAGAATCTTGACAAGGAAAGAAACAGGAAGCAGCCACCCTGCCCCTTCTCTCTTCCTCCAGAGCCAATCCTGGTACCCACCATTTGCCAGGTTTAAGAGCTGGGGCAGTTCAGTTTCCTCATCTGTGGAGTGGATGCGGAAGGAGGCGGGGCTGGAGGTGCAGCCCTGCGGTACAGCACTTGCCTCGCTTGCACGAGGTCCTGAGTCCAATCCCCAGCACTGTGAAAGAAAGAGAGGGAAGGAAGGGAGAAACAGGGAGGGAAGGAGGGAGAGAGGGAGGGAGGGAGGGAGGAAGAAGGAAGGAAGGAAGGATTGGTCCCTGCATCTTAAAGCTGTAAGAATTCAATGACATCATGCACACACAGACAGCCTTTGGCCACATCCTTGGCACACAGTGGGCATTTAATAATATTATTCTTTTTCTGACGAACTTGGTACTCCAGAAGTCCTTTTTTAAAAAATATATATATTTTTTTATTTATTTAAGAGAGAGACAGAAAGAAAGAGAATGGGCATGCCAGGGCCTCTAGCCACTGCAAATGAGTTCCAGACACATATGCCACCCTGTGCATCTGGCTTACATGGGTCCTGAGGAATCAAACCTTTGGCTTTTTAGGCAGACGCTTTAGCTGCTAAGCCATCTCTCCAGCCCCAGAAGTTCTTTTTGCCAGGCTCATGCGCCGGCCCACACAGCAGTGCCCCTCAGTCAAGCACTCCTTCCCTCACTCCTTTTTTCCCACCACAGGACAAGCTAGCCTTTCATCTTCATTCTCCTCTGCTGGTCCCAAACCCCACAGCGGGTGCTGCTGTGTGGGGCTGAAGCCAACCATCATTTATTAGCTCTCCAGCCTTGAGCAAGGTTCTTAACCTCTTTGGACCTCAGTTTCCTTATCTGTAAAATGGAGAAGTGTAAGGCACTGCCTCATATGATTTCTTGTAATGATCAAATTAAACAGAGCACTTCATTAAGCTCTCAGCCGGGCTTCTGGAAGGTCCCTACGGATGTCCCTCCTGCTGCACTTGCTCCCCACCCCTCCCAGACTGTAAATCATCCACATGACCAACAGCAGCAGTTTCTACCCTCCCAGCCCAGCATCAACTCCTTATCCCTTCCACCCACTAATGACAGGGCCCTTGGCTTCTCATTAAGAAAATGACAAAGAGGTCTTTGTGCTTAACTGGGGTCCAATTGGTGAGACCTCCTCTAGTCAGTTGGAAGTAAGGCAGGAATGCCAGGGCTGGGGGCCTGGTGTGATATGGTGTCGATGGAAGGCTGTGCCTCTTGGGAGAGGCAGCCTCCACGCCAGTCAGGGTTGCTTAAGGCCCAAACTCTTGGGCAAGGACCCTGCTACCCTGGAGAAAGAAAACAAGGCTCCTCTACTGGACTCCAGAAACTGAGAGCCAGAAGTGGACTCAAGACATCGTTTTTGCCCTACTGAGTTTCAGTTTCCTCATCTGTCACATGGCAATGATAAGTGACAGTTACCTACCTTGTAGGGTGAGAATCAAATGGGATAAGCCAAAAATAAGTTTCTGGGACTTAGAAGATGTATACAGGTTTCATTATTAATTGTTGTTATTGCTTGCATTATTATTGGCACCCAGGTATCAATCTTGTCAACACTGTTCGGTAACCAGCTCATGCTGTGTTCGAAGATGCCTAGTGCCACATCTCTGCCATGCTATCTCCATCCATCAGTGTGCGATGTCTGACAAGTTGGGTAAACCTTTAATCTCAGTTCATTTTCAGAATTGGTGTTTGTGGCCCTTTACACTTTCAAAGGAATTTTGGAATCCTTCTGTTGTATTCTATAACTATTGTCTGACTGGGGGGAGTATTTTGAGGCAGAGTTTCACGCTAGCCTACACCGAACTGGAACTCACTCTGTAGTCCCAGGCTGACCTTGAACCCACATCAGTACTCCTATCTCAGCCTCCCGAGTGCTGGGCTTAAAGACATAAGCACCATTTCGTTTGTTTGCTTTTTTGAGGCAGGGTCTCACTCTAGCCGAGGCTGACATGGAACTCACTCTGTAGTCCCAGGTTGGCCTCAAACTCTCAGTGATCCTCCTACCTCTGCTCCTGAGTGCTGGGATTAAAGGCGTGTGTCACTACTCCCAGCATAAGCCACCATTTTATGCCTTTTCTATGCATATTTGATTTAAATATTATTAATTATTTTGTGTGAGAGAGTGTGCATGTGTGTATGGGCATGCCAGGGCTTTTTGCCCCTGCAGACAAACTCCAGACACATCTGCCACTTTGTGCATTTGACTTTAGGTGTGTACTGGGAAACTGAACCTGGGCCAGCAGGCTTTACAAACAATCACCTTTAACCACTAAGCCATTTCCCCAGCCCTACACATTTCTTTTAAAATTTATTATTTGCACTTGTATGTGTGCACACATGCACGTACACCAGAGTCTCTTGCCACTGCAACCAAATACCCATCCAGCTTTATATGGGCGCATGGCTGGGAAACTGAACCTGAGCCACTCTAGCCCAGGCTGACCTGGAATGCACTATATAGAGTGGCCTCAAACTCACAGTGATCCCCCTACCTTGTCTCCTGAGCACTGGGATTAAAGGCGTGCACCACTACACCTGGCAGAAACAAGCACCTTTAACCACCGAGCCATCTTCCTGGCCCCTACCTGTTTCTCTCTTAAGGTGACTTCCCTTCTGGTGAGAAAAGGGCTTCAGGAATTCTATGGGTCACATGCACAGAGATGGGCTAGAGAGGTAGATCAGTTGGCAGAGTCTCTCCCTAGAACGCACAAAGCCCTGGGTTCAATTTCCAATACCACATAAACCATGTGTGGTGGTACATGCCTATAAAGCCAGTACTTGGGAGGTTAATGCAGGAAGATCAGCAGCACATAGTCATCCTCAGCTACACGGAAAGTCTGCAGCCAGCCTATTCTACATAAGCCCATCTCAAAAGTGGGGAGGGGGACAGTGAGATGGCTTTGGCTGGTCACCCTGGTCAGTGTTTTCGTTATTTTGGCTTGTTGAGACAGAGTCTTACTATGTGGGTATCCTGCCTCAGCCACTGGACTGCTGAAATAACAGGTGTGCACCACCACACTTAGCTTGTTTTAAACCAATAGTTTTTTGGGTGAGGTGAGGAATAAAGCAGATATGTCCTTTCCCAGTCTTTCCTGCAGTTTTCTGCATTATTCAGTTAGTATAGTCAGACCTGGAGGTGGAGCCCCTTGCTCCTGACTATGCAGCCTCCATACTCCTTCTTCTTGTCAGCTTTGCCACCCCTTTGCCACAGGCTAGATGACAGAGCCACCAAAGGAAGATGAAGCCCAGCCCTTCCAGCCCAGGAAGAGTGCCTGGCCAGAAACACCCTCACAGAATGCACATGAACAGGGAAGAGAATTGTACGTTTAAGCCACTGAGACTGGAAATGTATCTATTACAGAGTCTAAAATGGCCTTACTTAGTATCCCTTTACACAGAATTTTTAATTTTTTATTTAATTATTTACTTAGTATAAACAGAAAGAGTGAGAAGGGGGGAAAGAGAGAGAGAGAATGGGCATGCCAGGGCCTCTAGCCACTGCAAACAAACTCTAGACACATGTGCCACCATGTGCATCTGGCTTACGTGAGACCTGAAAAATTGAACCTGGGTTCTTAGGCTTCACAGGTAAGCACCTTAACTGCTAAGCCATCTCTCCAGCCCCCTGCATATCAAATTTCATGGGTAATTGTTTTGTTTTTGTTTTTTTGAGGTAGAGCCTCAATTCTAGCCCAGGCTGACCTGGAATTCACTATATAGTCTCAGGCTGGCCTTGAACTCAGGTGATCCTCCTTCCTCTGCCTCCCAAGTGCTGGTGTACGCCCCCACTCCCAGCTCAGGGGTAAATTTTTGTTTGTTTGGTTTGGTTTCTCGAGGCAGGGTCTCACTCTAGCTCAGGCTGATCTGGAATTCACTATGTAGGCTCAAGGTGTCCTCGAACTCACAGCAATCCTACCTTTGCCTCCCAAGTGCTGATACTAAAGGTGTGTACCACAACATCTGGCTTCATGGGTAATTTTTTTTTTTTTTTTTTTCTGAGGTAGGATCTCACTGTAGCTCAGGCTGACCTGGAATTCACTATGTAGTCTCAGGGTGGCTGCAAACTCATGGTGATCCTCCTACCTCTGACTCCCGAATGCTGGGATTATTCATGGGTAAATTTTTAAGCAGATTTCTAAATTTCTTCTAAATTTGATCCTCCTAATTTCTTATGCAGTAGGTAGGCCAAAGTCTTCTCTAGCCCTTAAAGAGAGCTGAGGCTCTGAGGGTGTAAGGTATTTGCCAAAGGGTATAGAGCTTATGGATGGCGCAGGAAGCAGTAAGTGGTAGCAGAGACTGGAAAACCTAGTCCAGAAAGTTCAACCATCAGGGACAGACCCCCAGGAGTCCTGGAACCAATGCTTACCAGCCAAGTGACCTTGGACAAGTCAGCAGTTTCTTGCTTCCATTCAGACAAATGTCAAGTCTGTCCATAGTCATCCAAGAAGCAACGCAAGTTGGGCTAAACACTCCTGGAACTCAGGCTTCAATGAATGTTTGATGAATAAATGAAACAGTGTTTAGCTCTGCTTGGCACAAGGCCTCAAATCAAAGTTAGCTAATGTTCCTGTGTTTGTACTTAAATGTAGGGCTTAAATGTAGCAGTTAAGGAACCAGGTTCGATTCCCCAGGACTCACGTAAGCCAGATGCTCAAGGTGGCACACGCATCAAGTTCGTTTGCAGAGGCAGGAGACTCTGGCATGCCTTCCCTCCCTTTCTCTCTCTCTTCCAATCTCTCTCTCACACACATACACACAACTGAAAATAGAAATTAATAAAAAGACATTCTCCTTGTTTAAAATATATATATGTAAAATAAGCCGGGCGTGGTGGCGCATGCCTTTAATCCCAGCACTCGGGAGGCAGAGGTAGGAGGATCGCCGTGAGTTCGAGGCCACCCTGAGACTCCATAGTGAATTCCAGGTCAGCCTGGGCTAGAGTGAAACCCTACCTCGAAAAACCAAAAAAAAAAAAAAAAAAAAAAAATATATATATATATATATGTAAACATACCACCGTTTATTCCCATCAAGACTGCCGTGTCCACCAGGCCCTCCATCAGGTGGCCGGGGTGCGGCCCCACCTCCCGGGCTCCCCGGCTGGCCGCCCGCCCCCTGCGGACAGCGCCATCCATCAGCGGCGCCGGCCTGTAATTACGGCGAGAGCCGCGCGCGCCCCGCCCGCCGCTCCGCGTCCCCCGGGCTTCCGGCTGGAGGCGGAGGGCTCGGGAGCTGGGGGGTCCCGCCTCCGGGTCCCTGATTTACGGCCCTGTGTGTGAAGGAGATTTACGAGCCCCGACTCGGAGCCCGGCGGTGTCGGGAGCGCGGAGCCCCGGGGCGCAGGACACCCGCGGGAACCCACCCCGCGCCGGTCGGGCTCGTGGGAGCCCCGCTGCCCGCGCCTTCCCCACCCGAGATCGGCCCGGGCCGCTCGGCTCTGCGGGACAGCCGCGGCCTCAGCGATGGCGCCCTGACTCCAAAGCTCCCTTGCTCGGTCCTCAGTCGCCTTTGCCTTTATTTTGTTTTATTTTATTTTATTTTATTTATTTATTTATTTATTTATTTATTTATTTATTTATTTATTTATTTATTTATTTATTTATTTATTTTTGAGACACATCCTCATGTAGCCCAGGATGGTCTTGAACTCCTGATCTTCCTGCCACAGGCTCCCAAGGGCAGGAATTCCAGGCTTGTGCCACCATGCCAGGTCTTTGAGTGAGTGTTTTTATGCCCGTTTCATGGGTGTCAAAACAGCCGCGGGGAGGTGAAGCAGTTCACCTCAGGTCACACAAGTGGAAGTGAGCAGGTGTCAGACGTGACTTTCCACGGAGTTGTAGGAGGTCTGAGAAGAGCGAGGCAGGGTACATCGTGGACACCTTTCTTGAGGCTTCAACGAGCAAAAAATCTTGGGGTCAGTAGTGTCAGGTGGTGAATTGTCCACTTGACAGGTGTAACCAGAATTCCCTCTCCTGGGAATAATGCGGGACAGCCATTCCTGTCTTGAGACCCGAAGGCTACCCTCTGGTATAGCACCCCACCCTGTCACCTGTGGCATGTGGCAGCTTCTGGAAAGGAGTTGGGTCTCTAATGAACATAGTCTTGCAACCCTCTGTAGACATTCTAGAAAGAGTGAGTGTGACAGAAGGAGAGTGAGTATGGGCGCACCAGGACCTCCTGCCGCTGCAAATGAACTCCAGACACGTGCTACTGTGTGCATCTGGCTTTATGTGGGTACTAGGGAATCAAACCCAGGTCATTGGGTTTTCAAGCATGGCACACAAGAAGTGTCTTTAACTACTGAGCCATCTCTCCAGCCCTGGAATGGATTTTTGACTCACACACAAGATTCACCTCAGGCAAGTGACTGAACCTCACAGATTCTGTTTCCTCATTTGAAAAATTAGAACAATTAAAAAAAAATCCAGGGCTGGAGAGATGCCTTAGCAGTTAAGTCACCTGCCTATGAAGCCTAAGAACCCAGGTTCAATTTCCCAGTACCCATGTAAGCCAGCTGCACAAGGTGGTACATGCATTTGTAGTTGCTAGAGGCCCTGGCATGCAAATTCTCTCTGCCTTTTTGACTCTCTCTCCCTCTCTCCCCCCCCCCCTTTCTGTAAAAGAAAGGGTCAGCACTTGGGAGGCAGAGGTAGGAGGATTAGTGGATTTGAGGCCACCCTGAGACTACATAGTGAATTCCAGGTCAGCCTGGACTACAGTGAAACCCTACCTCAAATAACCAAAAAAAAAAAAAAAAAGAGGGGCTGGAGAGATGGCTTAGCAGTTAAGTACTTGCTTGTGAAGCCTAAGGACCCTGGTCAAGGCTTGACTTCCCAGTATACAAGCCAGATGCACAAGGTGGCACAAGCATCTGGAGTTCATTTGCAGTGGCTGGAGGCCATGGTGCACTCATATTCATTCTCTCTCTCTCTCTTTCTCTCTCTCTCCCTCCCTCCTCTCCCTTCCTCTCTCTCTCTGCCTCTTTCTCTGTCACTCTCAAATAAATAAATAAAAATAAACAAAAATTTTAAAAAGAAAATATAGGCTGGAAAGATGGTTAAGTGGTTAAGGCACTTGCTGGCAAAGCCAAAGGACCCAGGTTCGATTCTCCAGTACCCATGTAAAACCAGATGCACAAGGTGGCACATGTATCTGGAGTTTATTTTATTTGCAATGGTTAGAGGACCTGGTGCACCCATTCTCTCTTCTGTCTCTCTCTCATAAATAAATAAAATGTTAAGAACGAAAGATAGATAGATAGATAGATAGATAGATAGATAGATAGATAGATCCCCTTGTAGGACAATATGTATTGTGCATCTAAATACAATAAACCTAGGGCTGAATCACTTTGGCTGGAGTAAACTACATAGTGTATGTTACAGGACTCAAGTTGGGGAGATTCTCTGGTAAGAGATGGTGGCATAGGAGCCACACCAAACCAGCCTAGGGAGGGATTTAAGCAAAACCCCAGAAAAACACACTCTTCTTCTAAAAAATGAAGGAGTATAGGTTATTCTTAGGCGCAGCTGAGAAGCCAGAGAGACCGAGATCCACCAGAAAGGAGGAAAATGGCCAGAGTCGCAGTGAGGCGCTCGCTGCCCGTGATCCACACTCCGCCTAACGGCCCAGAGTCGTCCCACCAGGCGGCAGCAGCAGCAGAGACCAAGCAACAGATTTTTCAACTTCTTCAGCCTTCTTGCAAAGTTTAAGAAATCTGAAGCAAAGACAGCTGAGATCAACTAAAGAGCTACTGAAAGTGTGAGCAGCTCCAGAAGTCTGAACTCTCCCGTTCTCACACCATCAGAACGTGAACCTCCAGCATTCAGCCCCCAGGCAGTGCAGCCAGCAGAGCAGGTCAGAGGTACAGCTGCACAGCATGGCACAGAGGGATTGAGGTGGGCACTCAGCATTGGTGAGCTTGGAAGCCACCCCAAAAGGTAACGAGGCTGACTGACCAAAAATAAACAAACAAAACCAGGCACACAGGCCTGCACTGCAAGAGCTAATCTCTCTTTCCTTGTCAGGGCACGTTATGGGATATATATTCTTGGTTGGCTTTACCATTCTCAAATAACCTGTTGCCTTTGGTGCTTTCATATATATGGGGCCTTTGTTTTTTGCTTCTGTCATTGGGGGCAGGGTCTGATCCAGATCCAGGTTTACCTGGAACCCAACTCAGAACAGAAATCTCTACCTCCCAGTTGACAATATTAAGGGTGTAGAACAATACACACACTTAGGGATTTTGGCCATATGAGACTGTTTTTTTTAATCCCCACAACTGCATACTTTGTGCTGGTTTTTATTGTTTGTGTATGTTACTCAGTTGAAGTTTAGAATTTGCCAGTAAGTTATTCTACCCAGTCCACTAGAATACTTGCTTAGCAAGCAAACTCAACATCTAGGATTACTTCTGTGGCTTGATTGGGGGACAAGAGCTATACCTGGCACCTTGAACTTATATCCTGAGAGTATATAGAGGCGGATTGTCACGTCTGGGAACACTGCAGATAAGTAGAAAACCCAAGCATCAAATCAATTCAGGATGCAAAAGTCACTACAATATAATACAAGAAACTCAAAGAATCAAGACAATACAGTCCCACCAAAAACTATAAATCCATCAGAAATGATAACCAATGAGACTGTTTTAGATGAAATGCCTGGCAAAGATTTCAAGAAAATGATGGTATCTATGCTTAAAGAAATTAGAGAAGAAATGAAGGGAATCAAAGAAGAAAACAAACTTCTGAAAGAGAACACAGGAAACCAGCTTAATGAAATAACGAGGTCATTACAAGACATGAGTCAGAAAATAGAAATACTGAAGAAAAACCAGGCTGAAATCCTAGCTCTGAAGAATACAGTCAACGAAATTAAAAACTCTGTGGAAAGTCTCACCAGTAGAGTGGATGAAGGAGGGAACAGAATATCTAAACCAGAAGACCAGGTGGCAGATCTCATACAATCCAACAAAGAGAAAAACAAGCTAATAGCAAGGTATGAATGGGAGTTTCAAGATATCCAGGACACTATGAAAAGATCAAACATAAAAATTCAGCATATAACAGAAGAAAAATTTCAATCCAGAGGCTTAGTAGGTGTTTTCAACAAGATCATAGAATAAAACTTTCCCCAAATTGGGAAAGAAATGCCAATGCAGATACAAGAAGCTTTTACAACACCAAACAGACAAAACCTGGAAGGAACCTCTCCTCTCCATGTTACAATTAAACTACTAAACACACAAAGCAAAGAAAATATTTTGAAAGCAGATAGAAAAAGCAAATCACCTACAAAGGCAAGCCTATCAGAATAACTGCAGATTATTCAACACAAATTTTAAAA
Source organism: Jaculus jaculus (assembly GCF_020740685.1). Classification (NCBI taxonomy): domain Eukaryota; kingdom Metazoa; phylum Chordata; class Mammalia; order Rodentia; family Dipodidae; genus Jaculus; species Jaculus jaculus. The sequence continues at coordinate 84,459,394 of NC_059110.1, read as the reverse complement.
GCCAGAAGGGCTTGGAATGATGTATTCCAAGTTCTGAAAGATAACAACTGTCAACCAACATTACTTTATCCTGCAAAGCTATCTATCCAAGTTGATGGAGAAATAAGGACATCCCACAACAAAAACAGGTTAAAGGATTTTATGACATCTAAACAAGCTCTACAGAAAATACTTGAGGGAATTCTTAATGCTGAAGAGAAAGCAAAACACACACAGGAGGAAATAGGAAAAAATAAACCACACTCAAATAGCAGTTAAAACAAATGAGTAAAGGGAAAACAGGAAACACTACAAAATGAGAATAATGGCAAGAATAAATGCATACATTTCAATAATAGCTCTTAATATCAATGGCCTCAATGCACCATCCAAAAGACACAGGCTTTCAGACTGGACTAAAAGGCAGGATCCTGCCATTTGTTGCCTCCAGGAAACTCATCTCTCAATAAAAGATAGACACCGCCTTAGGGTGAAATGATGGAAAATGGTATTTCAGGTAAATGGGCCTAGGAAACAAGCATGGGTTGCTATCATAATATCTGACAGGATAGACTTCAAACCAACATTAGTGAAGAAAGATAAAGAAGGTCATTTAATACTGATTAAAAGAACACTCTAACAGGAGGACATTACAATGCTAACCATATATGCACCCAACATGGGGGCTCCCAGTTTCATCAAACAAACACTATTAGACTTAAAGTCACCGATAACATTAAATGCAATTATAGTGGGAGACTTCAATACCTCATTCTCATCAATTGACAGGTCATCCTGGAAAAAAAATAAACAGAGACATCTGAATTAAATGATTGGAACAAATGGACCTAACAGATATCTATAGAACATTCCATCCAAATGCTGCAGAATATACATTTTTCTCAGAAGCACATGGAACATTCTCTAAAATAGACCATATATTAAAAAAGCAAATCTCCACAAGTGGTGCTGGGAAAACTGGATATGTAAAAAGATGAAAATAGATCCTTGTCTTTCTCCATGCACAAGAATCAAATCCAAGTGGATCAGGATCCTTAATATCAGACCTGAAACTCTGAAATTGCTAGAGGAAAAGGCAGGGGAACCCTTCAACATATTGGCATGGGTAATGACTTTCTGAATATAACCCCAATTGCTCAACTACTGAGATCTCATGAAATTACAAAGCTTTTGTACAGCAAAGGACACTGTGAATAGAGCAAAGAGACAACCTACAGAATGGCAGAAAATCTTTGCCAGCTACACATCTGACAGAGGATTAATATCCAGAGTATACAAAGAGCTCAAAAAATAGAACAAGAAATCAAACAACCCAATCAAAAAATAGGCTATGGAACTAAATAGAGAATTTTCATCAGAAGAAATACAGATGGCATATAAGTATAAAAAACTGCTCTACATCCTTAACCATCAGGGAAATGCAAATTAAAACTACCTTGAGATTCCATCTCTCTCCTGTCAGAATGGCTACCATCAAGAAAACAAATGACAATAAATGTTGGTGAGGATGTGGTAAAAGGGGAAACCTCTGCACTGTTGGTGGAAATATAATCTGGTACAGCCATGTGGAAATCACTGTTGAGGTTCTTGAGACAGCTAAAAATAGATTTGCCATATGATCCAGCTATATCTCTCCTAGGCTTATATCCTAAGGACTCTTTTCACTACCTTAGAGATACTTGCACAACCATGTTTATTGCTTCTCTATTCACAATAGCTAGGAAATGGTACCAGCCTAGATGTCCATCCACAGATGAATGGATAATAAAGATGTGGTACATCTACACAATGGAGTTCTATTTAGCGGTAAAGAAAAATGAAATTATGAAATTTGCAGGGAAATGGATGGATCTGGAAAGGATTATACTAAGTGAGGTAATCCAAGTCCAGAAAGCCAAACATTGCATGTTCTTTCTTACATGTGCATCCTAGCTACAAATGTATAGACTTGTGTGTGATCTGGAACAAAAAATCAGTAGCAGAGGCCCATAAGCTAGAAAAAGGCTATAATGGAGGGAGGAGAGGGAAGGTCTTAAGGGGATGGCATTGTATATATGTAAGTAGAAGAACAGATTACAGGGAGGGGAAAGGCCTAAGCGAGGCCAGTGGAAGAGATTGTTTTGTGTGGGGGGAGGGTCAATCAAACTCAAGATATTCTGAATAAGACATATGAAAATCTACTTTCTTTTTTAAAATTTTTTTGTTTATTTTTATTTATTTATTTGAGAGTGACAGACAGAGAAAGAGGCAGATAGAGAGAAAGAATGGGCATGCCAGGGCCTCCAGCCACTGCAAACGAACTCCAGATGTGTGCATCCCCTTGTGCATCTGGCTATCATGGGTCCTGGGGAATTGAGCCTCAAACCAGGGTTCTTAGGCTTCACAGGCAAGTGCTTAATCGCTAAACCAGACGAAAATCTACTTTCTTGAATAATGGCACATCCAGAAGCCATAGATTGCTACTAGAAAATTTTCAGTGCCCCAGGGATGGGATACCTTCCAGTGATTTGTTGGCCAGGGAGGTACCTGTTGCCTCCAAAACATTATCAAGTCCCTTGGTTTCCCATGAGAAAGAGATAGTAAGGTCCTATTGCTAAAGACTTCACATGTCTGAGCAGCAAAGTGACTGAGAAATCAAGCTGGTGCTGAACAGAAAACCTTCTCTCCCTGTAACTCAACCAACTGAAAGCTGGAAAAAGCTGCACTGTATGCAGTCTTATGCAAGACAGAAATCATCAGCAGTGAAAACAGTGGACACTGGAAACCTCAGTTTGGCCAGACAGGCCAAATGACTGAACAAGTGCAACAGTGGCATGTCTGCTCTGGGGGAAACCATCTGCTCTCTAATTGGACTGGAGGCCCACTCTGTGGGAGGGAAAACATGCCTGGTACTGAAAACCTAATCAAAAGCTTTTGGCAGAGGAGGTCATGAGCTTTAGGGGCATAAAGCCTGCTCTTGTCTGGATAAATTCATATATTACTCTCACCAAATTGCCCTGACAGCACTATACTTAATGTTCATACTCATATTAATGCTACCCTCATTTCTGGCTAGAGAAGCTTCTCTTTTCAGATGGCGATGACCACTGGGATGACCCAAAAGGAAACATAGTGCTGAGAAGAAGGGATGGAGGAGAGTCCAGCACTGAAACATCTCACACCCTCCAAGGCTCAGGGTCCATTGTGGAAGAGGTGGTGGAAAGAATGTAAGAGCCAAAGGAAGGATACCACTCCTTACATACAACTGTCCAGACAGAATTCGGCCTTGATATCCAAGACTTCACAATGCCTAGCAATACCTACACAAGACCCTCATAATAGGAGAAATAAGTGATGACATCAAATTAAAAGAGACTAATGAAGAGAGGGAGGAGACATGACAGAGACCAGAGTTATGAAGGGGAAAGTGGGGGAGTGCCGGGCTCCTTCCCAGTCAGGTAGTGCCGAGGGAAGGACCAGGCCTGCTGGTTCCTCCCTAGGGGTTGAAGGAGGATGATGAGTGTCAGATGATTCAGAAACCTCTCCTGGCCACCAGAGAAAAACCACACTGAGTCGGGAGTCTTTTCAATGCAGGAACAACTCGCTTTGTTACTCTGAGCAGTTGCCTATATCATGTTGGGGACGAAGGCGGGGATTTTAGGATGGGGGAAGAGGCAAAGGCCAACAGTAAACTAACTATTGAAATGGTAATTACAATTACCACGCGGAAGTGGCAGGCCAGAAGCCATTAGGAGTCTTGCTGAGTCACAGCTGGCCAGAGACAGGTCGCCAAACTTTAGCTAGACTCAGGAAGTCCACTAGGCCTCACGCCTGGGCCTTTCAGGGCCCAACAGGGGAGCGGTGGAAATTACCATGGTTTGTTTTCTGTAAGTATAGAAGTTGTCAATAAAAATATATTTTTTAAGAAAAGAAAGAAAAATGACTCAAGAATGCTGAACAGGAGGACATCTTCTTAAGCTAGCATTCTGGACCTGGGCTAACTAAGTGTGTGTATTTAATGTTGTATATTTTATTTATTTAGTTAGTTAGTTATTTTTGTTTTTCAAGGTAGAATCTCACTGTAGTCCAGGCTGACCTGGAATTCACTATGGAGTCTCAGGGTGGCCTCGAACTCATGGTGATTCTCCTACCTCTGCCTCCCCAGTACTGGGATTAAAAGCATGTGCCACCATGCCTAGCTCTCTATTTTCTTTTTATTTATTTATTTGAGAGGGAAAGAGTCAGAGAGAAAAAGAAAGAAAGAGTGGGCACACCAGGCATCCAACCACTGCAAACGAACTCCAGATGTATGTTCCACCTTGTGCGTCTGGCTTACGTGGGTCCTAGGGAACCAAACCTGGGTCATTTGGCTTTGCAGGCAAGCGCCTTAATTACTAAGTCATCTCTCCAGCCCTAATGTTGGTTCTATTAATCAGTATTTATGGCACACCTCTATGTGACAGTGAATTCCAGGTCAATCTAGGCTACAGTGAGACCCTACCTCAAGAAAAAAAAAAAAAAAATCAAGCTGGGCATGGTGGCACATGCCTTTAATCCCAGCACTTGGGAGGCAGAGGTAGGAGGATCGCCATGAGTTCGAGTCCACCCTGAGACTACATAGTGAATTCCAGGTCAGCCTGAGCTAGAGCAAGACCCTACCTCAGAAAATCAAAAATAAAAGAAAACAAATTCAAAATATTGATCAACTCTGGGAAACATTGAAGATATTACACATCCTACAGTATCAAATATTCAGCCAAAATTCAATTCTTATTATAAAAATAAGCAAGCATGACCATCTTAGTATGCAAGTTGACATTCATCTTTAATAAATGGCTATTATATATGCATCAGAGAATTGTTTGGGGCTGGAGAGATGGCTTAGCCGTTAAGGCACTTACTTGCAAAGCCAAAGGACCCAGTTTCAGTTGCCCAGGACCCATGTAAGCCATCAGCTATACAAGGTGGCACAGGCGTCTGGAGTTCGTTTATAGAGCTAGAAAACCTAACGTGCCTATTCTCTTTCTATCTGCTTCTTTATCTCTCTCTCAAATAAATGAATAAAATAACAAAAACATTTTAAGAAGAATTGTTTTAATTAAATTTATATGACTTATCAGTACGTGTTTGATTTTTGTACCTCTTTTATATTCCTACATGCCCAGGTCACAAAATTTTCTCTTGTAGCTAGGCATGGTGGCACACGCCTTTAATCCCAGCACTGGGGAGGCTGAAGTAAGAGGACCACTCTGGGTTCAAGGCCAACCTGAAATTAATTCCAGGTCAGTCTCACTCCATACTCCCAAGCTGGCCTCGAACACACAGTGATCCTCCTCCCTCCTCTGCCTCCTGAGTGCTGGAATTAAAGGCATGTGCTGAGCCCAGCAATTTCTAGAGGACAGTCCTGCAGACATTGAAACCCAAATCTGAGACTCTTTGACCTCATGTTGGTAAATAAGATGAACAAAAGGGTTGGGGGTGGTGGCGCACGCCTTTAAACCCAGCACTCAGGAGGCAGAGGTAGGAGAATCGCCATGAGTTTGAGGCTACCCTGAGACTACATAGTGAATTCCAGGTCAGCCTGGGCCAGAGTGGGACCCTACCTTTAAAAACCACAAAGAGAGAGAGAGAGAGAGAAGAAAGAAAGAAAGAAAGAAACCAAGAAAAAGAAAGAAAGCAGGCAGGCAGGCAGGCAAGCAAGCAAGAAAGAAAAGGACAAACCCATTTACTTTTTGATACAGCCAAAATCCCAAGAAGCATTCTCCACCTGCCCATCCTCTGTGCCTACTCCTCCCACACCCCCAAGCCTATGGCCCACCAAGATCAGAAGCCACACATCCTGACTGGCTCTTCACTCTGTCTCTGCCCCACCACCCTCCAAACAATGCCCTTGTGGCCCAGGATATGGGAAATGCCAATTCTAAAGCAAGCCAGACGGTCCTCTGCCAGCTGCCTGTCCACATTATGGATGTGTTAATGAGTTCAGAGAGGTTGCAACTTCCCAGACTTAAGGACACGGACGAAATCTTTGTCTTGAAGACCACTTTTAGGACAGTGAATGCTCCAGTCCACACACGGGCCGTTAATTGTTAGAAATCAAATCGGAGTGCAGCTTAGCCTTGAGCCAGACTCCATGTAGAGATATTCAGAACCAATGATACCTTGTTAAAGTGACTATAAAGTGGAGGTGACCCTGGAAGATATCTCAGAGGTGGCGTGTGAGGATTCAACAGGACAGCACCCGACCTAGAATAGGTCCTTTCCTTTGCCACCTCTTCATGGAGAACGTCTTAGGAGTAGCTCTAAGAAGCTTGCGTACATTCTTAAACTTCAAAGGTGTGCCTTTGGTCCATTTCACGGAGTTTCTTGTCCTTTACACATGGCTAGCTCAGAAAACTTTTTCCTAAAATTTAAAGCTTTGGAACTTTTAAAAGAGAAAATTAGATGGTGGGAAAGCCAAATAAAAAAATAAACAAAATTGAGTGGTGTGTTCGCGCCCTCTACTGGTCAACGGGTGGAACTTCAAAGAGATGAAAACCTAGGACTTGGGGCTCTGTAAAGTCACCCACAGAAGTTTTATTCTCATCTGTTGTCCTTTAGTAGATGCTGGGGTCCATGCGTTATAGAAGCTAGACATTGTTCCTATAGTCATAATTCTCCCAGTGTTTATTTTTTGAGGCAGGGTCTCACTCTAGCCCAGCTGACCTGGACTCACTCTGTAGTCCAGGATGACTCATGGTGATCCTCCTACCTCAGCCTGAGATTAAAGACATGCACCACCAAGCTGGGCTTATCTTTTTTTTTTTTAACAGGCCTTATTTATTAGAATTACTTTAGATTTACAGAAGGAGAGACTAGTACAGAGTTCCTTCCTATGTGCCTTAAACCCTGATTCTCTTATTTTCAAAATTTTTAATTTTATTTTCTTTATTTGAAAGACAGAAAGTGTGAGAAGAGGAATTCAGGGCCTTCAGTAGCTGCAAACGAACTCCAGATGCAGGCACCACCTTGTGCATCTGGCTTTGGTGGGTCTTGGGGAATCGAACCTGGGTCCTTGGCTTTGCAGACAAGCACCTGAAGCGCTAAGCTATCTCTCCAGCCCCAGCCCCCCTTATTTTTAAAAACATATTTCAAAGCCAGGTGTGGTGGCACATGCCTTTAAATCTCAGCACTTGGGAGGCAGTGGTAGGAGGATCACCGTGAGTTCCAGGCCACCCTGAGACTACACAGAGAATTCCAGGTCAGCCTGGGCTAGAGTGAGACCTTACCTCAAAAAACAGACAAACTAACAACAATATTCCATTACTGTAATACATCTGTTACTTTTTAAATTTTTAAAAATTTATTTGTAAGGAGAGAGAATGAATGAGAGAATGAGAATGGGCATGCAAGGACCTCTTGCCACTGCAAACAAACTCCAGACACATGTACCCCTTTGTGCATCTGGTTCTACATGGGTACTGGGCAATCAAACCCAGGCCAGTAGGGTTTTCAAACAAACAACTTTTGTGTGTGTGTGGTTTTTTGAGGTAGGGTCTCACTCTAGCCCAGGCTGACCTGGAGTTCACTATGGAGTCTCAGGGTGGCCTCAAACTCACGGTGATCCTCCTACCTCTGCCTCCCGAGTGCTGGGATTAAAGGCGGGCATGGTGGCATGCCCGGCCAAGCAAACAACTTTTAACTGCTGAGCCATTTCTCCAGCCCTCATTTGTTAACATTTTTGTGTGTGTGACAGGGTTTCTCGTATGGGAAGCTGGCCTCCAATTTGCTGTGTAGCTGAGGATGACCTTGAACTTCTGACCTTCCTGTATCCACTCAGTGCTGGGATTACAAGTGAGCAGTTATCATGTCCAGTTTCAGGTAGCACTGGGGATTGAACCCGGGGCTTTGTGCATGCTACACAAAGACTCTACCAATTGAGCGACATCCCTCGCCTCACTTGTTACAATTAAGAAACCAATGCTAGACCTGAGAACACACGATAGGCAAAGGATGAGAGTGAAGCAGAGAGATTGCAAGTTCAAGGCTAGACTGGGCTACACTTTGACAATGCCGTAATCCTAGCACTTGGGAGGTAGAATCAGGAGGATCAGGAGTCCAAGACCAATCTCTACTACAAATCAAGATCAAGGCCAGTTTGGGCTACACGAGACCCAGTGTCAAAAATGATAAGTAAGTTTCTGGTGGCGATGGCTGCAGCCATGGCTGCAAAGCTGCGAGGGGGTCTCCTGCCCCAGGCGGGTAAGGAGCGGCCCGGGACCTCACTGGTCACCCTGTCCAGTCCTCGTCTCCCCATTCTTTCCTTCTGGTCCTTCCTGACTCTCTTACTACTTCCGGTGTGCCCTGACACCGGCCGGTTCACCGCGACCACGTCACCAGGAATATGCCCCAATCACCCTGCTTTGGGATTCTACGCTTTGCTCAATTTTTTTTTTTTTTTTTTGAGGTTGTCTGCCCACCCTCCAGGCTGTACACCATGGTTCCCAAAGCCGTAACCCGTCACCATAGTGTCATGCCCTTTCAGCGGCAGAGGCTTATGGCTATAACTGAGTATATCCCCCCCAAAACCTGCCATAAACCCCAGACGCCTACCACCTCCACCCAAGCCCCCCAAGGAGGAGTCAGCTCTCATTCGGCTCCTTCGTTAGGAGAGAGCAGCAGTGTTCTGAGACAACCGAATGATCGCTGTCTGTCTGCCAGAATGTGGCCATGAGCGCAGAGGACAAACTTCTTATCTGGGACCAGCTACAGAAACATAAGATCTCGATGAAGATCTTCCCCAGCGAGGTTCTGAGGCCCTTTCTGGAGGAATCCCAGTACCAAAATCTGCTGCCCCTTTTTGTGGGGCACAACCTGCTGCTGGTCAGTGAAGAGCCCAAGGCCAAGGAGATGGTGAGGATCCTCAAGAGTGCGCCTTTCATGCCATTGCTAGGTGGCTACATCGATGACAGCATCCTCAGCAGACAGGGCTTGATCAACTACGCTAAGCTGCCCAGCCTGACCCTGCTGCAGGGGGAGCTGGTAGGAGGTCCACACTCCTCACGACCTGCACCCACTCCCTGCTTCGGCACCAGCCTATCCAGCTGACTGCTCGGTTGGATCAGTACTCACACACAGCAACAAGAGGGGGATTCTGTCACGTCGGCCAGTGGGAAGGCAGATCCTCCTGATGCTGCTTCAGACTCCTAGCCAGCCTGTTTGATGTAGCACTGCCCCTAAGTACACTCCCTGGTGCCTGTGCTACCCTCCTGCAGAGCTGTGGAAGAACTTGGGGCAAGGGATTGGCACATGTGACTGGGCTTTCAGTCAGGATGACCTCCTTGGGTACAGGACCACTTGAAAATGTGGAAAAGTCCCATTTCAGAATAAGGGTGGGGCTTGGGAGATGGCTCGGAGGTTAAAGGCATTTGCTCACAAAGCCTGCTGGTCTGGGTTCAGCTCCCCAGTCGCTCCTGCAAAGCCAGAGTTTGGTGTTTGTTTGCAGCAGCAAGAGACCCTGGTATGCCCATACACACGCATCAACACAAGCGTATGTGTAAATAAATAAAAACAAAAAGAATGAAGGCTGAAAAGAAATGATAAATAAGCCGACTGTGGTGGCACACACCTTTAATCCCAGCACTCGGGAGGCAGAGGTAGAAGGATCGCAGGGAGTTCGAGGCCACCCTGAGACTACATAGTGAATTCCAGGTCAGCTTGAGCTAGAGTGAGACCCTACCTCGACCCCCCCCCCCAAAAAAAAGATAAATAAAGTAATTGAGGGCTGTAGAGATGGCTTAGCAGTTAAGCGCTTGCCTGTGAAGCCTAAGGACCCTGGTTCTAGGCGCGATTCCCCAGGACCCACGTTAGCCAAATGCACAAGGGAGCACACAGGTTTGGAGTTTGTTTCCAGTGGCTGGATGCTCTGGCACGCCCATTCTCACTCTCTCTCTCTCTCTCTCTGTCACTCTCAAATAAATAAATAAAAATAAAAAATAAAGCAATTGATGGAACACATCAGTATTAATATTTTTTATTTAATTTTAGAATTTTTTATTGTTTTATTTATTTGTTTATTTATTTATTAGATACAGAGGGAGAGAATGGGCCCAGTAGGGCCTCTAGTCACTGCAAATGAACTCCAGATGCATGCATAACCATGTACATCTGGCGAATATGGGACCTGGAGAGTAGAACTGTGGTCCTTAGGCTTCACAGGCAAGTGCCTTAACTGTTAAGCCATCTCTCCAGCCCATTTAATTTAATTTTTTTAGGTAGGATCTTGCTCTAGCATGTGTCACCACACCCGACTTAGTTTATTCAACACTACCCAGAAGTTCCTCTTCTACTCCAAGATCCCATCCAAGATCTCACAGGACATCCTGTCATTACATCTCCTTAGCTCCTCTTGGCTATGACAGTTGCTCAGATTTTCCTTCTTGTAATGACCTTGACATTTTGAAAGAGTTCTGACCCACTTTGGGAATTTCTTGAGTGTTTCATCATGATTACCTACATGCTCGCGTTTGGTTTTGAATATCCTTAGGCTAAGTCTCCAGGTTGGTGCTATCAGAAAGGGGCAGAACCTTTAAGAAGTGGAACCTACTAGGAGGTCTTGAGTCCTTGGAGGTGTGCCTTTGAAGGCAATTGCAGGACCTTCTGCTTCTCTTCTGCTTTTTTTTAAAAAAAAAAATTTTTAATATTTTAGGATAACTTTTAAAATTTATTTATTTATTATTTATTTTTTTTGACAGAGAGAAAGAAGGAAGGAGAAAGAGAGAATGGGCACGCCAGGGCCTCCAGACACTTCAAAGGAACACCAGACGCATGTGCCACCTTGTGCATCTGCCTTACATGGGTCCTGGCAAATCGAACCTGGATCCTTTGGCTTTGCAGGCGAGCACCTTAACTGCTCAGCCATCCCTCCAGCCCGCTTCTGCTTTTTATGTTGCCATGAGGCGAGCGGCTTTGCTTTGTCCATGTTCCGGCCATCATGGGCTGCCAGGTTATGGGCTAACCAACTCGGGACTGAAACCTCCAAAACTGTGAGCCAAAGTAAACTCTTCCTCTTCACAAGTTAGTTGTCTCAGGTATTTGCTATAGTGACTAATAAACTGGACTTCTGGTTTGGGGAGAGGAAAACTACATAGGCAAAATGCTCTTTGGTCTGGAATTCAACATATAGTCCAGCTTGACCTCAAACTTGCCTAGATCATCTTAACTCTGCCTCCCAAGTGCTGGGATTACTGAGAGTAATATGAGATAGTAATAATAAAAACAGAGGGCTGGTCCGGCATGGTGGCGCATGCCTTTAATCCCAGCACTGGGGAGGCAGAAGTAGGAGGATCGCTGTGAGTTCAAGGCCACCCTGAGACTCCATAGTGAATTCCAGTTCAGCCTGAGCCAGAGTGAGACCTTACCTCGAAAAAAAAAGGAGGGCTGGAGAATGGCTTAGCAGTTGAGGCATTTGCCTGCAAAGTCAAAGGAACTGGGTTCGATTCCCCAGTAACCACATAAGCCAGATGCACAGATGTATGTGTCTGGAGTTTGTTAAAAATAATAAATATTTAAAAATAAATAAATGAAACAGAGCCAGGCAGAGTGGTGCATACCTGCAACCCCAGGACTTGGATGGCTTAGGCAAGATGATTGCTGGGAGTTCAAGGACAGCCTGGGGTATAGAATGAGAATTCAAATAACAGTAAGAAGGAGGTGGAAAAGAAACACTTATTAGGCTCTTACAATGGATCAGACCCTGCGTTAAGCTCTTACCAGGGATATATAACCCATTATTACTCCATTTTACAGATGGAGAAAATGAAGTGTAGAGTAGTTTAGATCTAAGCAGATGAGGCAAGATTCAATTCCACTTTGGCCTACCATAATCTTTTATCTGTATTTGCCATTTGTTTTTTTTGTTGTTGTTTTGGTTTTTTTGGTAGGGTCTCTTTCTAGTTCAGAGTGACCTAGAATTCACTATGTAGTCTCAGGGTGGCCTTGAACTCATGATAATTCTCCTACTTCAGCCTCCCAAGTGCTGGGACTAAAGGCATGTGCCATCACTCCTGGCTCTCATTGTGTATTTCTTTTTTTTTTTTAATTTATTTTTGCTTATTTATTAGAGACAGAAAGAGAGAGAGAGAATGGGCTGCCAGGGCCTCTAGCTACTGCAAATGAACTCCAGATGCATGCACCACCATATGCATCTAGCTTACGTGGGACCTGGAGAATCAAACCTGGGTCTTTAAGCTTCGCAGGCAAACTCCTTAACTGCTAAGCCATCTCTCCAGCCCTCATTGTGTATTTCTTAAGAACAAAGACATTTCAGCCGGGCGTGGTGGCGCACGCCTTTAATCCCAGCACTCGGGAGGCAGAGGTGGGACGATCGCCGTGAGTTCGAGGCCACCCTGAGACTCCATAGTGAATTCCAGGTCAGCCTGAGCCAGAATGAGACCCTACCTTGAAAAAAACCAAAAAAAAAAAAAATTCCCATGCACACCTCAGTACAAATGATCAATGCCACTGTCAAAAATGATCAATGCAAGCTGGGCACAGTGGCGCACACCTTTAATCCCAGCACTTGGGAGGCAGGGGTAGGAGGATCACCTGAGTTCGAGGCCACCCTGAGACAAATTCCAGGTCAGCCTGAGCTACAGTGAGACCCTACCTTGAAAATAACAAAACAAAACAAAAAGATCAGTGCTCAAAGTCAGGTGTGTGTGGTGGCTCATACCTTTAATTCCAGCATCATGAGACAGAGGTAGGTGAAGGACCCAGAAACTGAACTACCATGACAGGCTTCAGTAGAGTGCTGCCCTGGTTAGGCCTAAATTACAAGTTTCCGCTTAAACAAAGGAACAAAGGGGCAGCCCCCCAGGCCCCTGCCCAGGACACCTGAGACTTGCCAAAGACTTGTCCCTCCTACCTCCCTGCCCCGGCCAATTAAGAGATTTATCCCGCCTACCTCCCTGTCTCGGCCAATCGAAATACACACAAATGTTATTGCTGCTTGTTTAGCCAATCGCAACAGAGGTTGCTTAGTTACCTAGCTCCTGCCCGTCAACCTTGCCACCAATGTCCTAAGAAATCAACCAGTCATGTACCCATTCCCTACTTCTTTGTTAAAATCCCTATAAAAAAAACCTGCCCCCCTGTTGCTCGGGGCTCTTGTAGGGATCCACTGCAGTTGGTGAAGTCAAGAGACCAAGCTTAAGCTGGAAATAAAGCTCCTTGCCCTTGCATATGTGTTTGGTTCTCCTTGGTGGTCACTGGGGGCGCCGAGAACTGTGAGTTCAAGGCCACCCTGAGACTACATAGTGAATTCCAGGTCAGCCTAGGATAGAGGGAGAGCCTACCTCAAAAAAAAAAAAAAAAAAAGAGAGAGAGAGAGAGAGAAAAAGAAAGAAAAAAGAAAACAACAACACAGAAAAACCACCAATGCTCTTCTCTAATATCTGGGCCATATTCACATCATGTCAGTTGCTCAAAGAACATCCTCAATAGCTGGGTTCCCCCTCTCCCCCTTTGGCCCAGTAGCAATCCGGGACCCTGTGCTGCATGTGGCTGTCATGTGCCTCTCTCATCTCCTTTAATTGGAAAATAACTTTGTCAGCCTTTCTTTGTCTTCGCCACCCACCATTTCTGTTCTGCCTCACCACTGTGACATGGGGTTCATGCAAGAAATAATATAGTAGCCAAGTATGGTGGCATACACCTGTAATCCCAGCACTTAGGAGGTGGAGGCAGGAGGGTCAAGAATTCATCAGCTAGCTGGGCATGGTGGTGCATGCCTTTAATCCCAGCACTCAGGAGGCAGAGGGTAGATGGATCACTGTGAGTTCGAGGCCACCTTGAGACTACATAGTGAATTCCAGGTCAGCCTGAGCTAGAGTGAAATCCTACCTCAAAAAACAAAAACACAAAACAAAACAAAATCAAAAGCCAGGCGTGATGGCACATATCTTTAATCTCAGCATTCAGAAGGCAAAGGTAGGAGGATCACTGTAAATTTGAGGCCAGTCTAGGACTACAGAATACTTTCCAGGTCAGCCTGGTGAGACTCTACTTTGAAAAAACAAAAACTAGAGAGAACCAGCAAGCGAGAGCCTCTTCTCAGTCAGTCAGGAAGAGAGAAGGAATGTCATATGCTTGACCTCAGGCAAGTTTGAAATGCAAATGTTCCTCAGAAGTGGTTGTATAGATCCTTTAGTCAATTAATAGACTTCCTCTTGGAGTCCAGATGAGAAAGCCTGTCTCAGGTCATTGTTAGAGAGGTTCAGACACCAAGAATTGATTTCTTTTGTTGTGGTGATTGTTTTTCCAGGTAGGGTCTAACTCTCTAGCCCAGGCTGACCTGGAATTCACTATGTAGTCTCGGGGTGGCCTTGAACTCAGGGTGATCTGCCTACCTCAGCCTTCTGAGTGCTGGGATTAAAGGCATGTGCCACCATGCCCAGCAAGAATTGATAATTTTTAGGTTTGCTCTGAAGATTTGAGACCAAGAAAGCCCATGTCAATGTGACAGCAGCCTTTGAAACCCCAAATCCCTCAATGGCTAAATGTAATTAGCAATTCTTTACTTGCTAACTACAACTATAAATTCCAGTTTGACACTTAAAGCTATAATTTATTTTTATTTATTTATTTTTGGTTTTTCAAGGTAGGGTCTCACTCTAGTCCAGGCTGACCTGGAACTCACTCTGTAGTCCCATGTTGACCTCAAACTCTCAGTGATCCTCCTACCTCTGCCTTCCAAGTGGTGGGATTAAAGGCATGCACCACCACACCCAGCATTATAGATGTAATTCTTTTTAAAAAAATTTTAAATTGACTACTTCCATAATTATAGACAATAAACCCTGGTAATTCCCTACCCCCAACATTCCCCTTCGCAACTCCGCTCTCCGTCATGTCCCTTCTCCTGCTCAATCAGTCTCTTTTATTTTTTATGTCATCATCTTCTCCTCCTATGATGATGTGATGGTCTTGTGTAGGTAGTGTCAGGCACTGTGAGGTCATATATATCCAGGCCATTTTGTGCCTGGAAAATTTCATTGTAAGCATTCTCATCCTTCCTTTGACTTTACATTCTTTCCACCCCCTCTTGCACGATGGACCCTGAGCCTTGGAAGATGTGATAGAGGTATTTTAGTGCTGAGCGCTCCCTGTTACTTCTTCTCATCACCATGGTGCCTTCTGAGTCATCTCAAGGTCCCTACAATCTGAAAAGAGAAGATTTTCTAACCAAAGGTGAGGGTAGCATTAATATATGGGTATGAACATTAAGAGATGTGCTTACTGGCAGTTTGTTGAGCATTGAGCCAGACACCAGCAGACATTACACTTCTAGGGCTCATGACTACCCCTGTTATAGGTTTTCAGTATCAGGCATGTATTTCCTCCTGTAGAGTGGGTCTCCAGTCCAATTAGAGAGCAGTTAGTTTCCCCCATAACAGACATGCCACTATTGCACCCATTGGCTCATTTGGCCTGGTTGGCCAAACTTAAGTTTTGCAGGGTCCACGGTTGTTTATCTCCACTGATGAATTCACCATGGGCCTGCAGACAAATTAAAGGGTAGTTGGTTTCCCCCATAACAGATGTTCCACTATTGCACCTGTTGGATTTTGATTAGCCCTCCCTCCACCTTTCCTTTATTCAATCTCTTCCCCTGACCTCATCTTACTAAGCAGAAATAGAAAAGCATGGACACACCAGTGCTGAATGAACAAAAGAGAGAGAGATTGTGACACAAGCTGTCATTACAAATTCACCTGGCCTAATATAATTTTTTTTGGGGGGGGAGTAGTGGGAAGGGTTGAGATTGGGTTTTATTTAGCCCAAACTGGTCTCAAATTCACTATGTAGCTGAGGATAACCTAGAACTTCTGATCTTCCTGACTCTTCCTCCCAAGTGCTGAGATTGCCTAGTTAATGGAGGGCTGGGGATCAAACCCAGGGCTTCATGCACGCTAGGCAAGCAGACACTCCACCAGTTGAGCTGTATACCCAGCCCAAAGCAATGATTCTTATCCAACAACAATGTAACACCCACTTCCAAAGATTTCAGTGTATCTCCACACCAGATGTCCTTGTAGGGGTTCCCTAAAATTGCCTCTGTCTCTCTCTCTCAACAGGGTCTTTCTATGTAACCCAGGCTGGCCTTAAAGTTACTATGTAGCTCAGCCTGGCCTTGAACTCACAGCAATCCTCCTGCCTTGCCTCCTAAGTGTTGGGATTACACCTGTTATGCACTATTATACTACTATGCCTGGCTAAAAGCTTTTTTGTTTGTTTGTTTCTGAGACAGGGTGTCATGTAGTCAAGGCTGGTATCAAACTGGCTACGTAGCCCAGGTTGGTCTTGAACTCCTGATCCTCCTGCTTCTGTCTCTAAAGGACTGGGATTATAAACCCGTGTCAGCATGTGCAGCTCTCTAAACTTTTCTTTTCTCTTACTTTATTTGCAAGTGTGTGCATGTACACATACACATGCACATGTACACGGACATGGACCAGGACCTCTTGCCACTGAAAATGGAATACCGGGTGCTTGCACTCTCCATCTCCCTTATAGGAACACTGGGGTTACAAGTGCACACTCCTGAGTCTGGCTTCGTGTGGATTCTAGGGGTCCAAACTCAGGTACTCGTGCTTGCACACAAGCATTTACCCACAGAGTTATCTCCCCAGCCTCTAAGCTTCTCTCTATAAAGTAAGCCCGTCTCTGCTATTTCATGACAGTGACAGCAAACTAACATCAGCCCTAGCCCCAGGGCCAACGCTTTGGTAGCAGACAAAGTCCAAGGTGAAGCAGGAACCTCGTTCCCCACAGCCGGTAGCCGCTTTCCTCAAAGGACTGTGAGTGAAGAAGCCCTCAGAGCTGTTTGGTTCATGCAGCATGGCTGGTTAGGAAAGAAAGGAATCCAGGAAAAGCCTGGGAGATAACAGAGGAGGGCTCAGCACTGGGACATCTCCATCACACCTTCCGCGGCTCATGGTCCACTGCAGAAGAGGTGGCAGAAAGAACGTAATCACCAAAGGAAGGGTAGGACTCCTTACAACATGCTCCTCCAGACACAAAATGGCCTGGATATCCAGGACCTCACAGTGCCTGACATTTCCTACGCAAGACCATCATCATAAAAGGAAGACAAGATGATGACAGCAAAATAAAAGAGAGACTGATTGAGAGGGGTGGAGTATGATAGAGAATGGAGTTGCAAAGGAGACAGTGGGGGGGGGCGGGGATTACCATGGTTTATTGTCTATAATGATGGAAGTTGTCAATAAAAATAAAATTAAAAAATAGAGCCTGAGAGAAAGAAAGGAATAATAATTAAAAAAAAAAAATAAAGAGTCTGTTGTTACTGCCCTATGGTTGTTGGGAAGGTCAGTTGAATCAATCCACAGGCAGTACTTAGCAGCGTGTTGGGCACATTGTAAGCACTAAGTATATGGCAGCAGTAACGATGACAGTAATGACGATGATAACTGTCCTCAGACTGAGGTCTGCTACCAGTAATATAAGTCCCCCCAGTGTCTTCCCCAGTGGGAAGGTCAACAGTCTGGCTGAGGTGCTGGGGATGGGAATACACTAATGATATTTGGGAGCTCCTCCCTCCCGTGCCTGGGTACTGGCCCAGAGGGCACAGGCCTTGTCATTCTGCTGGGTCTCAACCAGTGCTCATTCTTCCTGCCCGAGCTCCACGGGCAGCCGTTGCCACTCCCAGATGTTTTCAGAGTCCAGGGTCTTTCTCCCAGGACTCCAGGGTGGGGCCAGTGTGTGAGGACCTCTCTCTACTCAGAGGGATCCCTCTTGCCAAGCAGCCGGGTGGCACTCACAAGAGATTGGCGTGAGCTTGGGCAGCGGGGGAGGTTCCAGAACACAAGGGTATTTTTAACCTGGCACAGATGCCCAGTTAGTTAAGAGAGGGGGTGTGGTAGGTGGGCAGCAATCTTGCTTTCATCGTGTATTGCTTGATTAAGCACTAAAGAGGTAGGATGTGGTGGGCATCACCTCGTTTCATTGCTAGTATTTTTTCTCCATGACTCTTTCCTGCATCTTCTCAGACAGCATTCTCTGTCAGGGGCTAAAGGAGGATGGGGAGAAAATGAAATTGACCAAGTGACAATGAGTGAGGGCAAGGAAGGGATAAATATTCCACCCTGCTCCATCAGCAATGGGCGTGGGTCCAAAAAAACACTTAGCCCTGTAAACTGCTCACTTATCCTCTCTTTCGTGAGGTTGCTCCAAACGGCTGGGAAAACTATTGCAGCTAATCAAAGGCGGCAGGCCCAGTGCTGGAAGGGGGCCAGGCTGGGCCCAGCAGGAGTCTGAATTGAGCCTGGATTCATTATCTTTATCTATTCCAACACTTTAGTGGTAGGTTTTTGTTTGATTTCAAAGTGAGATGGTTAGGTCATTATTTGTTAAATTATAGCTTTTAATTAGTGGATCTATCGAAATGAAAAGCCTGAGAGGGGCACACATGCCTCTAGGTTTTTGTTCGGAATTTAGGATTATTGCTGTTTGGGAAAGATTAGCTGGGGGTGTTAAAGTCTTTCTTTTATGAAAATCCTCAAATGATGCGCTGTTGGGGGAAGGGGGTGAGTTGAGATGCCAATAAGCAAGATACAGACCTCACTGATGATATTGTCCATATCATTCCCCACCTTCTGGTTTCTCATCACTGCAGCAGAACAGAGGAAAGAGCTAGGGTGTAGCTCAGCGGCAGAGCACCTATTTAGCAAACAGGGGATGGGGCTGGGGTCCGGCCTCAACACCAAAAAAAAAAATAAGTAAATTTTTTTTAAAGGAAGGACGTGGCTGGGATGTGGCTCCCTGGTGTAGGGTTTACCCGGCATGTATGAGTGTCATTCCCAACACTGGAAAACAAAAACAATGCCACCCCCTCCCCCCCAAAACCCTCAGAATACAACTATTACAAACATCTGTTTTGCTGCCCTGGGAACTGAACCCAGAACATGGTTGCACGGGCTCTGAAAGCGTTCTTACCACTGAGCTACATACCCAGCCCAGTTCAATACCTTTCTTTCAGAGTGCAGCCCAAAGAAGGAACACACTTGGCCAGGGGAATAATAATCTGGACCGGTTGTGGCCAGGCATCATTACATTTCTGATTACCTCAGGGTTCGTGGAAGGTAAGGGAAATTGCATATGGGGGAACTGGATCAACCTTGGTAGATTTTTGCCTTGGAGCGGGCGATTCGGGATCTGGGATTTGAGATTTAGCAGCCCAGGCTCCGCTGGGTGCAGAACGGCCTTGTACCCAGCAGGGGGCGCGCCGCCGCCGGCTTTGGAAGCTCGCTCGTCGGTCCCTTAGGACACCACACCCCCGCCATCTGCGCGGCTTTTCTTGCTGCTTCTCCGTTGGCTTTCCATCTCTGCTAAGAGCAGATTAGACTCTTCGCACTGCGTTGGGCCTCGGGCTGTCAAAACTGCTAAGGCGGGCGATCTAGTTTATTTTATCCTTTTACGTCCGAGCTGAGCCTCGCTGCTGCTCCCTGCACCCGGGGCCCTGGCCATCTGAGCTCCTGCCGTCCGAGACGTCCAGCCCCGAGTGCCCCTCCTCCTTCTGCCCGGTGCTCGGCGGATAGCGGGCCAGAAGCCTCTCCGCAGCCCGGATTGAGCCTCGGCCCGCCGGCGCTCCCTAGCCGCGGGGATCTCTCACATACCCTCGATCACAAGCCCCATCGATGTGCCCAGGGTCCGGGGGAGGCGGGGGCGCCTTCTCCCTCCTCTGTCACTAGCTCCCAGCACAGTGCCAGACACAGATCCTCAATGAACAAAATGAGTACAATTACATAAATAAATTGCCGTTTTTGTTCACTCTTTCTCCACAATGGGCATATATTGTGACAGGCACTGGAGAATCAGATAAAAAACAACTCCTTGGGCTGGAGAGATGGCTTAGTGGTTAAGCGCTTGCCTGTGAAGCCTATGGACCCCGGTTCGAGGCTCGATTCCCCAGGACCCACGTTAGCCAGATGCACAAGGAGACGCACACATCTGGAATTCGTTTGCAGTGGCTGGAGGCCCTGGCGCGCCCATTCTCTCTCCTTCTCTCCCTCTCTGCCTCTTTCTCTCTGTGTCTGTCACTCTCAAATTAAAAAAATAAACAATAAAAAAAATTAAAAAAAAAAAAACCAACTCCTGTCCTGAAAGAGATTGTAATCTGGAGGAGACAGGCATGAATCTGGGTACTTGAAGGTCTACCTTTCTCTGGTTAGTGGCTAATCTGACACAGTTTGTAAAGGAGTGGTGCCTGCTGGATGGACTAACAGTATGTCTCTGAGACAGGGTGTTAGGGGTCCAGGAAAGTCCTTGAACCCCAAACCCTGGGTTGTGTCTAATGTTAAACAAACAATTGAATAAAATAAGACTGAGAAGGATAATTATTGAATCATTCTATTTATTGACGGAAGTACAGAACCAAGGAAAGGAGAATGAATACATCATACGGCTTGAGAGCCCACTTGGTGGGTCTGGGAAAACCATACGAGGACAGAAACGAGAGTTCAAAGAGCTGCTGCCTTGTGGAGAAGGAGCTCATGTGGAAAGTGGGGCTGGGAGGCTCTCTCCTCTGCCTGGCCAGGCCGGGCCATGCCAATGGGAAACTCACTGGCAGCTAGAGGTTTCCCACTTCAGACAGCTCAGAGAGCTTATCCTTCCCTCTAAAACTTGTTTATAACCTTATGGTGGTGGGCCCTGCCTTCCAGCTCAGGTGAGCTGAGGGACAGCTGATTGGTTAAGGCTAGGGGCTGTCTCAGGAAGAGGCCAGCCAAATTCTGGGGTCTCCGCTTGACCAACCACAATGTTAAGATTAGATTTAAATCCTAGGAGGGACCTTCCTACCAGGAGGGGCCCAGGTTGTGGAAAAACAGGTCTAGAGGACCAGGCAAGAGATAAGAAATCAGATTATCCTTTTTTAAAAAAAATTTTTTTGTTTATTTATTTGAGAGCGACAGACAGAGAAAGAGGCAGAGAGAGAGAGAGAGAGAGAGAGAATGGGTGTGCCAGGATCTCCAGCCACTACAAACGAACTCCAGATGCAAGCCCCACCTTGTATATCTAGCTTATGTGGGTCCTGGGGAACCAAGCCTTGAACCAGGGTCCTTTGGCTTCATAGGCAAGCACTTAGCCGCTAAGCCATCTCTCCAGCCCCAGACCATCCTTTGATCTCTAGCAAGTGCAGACCTTCCTGGCTTTTTACTTTCAGAGACCCATTCATCCTAACTGCCTAAAAGAGCTACCTGACTGTCTAACTTTCCTAGTCAGTGAGCTCAACAAGTAATCTCTTTCCCAGATTTGTGGGAGTGAGGAGTTTCAACCCAGATGCCCACAGTCTTCTATTACTTTGAAGCCAGACCACCTGGCCAAAGTCACTTTGGTTGTGCCTCAGGGTTTCTCTGAGTTGAGTTTCCCCACTAAAAGGAAAATGAGAAAACAGCCCATTGGTAGATAGCATGTGTTCTAAAGGGGGTGTGGCTTTTGCTGTTGATAAGGGGTAGTTTGCTGGGGTGGTAGTGGTGGTGGTAGTGGTGGTATTTTATTTTGTTTTGAGATAAGGTCTCATTCTGTAGCCCTGGCTGGCCTGAAACTCACAGCAATTCTCCTTCCTTTGCCTCCCAAGTGTGCTTCGATGCTCAGCTAGGTGGTGTGATTTTCAAGAGTATAGATCTGGCTGGGCATGGTGGCACATGCCTTTAATCCCAGCACTCGGGAGGCAGAGGTAGAAGGATCACCGTGAGTTCAAGGCCACCCTGAGACTCCACAGTGAATTCCAGGTCAGCCTGGGCTAGAGTGAGACCCTACCCCGCAAAAAACAAGCAACAACAAAAGAGTATAGACCTGACGCTGTGCCACCCCATCCTTCATCCTATGTTAATAATCACATTTACTCCACTTATAGGAATAACCAGAGATGAAACCTTCACCCTAGGAGGGAGAGTGGTGCAGATAAAAAGCTACAAACAGAAATTGCTTTCTGATGAGCAAATGTCAAATTCTACAGATGAGCTTTAGGATGGCAGGAAGGGTTATCATTATGGCCTGAAGCAGCTCAGACTCATTTTTAAAGTAGATGTTTGGAAAATGGTTTTATGCAAAAATTTGGGCTCTTAAAAAGGCTAGAGCATGACATTGGTTTTTTTAAAAAAGGCTTCAAAGTGGCTGGGGGAAAAAAAAAGCTCTTGCAACAATAAAAACCTAGAATTTGGTTTATAATTTCATGGTATTGGAAATTTACTCAACTAAATGCTTAGCTGTTGCCATTGTTGTTTTGTAACCACTCAATTGCTCCAGCTGCAACTGTGTGCACTGATGTGAATCAAATACTGTCTGTCATTTGGATTATAGTCTCCCCTCCATAGCCCCCAGCAAGGGTCTCAAGGAACACAATTAAAACCACTGCACTGGATGGCTTCACAGGGTAATTCTATCAAACCTTTGAAAAGAATATTATAGCAGAGATGTTTAACAATGTTACACAGCACAGCGAAAAGGGAACTTTTGAAACCTTTTTTCTACTAATACAACATTAAATATTTATTTGAGTAAAATGATGTTTTATCTTAATTGGAAGATGAAAGAAAGGAACAGTCTGTGTTTAAGGAAGGAATAAGCACAAGGGAACACTAAATTCTTGTTTTTTTAATATTTATTTATTTATTTGTTAGAGACACAGAGAGAGTGAGAATGGGCGCACCAGGGCCTCTAGCCACTGCAAATGAACTCCAGATGCATGCACCACCATGTGCATCTGGCTTACATGGGACCTGGAGAATCAAACCAGGATACTTAGGCTTTGCACGCAAATGCGTTAACTGCTAAGCCATTTCTCCAGCCCTAAATTCTTTTTTTTTTCGAGGTAGGGTTTAACTCTAGTCCAAGCTGACATGGAATCCATGCTGTAGTCACAGGGTGGCCTCGAACTCACAGCGATCCTCCTACCTCTGCCTCCCGAGTGCTGGGATTAAAGGCGTGCGCCACCACGCCCGGCTCAGCCCTAAATTCTTTGTTTTCCCTCTCAATTTTTATTAACATTTTCCATGATTATAAAAAATAACCCATGGTAATACCTTCCCTCCCCCCATTTCCCCCTTTGAAATTCCCTCCCTATCTCAATCAGTCTCTCTTTTATTTTGATGTCATCATCTTTTCCTCCTCTTATGATGGTCTTGTGTAGGTAGTGTCAGGCACTATAAGGTCATGGATATCCAGGCCTTTTTATGTCTGGAGAGAGGACATTGTAAGGAGTCCTACCCTTCCTTTGGCTCTTACATTCTTTCTGCCACCTCTTCCACATTAGACCCTGAGCCTTGGAAGGTGTGATCAAGATGTTACTCGGTACTCAAGTCACTTCTTTCCATCACCATGATACCTTCTGAGTCGTCCCAAGGTCACTGCCATCTGAAAAAAGAAGATTCTCTACCCAAAATGAGAATAGCATTAATATAAAGGTATGAATATTAAGAGAAGTACTTACTGGGCAGTTTGATAAGCATAATGTACACATTTATCCAGACATCAGCTGATGTTATAGCCCTAGGGCTCATGACTACCCCTGTTTTAAGTTTTCAGTATCAAGGATGTGTTCCCTCCCATGGAGCAGGCCTCCAGTCCAATTGGAGGGCAGTTGGTTTCCATCATAATAGATGTGCCACTATTGCACCCGTTGGCTTATTTGGCCTGGCTGGCCAATTATAAGGCTTGCAGTGTCCACTGTTGAATATCTTCAGTGGTGCTATCTCTTTCTCCAATTGAATTGCATGTAGAATGGCTTCTTCCAACTTTCTGTCAGCTGGCCTAAATTCTTTTGTTTTATAGAACAAACCAACAGATACGAACTAAGAAAATTTAGCAGATTATAAACACATTATTTAAAGATTTGAAGTTAAATGCTAAAAGTAAAAGTCAAAAATTGTTGCAGCCAGGCGTGATGATGCACATCTTTAATCTGAGCATTCAGGGGACTAAGGTAGGAGGATGGCTGTGAGTTTAAGGCCAGCCTGGGACTAATTCCAGCTCAACCTGGGTTAGAGCAAGGCCCTACCTCTAAAAACAAAACAAAATATTATTGGAAATGGTTGTGTCTGTGGAAGAGAATGGAGTAGGAAGAAGCCAAGTGATCATGTCTTATCATAAACCATGTGAAGATATTGTGTTTAAAATACATATTAGCTGGGTGTGGTGGCACACATCTTTAATCCCAGCACTCAGGAGGTAGAGGTAGGAGGATTGCTGTGAGTTCAATGCCACCCTGAGAATATATATTGAATTCCAGGTCAGCCTGGGTGAGACCCTACTTCAAAAAACCAAATTAATTAATTAATTAAATAAAAACATGTTAAAGCCACAAGGATGGTCCCATGTCTGAAATGCAAAACTTGGGAGGCTGAGGCAGGAGGATAGAGAGCTTCAAGCCAGCCTGAGCTATAGGACAAGATCCTGTTTTCTGTTTCTTTTTAAGCTTAATTGAATTTTATCTTTTCTAATTTCATACATGTTTATGATGCATTTTTATCATCTTCACCCCCTCTTTTTTTCGAGGTAGGGTCTCACTCTAGCCCAGACTGACCTGGAATTCACTATGTAGTCTCAGGGTGGCTTCGAACTCACAGCGATCCTCCTACCTCTGCCTCCGGAGTGCTGGGATTAAAGGGGAGCGCACCATGCCCGGCCCATTACCCTCTCTTACCCATCTGCCACTAAACACGTTCTTCTTACCAACTTAGTCCTGTTCCTACTTTCACCTCCCTCCCTCCCTTCTTGCCTTCCTTTCTTTTTTCTTTACCTTCTTTCTTTTGTTCTCTCTTCCTACCTTCCTTTCTTTCTTTTGTGACCCACTGAATTAAATCAGGGTTGCTTGTATGAGCACGGGTAGGAAATTATTTACTGAAGCATGGCCAACTTACCAGTGGATAAGCACTAAAGAACATAGCCTCCTGCTCCCCCAACCCCTCACCACCATGTCCCCCCTGCCCCCCCAAAACCCACAGCAATCACTAGTTGCCAAAAGCTCCTCTGGGAGGAGAGGAGTCCCATGACTCCTCTCCCTCATCTCTGATGGAATGTTGACAGATCCAGTCTTGTGCAGGAAACCACAGCTGCTGTGAGTTCACTAGTGTAAGTAACAGCCATGTGGTGTCCAGAAGACCAAGTCCGTGGCACTCCTTGCCATCCTCCAGCTCCTACATTCTTTCTGTCCTTTCTTCTCCTGTGTTATTTCAGCCTTGAACTGGGTGGTATAGATGTCCCTAGAGCTAAGCCCACAATAGTCACTGGTTCCCAACACTTACACCAGCTATGTGTCTCTGAATTAATCTCTGCCCGCTGCAAAAAGAAACTTCTGTGATTGAGGCTGAAAGCAGCCCTAATCTATGGGTATAAACATCAAAACCTTTTCAAAAGGTTGGGTGGCACACACCTTTACTTCCAGCGCTCAAAAGGCTGAGGTAGGAGGATGGCTGTGAGTTTGAGGACAGCCAGGAATTACAAAGTGAGTTCCAGGTCAGTCTGGTCCAGAATGAGACTGCCAAGAAAGAAAGAAAGAGAGAAAGAGAAAGGAAGGAAGGCAGTCAGGCAGGCTGGAGTGCCAGGCGTGGAGGTGCATGCCTTATATCCCAGCATGGGGGAGGCAGAAGTAGGAAGATCACCATGAGTTTGAGGCCACCCTGAGACTACATAGTGAATTCCAGGTCAGCCTGAACGTGAGACTTTACCTCAAAAAAACAAAAACCTGAAAACAAGGAAAGAAAGAGAAAGGCGGGCTGAAGAAATGGCTTCGCAATTAAGGCACTTGTCAGGAAAGCCTAAGGACTCATGTTCGACTCTCCACACAAACCAGATGCACAGTCATGTCATGCAAGCGTGCAAGGTCACACATGCACGCAAGGAGGCACACATGTCTGGAGTTTGATTGCAGTGGCTGGAGGCCCTGGATCACCAATTCTGTCTCATTCTCACATTAAAGAAAATAAGGCGGCTGGAGAGATAGCTTAGCAGTTAAGGCATTTGCCTGCAAATTTAAAGGTCCCAGGTTCAGTTCCCCAGGACCCACATTAGCCATACACACAAGGGGGTGCACATGTCTGTAGTTCATTTGCAGTGGCTAGAGGCCCTGGCTCACTCATTCCTCTCCCTTTCCTTCCTTCTTTCTTTCTTTCTTTCTTTCTTTCTTCTTTCTTTCTTTCTTTCTTTCTTTCTTTCTTTCTTTCTTTCTTTTCCTTCCTTCCTTCCTTTTTTCCTTTTTTCCTTCCTTCCTTCTTTCCTTCCTTCCTTTTGCTCTCGCTCTCTCTTCCTCTGTCAAATAAAAATATTTTTTTTTTAAAAAAGGCAACCCAGGCATTGTGGCACACTTCTTTAATCCCAGCACCCAGGAGGCAGAGGTAGGAGAATCATTGTGAGTTTGAGGCCACCCTGAGACTACATAGTGAATTCCAGGTTAGCCTGAAATAGAGTGAAAGTCTACCTAAAAAACAAACAAAAAAAGGGGGGGCAGCCTGTTGGGCTTGTCAGAAATAAAGAAAGAGAGAGAGAAAGAAAGAAAGAAAGAAAGAAAGAAAGAAAGAAAGAAAGAAAGAAAGAAAGAAAGAGGAAAAGAAGGTTGAGTTAGGTAAGGTGGTGCAAGCCTATAGCCTTCCAGCACTGGAGGTGGGGTAGGAGGTGAACACAGGAGAATCATGAGTTCAAGCTCTGCTAGGGTTGGAGAGATGGTTTAGCAGTTACTGGTACTTGCTTGCAAAGCCTAATGGTCAGGGTTCAATTCTATAGTACCTATGTTTAGTCATATGTACAACGTGCTGCATGCATCTGGAATTTGTTTGCAGCTCGCTCTCTCTTAAAGTTTTTAACTATTTTACTTATTTATTTATTTTGTTTATTATTTGTTTATTTATTGAGAGTGACAGAGAGAGAGAGAGAGAGAGAGAGAGAGGGAGGGAGGCAGGCAGAGAGCAAGAGAGAGAATGGGCGCACCAGGGCTTCCAGCCACTGCAAACAAACTCCAGATGCATGTGCCCCCCTGTGCATCTGGCTAACGTGGGTCCTGGGGAATCAAGCCTTGAACCAGGGTCTTCAGGCTTCACAGGCAAGTGCTTAATCACTAAGTCATCTCTCCAGCCCTTAACTATTATATATATATATTTTTTATTTTAAATTTTTATAACATTCCATGATTATAAAATATATCCCATGGTAATTCCCTCCCTCCCCACCCCCACACTTTCCCATTTGAAATTCCATTCTCCATCATATTACCTCCCCATTACAATCATTGTAATTACATATATACAATATCAACCTATTAAGTATCCTCCTCCCTTCCTTTCTCTTCCCTTTATGTCTCCTTTTTAACTTACTGGCCTCTGCTACTAAGTATTTTCATTCTCACGCAGAAGCCCAGTCATCTGTAGCTAGGATCCGCATATGAGAGAGAACATGTGGCGCTTGGCTTTCTGGGCCTGGGTTACCTCACTTAGTATAATCCTTTCCAGGTCCATCCATTTTTCTGCAAATTTCATAACTTCATTTTTCTTTACCGCTGAGTAGAACTCCATTGTATAAATGTGCCACATCTCCATTATCCACTCATCTGTTGAGGGACATCTAGGCTGGTTCCATTACTATTTTTTTTTTTTAAATGAGGGCTGGCTGGGCATGGTGGCACATGCCTTTAATCCCAGCATTTGAAAGCCAGAGGTAGGAAGATTGCTGTGAGTTCAAGGCCATCTTGAGACTACATAGTGAATTCCAGGTCAGCCTGGGCTACAGTGGAACACTGCTTCAAAAAAAAAAAAAAGAGGGCTGGAGAGATGGCTTAGCAGTTAGGCACTTGAATACGAAGCCTAAGGACTCTTTGACTCTCCAGGTCCCACGTAAGCCAGACGCACAGTGATGCAAACTCACAAGGTTGCACATGTGCACGAGCGGGTTTACACGTCTGAAGTTCAAGTGCAGTGGCTGAGGTCCTGGCATGCATCTCTCTCTCTCTTTTTCACTCTTGCATAAGAAAATCCAGTCTGTTGGGCTTGCCTCAAAATAAATAAATAAATAAATAAAAATTAAAAAGTACAAATAAATGAAAAAGGGCTGGAGAGATTGTTCAGTGGTTAAGGTGCTTGTCTGCAAAGCCTGAGGACCCAGGTTCGATTCCCAAGACCCAAGTAAAGCCAGTTGCATAAGGTGGTGCATGTGTCTATTATTTGTTTGCAGTGGCTAGAGGCCCTGGTACACCCATTGTCACTCTCTCATTCTCTCTCTGTCTCTTTCTCTCTCTCACCCTCTCTCAAATAAATCTTTTTTTTTTTTTTTTTAAGGTACAGTTTCACTCTAGCTCAGTCTAACCTAAAATTTACTATGGAGTCTCAGGGTGGCCTTGAACTCATGGTGATCCTCTTACCTCTGCTTCCAGAGTGCTGGGATTAAAGGTGTGTGTCACCCCACCTGGCAAAATAATTTTTGAGGCAAACCCAACTGACTGGCCTTTTTTTTTTTTTTGGTTTTTTGAGGTAAGGTCTCACTGTAGCCCAGGCTGACCTGGAATTCACTATGGAGTCTCAGGGTGACCTCGAACTCACAATCCTCCCACCTCTGCCTCCCGAGTGCTGGGATTAAAGGCATGCGCCACCACGCCCGGCTGACTGGCCTTTTTTTAATGTGAGAAAACAAGAATGAAAGCAGGAGCAAGAGAAAGAGAATTGGCGCACCAGGGCCTCCAGCCACTGTACTCAAATTCCAGATGCCTGTGCCACCTCGTGTGCATGTGCGACCTTGCATGGTTGCATCACCTGTGTGTATGGTTTACGTGGAATCTGGAGAGTCTAACGTTGGTCCTTAGGCTTCACAGGCAAGCACCTTAACTGCTAATTTATCTCTCCAGCCCAATAAGTAAGTAAATGAAAAAAAAAATTGGTTTTTTGAGGCAAGGTCTCACTCTAATCCAGGCTGACCTGGAATTCTCCATGTAGTCTCAGAGTGGTATCAAACTTATGGTGATCCTCCTACCTCTGCCTCCCAAGTGCTGGAATTAAAGGTATATACCACTAGATCCAGTTTTTTAAAATAAGTGAACATTTTTTAAAAGAGTTCAAGGTCGTCCTTGGCTACATAGTGAGTTTGTAGCCAACCTAATCCACATGAGGCCCAGTAAAACAATCAAAAAAAGGTTTTAGTCCATAAAGGCTCTATTCTTGTGCGTGGGATTAATGTAATTATTACAAGTGTGAGTTCCCTCTTCTTGCCTCTTGTCAAGTGAAGAATAGTGTTCCTCCTTCTGGAAGATGCTTCACTGAAGACCAGAACCTCACCAAGCACCAACTTGCTGGCACCTTGATCTTGTACATCCCAGCCTTGCAATCTGGAAACCAATGCATTTCTGTTTGTTATACATTACCTGTTTCAGGTATTCTGTGATTTCAGGACAAAATGCACTGACATGAAAATTAAAGTCAAAAGAAAAATAACGAATTTGGAAAAATATTTTCAACTGCAGGAAAAGAGTTGATTTCCCTAATGTTAAAAGGTCTCCTGCTGGGCGTGGTGGCGCACGCCTTTAATCCCAGCACTCGGGAGGCAGAGGTAGGAGGATCACCGTGAGTTCGAGGCCACGCTGAGAGTACCTAGTGAATTCCAGGTCAGCCTGAGCTAGAGTGAAACCATACCTAAAAAAAAAAAAAAAAAAAAAGGTCTCCTACAAATTGATTAAAAAAAAAAAAAAAAAAAGACTAGTGCCCCAAGAGAAAACTGAGCAAATGATATGAACAGATGGTCCACAGAAAAGAAAAGAGAAATGGCTTATTGTGAAAAGATGCTCAACCCTAGTCATAATAAAGTAAATGCAAATTAAAGATATATGGAGATAGTATTTTCACTCATTATACTTGTAAAAATTTTTTAAAAATGGATATTGCATTGCATGGGCCAGACTGTAAGAAAAGAAGCACTCTCAAAGATTGCTGGTAAGAGGGTAAACTGACACCCTGTCTCAAGGGCAGTTTAATATTTGTCAAAGCATATTCATAGGTATATAACCACTTGTAGTCACCTTCTCGTTGCAGGCACAAAACACTCAACCAGAAGCAACTGATGGGAGGGAAGGCTTGTCTGGCTCATTGTCTCCAGGAGCACTTTCAGCATGGCAGGGAGAGAGTTAGAGCCGCGCTGGACATTGCATCTTGCCCTGGCAGCTAGCCAGAAGCAGCAAGAGTGCGAGCTGAGCCCTGGCCAGGGGAAGCTGACTACAACACCCCCAAGCCCACTCCCAGCAACACTCCTCCCCCAGTAAGGTCCTACCTCCCAAGCTGACATCAACTGGGGACTGGACCACATTCCACACACATGACTCTATGGGGCACATCTGATTCAAGCCACCATAGTCCACCCCTGGCCCCATAAATGCATGACCATCTCATGACGTGAAATGTATTCAGTCCATCTTTAAAGGTCCCCATAGTCTTTACCAATACCAGCACCATTTGAAAATCCAAAGTCTCATGTGAGACTCATAATAGTCTCTTGGGCTGGAGAGACGGCTTAGCGGTTAAGCGCTTGCCTGTGAAGCCTAAGAACCTCAGTTCGAGGCTCGATTCCCCAGGACCCATGTTAGCCAGATGCCCAAGGGGGTGCATGCGTCTGGAGTTCGTTTGCCATGGCTAGAGGCCCTGGCACGCCCATTCTCTCTCTCTCTCTGCCTCTTTCTCTCACTGACACTCAAATAAGTAAATAAAAAAAAAAAAGTCTCTTAACTGTGATCTTGCAAACACAAAACACAAATTAAATACCCATAATGGCACAGAGTAAACATTCTCCCTTGCATAAGAAACATTGGGCATGTTGTGCCAAGACCCCTGACCAGGAGCCAAGTCCCCCAGTCACCCAGAGACCCGCCACAGAAGCCGAGACACTCGAATGCAAAAGCAACAGTTTTCTTTATTGCAAGCCTAGGCCTGGGCTCCGTCCCCACAGTCCGGCACAGCGGTAGTGAGGAAGAGAGCCCCTTTCTTTTGGGGGAAGAGGTTCATATAGGAATTCAAACAAAGAAGTAGGGGATAGATAAATGATTGGTTGACTTAAACAGTTCTGATTGGCTTGGGGTTTCAGTGGGCAAAGTTGGGGGCAGGAGCTCCAGGCAGATGAAATCATCTCCATTGTCCTTGAAGTGGAGATTCCTCAGTTTCTTATCTAAGCAGGTGGTCGGAGGCCGGAGGTGCCCTCTTCCCCCCCATTCCACCCCGCAGTGGAGTGTTTCTGCAATGTCCTTGAAGTGGAGATTCCTCAGAAACGTTAGGGAGAAAGGCAGCAATTAAGCAAGCACAGTTTACAGAAGCAAAAGGTCAGCACATTGGCCAGCTAGTTCTCTAAGCCAGGCCTGGGACTTTTAAAACCATAAGCTGTACTGTATTAATGCGTTCCCTGACAGAAGCAACTAATCTATAAATAATGCAAGGTCCTATTGTGATTAGCAACAAAAATAAAAGTAATGGCCCTGCTAAAGTAGACAACAGAGTTGTTAACCATGGGGAATGACTGAACCATGACTTAAATCATTCCCTATCAGCTTTTTTTTTTTTTTTTTCCAAATTCTCTAGTATCTTCGCCATTGAGTCTCTAATTATACCTGATTGGTTGATATAAAAACAACATTCTTTCCTAAAGTCACATATAGTCCACCTTAGTAGGTGGGTGTGATGACTCCAAGTGGCAATTCCATCCATCTTCACAGCAGTAGGTATGGTCAAGATGAAGACTTAGGGTCCCTCCCAGTGGGGTTCCAGTGTCTTGCTGCGATGGCAACACCCAGTGCCCCAGATTATTTATATATTTTAGGTTTGAAAATAACCCTTTGAACATCTATTTTTTTTTTGGTTTTTTTTTTTTTTTGGTTTTTCGAGGTAAGGTTTCACTCTAGCCCAGGCTGACCTGGAATTCACTATGGAGTCTCAGGGTGGCCTCGAACTCACAGCGATCCTCCTACCTCTGCCTCCCAAGTGCTGGGATTAAAGGCGTGCGCCACCACGCCCGACTGAACATCTATTTTTATTATTATAGAATTAAAACTATGGGGATAATATGTCTTAATGTTTGCTTCCCCTCTTAGAATAATAGGCCATTTTATATGTGTAAGGTATTTTTTTTTATCTTTGGCTACATATTTTTCTCTGAGTGTTTAAGACCATGCAGATAGCCAAATTTAATTAAGGATTAATTTTGGAGGTCATTAATGGCTCTCCAAAGAGACTTCAGGGACCCAGGAGTAGCCCCATAGCTTACTGGTGTCTTCTGTCTATTCAGGGCCATGCTGGCCAAGTAGTTTTCCCTTCTTTGGGAAGTCTGGAGGATTGATTGCTCCTCAATTGTGACTCTCCTGTTTCAGACTATACACCAATTTTGTTTGGGTCTCCATATCCTCCCTGCTCAGGAAGACAGGTGACTTACCAGGGGGCCATTACAGAAGTGTCCCATCATCTCCCGTGGCCTCATGACCTGGGAGCACAGGCCAAAATATTGGTGCCTCTTGCTCTGATGATTCCAATTGGGTTTTGGCTTTTACGTAGGTAATTAACACACTTAGAAAGGAAGTTACATCAGCCTGGATGTATGTACATATAGAGCACATTTGATTACTGAAATAGACTTAAAGAATGGTACAAGGACTTTTAAAATTATTTTGTAGTATCTTTAAAATTTTGGTCGTACTATGGCAGCATAAGCCTTATATATAAGGTATAGACAGTAGACACATCTCATATTTTAAATATCTAATATTTATAAATATCTTATATTTTAAATATCTAACATTTATAAATATAGGCAGAACCTGCTACCAGTCTTGAAAACAGTACCAATTGATTTATAGACTAATTTATTTAACCTAGAAATTGTCAGAAAAGGACAAGGCAGTATAAAGTCTTAGCACCTGTGTTTGAAAACATCTTTGATTAGTTGGTACAAATGTGTTGGTACAAATGTTCCAGAGAACATTGGAAACAGAACCACAGAACTTGAAAACTTTTTTTTTTTAACCAAAATAGCTATCTAAATTCTAATAACCCTTGATAAATCTTTTTGAAAGAAAAAAAAAATTTTTTTTGACAATCCATGATTTTGGCTTAAACTTGATAGCTATTGATTTTATGTACCACAGAAATTTTTATTAACATAAAACAATTTTGTTTTATCCATGACTTAAATTTAATAAAGCTTAAACACGCTGTCCCAACATATCCCAGGAAGATGAAGGTTATCACTACTGAAATTAAATCACTTAAAACTAAGTGATTAAACCTAGTTATGGCCATTTAACACAATTAGCATAAATAAGACAGAAGCTATCTTTAAAGTCACAATGTCTTTAGGTATGAGTACTTCACCTTTGGAAATTAATCACTTCTATGTGAGCCTTTATCTTAAAGCCAGTTTTATAACCCTTAAATCATAACAAATTAGCATCAGTGACCTGTTAATAAGTGAGGCCTTATCATAAGACTCAGTTCCTCCACTGATTAAAACCTTGGCATCAGGTAAACATTAGATTTAATCCAATTAAATGTTTCAGTGAAAGGCCCTTACCCTGATATACACATTAGATAAGCCTGATGTTTGTCTTATGTAAGGAGTTTATAAGCTGATCAAATACCTTGACTCAGTTTACCCATTTAACATTTTGTCTAGTGAGAAACTTTATCTAACAGATGTGACTTTAGGTGTTTAAAAGAGAAGAACTAAAGAGAACCACAGTTATATGCTGTACTCCTTCTTTTCTTTTTTCCAGAGACAATTGGCCATTTTGTCTCTAGTCAGACTCTGGGGAACACATGGCTTAAACTTGCATGGGGTCTGAGATAAATGGGGTTCCATCCATTTTTTCAGAGTCCAGCTTTCCACGAATTTAAGTAGCATATGTTGGAAAGCAAGAACAAAATGAAATTACAGAGCAGAGAGATAAGCATCCTGACATTCCTATCCTATTCTGAAGTTGTTTTTACATAGCAAATTTACTCATTTGCAAAACACAAGGTGATAGACTCTTGTCTATATTTAACCTGGTTAAACCTCCAATTACATCTGTACTTATGACTTTGTGACCTACCTAGCATAAGCATCACCCATGTCTAATATAAGATGAATTTAGATTAAGACTATGTCTCTATATAAAACTTTTAGAGTATCCTTAAGAGTCTGTAAACAGTTGAAAAATCTCTAACTTTAGGCATGGTGTTTAGGTTTAGCCTGAAAATTCTTTCCTATATACGCACATCTTTATTTACCTACTTTAACATTTTTATCTAGGTACCACTCAGAAGCATTAAAATAAGCATTCTATGTCCCAACATTGAGAATTTTTTCTCCAGATCCTTCAATCAATTCATCTTATACCATTATTAACCACGTTTCTTATAAGGCTATTATGGAAAAACTACACCAAATTAATTAATCTCATTACTCACTAACAAGTGAGTAGTCTAAAGACAATTTTATGTCATTAATACCAATAAGACATTAAACTAAGGTGAATATTGTTGCTATCTTGAGGCAGGCTGGCCTAGAAGTCAGGTCTGTTGCCTCCTCCTTTTAAGTACATTACAATTTTTTTAATACCTGATAAATTACCACTTTAAGAATATTCTGTTGTTTTTAATAATCCTCTATGAAAGTTGAAGTTGACCTAGAACATACATTTATTAATTATATTTATGATATCATGTAACAAAGTTGACACATTTTTTTTTTTTACGTAAAACTTTAGTTCTTTATAGGCTGCAGTTAAATGTGACTTCTTTTCTTGCTGCTTTTTGGCACCCTGTTGCGGCTGGGCGGGGCTTGTATCACCTTAGATCAGCCCTGCCTTACTCCCGGCGCTCCCCAGGGGTCTGGTCTAGTACACGTGGAGGTAATGGCCAAGACGACTGCTGGGGGGCCAAGGAATCTGACTACCTGCAGGGGAAAGGGGGGAGGCCTCCAAGACTGCCAGGCCTCTGAAGAAGGCAGCCCACTGGGAGGCTGCTGAAGGAGTGGGCATGCTGGGGGCCACTGGGAGAGGAGGCGGAAACACGGCACCTGCATGGGCAGAGGGGCCGTTGTCTGTCTGCCACCTGACTCTGACCCAAGCCTCTTTGGACTCGCTTGCAAAACTGGCTTGTAGTTTTGCGGTTTAAAGGGAGTGAGGGGAAATTTCCTTCCTGAACTTTTTATTTTCTAGCCAGATAAGCTATGCGGGTCCACATGGATGCCTAGAAATCCAGAAATGACCTGGACGACTTCTTCCCAAAAGGAGCCTGCCTCCCTCTGGGAGAGCTAATTCCCTTAACTTTTAGAAGAGCCCTTATTCCATGAATCTAAGATATTTATATTTTGACAGGAGGCAATATTACCCATGACAGAGAAAGATTAGAAATGCCAAGACCAGAGGGCAACATCCCCTAGGGCTGATCAGACCAGGGGGATCCCCCAGAGCTCCGGGCATGAGCCTGTCCACAAGTTTAAGAGGCTGGCGACCTGCCTACAGGCTTTTAAGAGGTCGTTGTGTTACTGGGATTTTGTGTCAGAGAGAAATAGATAGAGAGTTTTTGCCAACACCCAATGGGCTGTCGGGGTCCAGGCAGAGGATGGTTGGTCTTCAGTCAATACGGAAGAGTGGCCTTGGCCAAGAGACATCAGTTGCCAGTTCATTGTGTCTGGTCCACGCGATGGCATGAACCAAAAATAAAGGAGGAGAAAGAGAAACCTGCCAGCCCTCAAAACATGGAGGCGAGGCCGCATGGATGTCTCCCAGTCCCTCTGGGACAGCACTCACCCACCCAGTCCATCTCATCAGTGCTCCCTGCAAGAATTGGGGCTGAGGCTTCAGCAGTGGGCTTGGTGTCTCTTCTGGGTGTAACTGCCAGCACCTGTAAAGGAGGGGGCGAGGAAGGGAGGAAAGACTTCACCCAGGGGAGAGGCTCTTCTGTCACGTTCCTCCAGGTCACAATATAAGGGATTTGATCAGGGTGTCCTAAAGGGGAGGAAGAATCGGTCTCATGTTCTTGAGTCAGGGGAGAAACGTCCGTACGATTAGGGCAATGACAAGACACACAAGTACAGACACACAGCCCCCCCCCCCCCAAAAAAAAGACCCCTGGTGGCCAAAAGAGTCTGAGTCCTTAGGGGAAAGCTCAATAATGCCAAACACGGTAGAGATGGAAGCAGGTCTCCCCAGCAGGCTTGCTCTGTCAGGGACAGAGCCCCCACTCAGATTAGCAGCTTTGCTCTGTCCCAGAGGACAGGGCCCCCACTCAGATGAGGCGGCAGGCCATCTCCTGCCTCCTCCAGGTCTGTCCTTACGGCGCATCCACCGGGACGTATGACCTGATCAGAAAACAGATGCGGCTAGCCTACAGAGTGAAAGGAAAAAGAGAGCGCTCAAGTGGAAAACGTACCGACCAGTCGGAGAAGAAACCTTCGGGGTCTCGGGTTCATTGGAATCTTTGGGGATCCTGGACGAGCCTCCAAGATATTGTGCCAAGACCCCTGACCAGGAGCCAAATCCCCCAGTCACCCAGAGCACTGCCACAGGAGCCGAGACACTCGAATGCAAAAGCAACAGGTTTCTTTATTGCAAGCCTAGGCCTGGGCTCCGTCCCCACAGTCCAGCACAGCGGTAGTGAGGAAGAGAGCCCCTTTCTTTTGGGGGAAGGGGTTCATATAGGAACTCAGAGAAGTAGGGATAGATACATGATTGGTTGATTTAAACAGTTCTGATTGGGTTGGGGTTTCAGTGGGCAAAGTTGGGGGCAGGAGCTAGGGGCACTCCAGGCAGATGAAGTCATCTCCATTGTCCTTGAAGTGGAGATTCCTCAGAAACGTTAGGGAGAAAGGCAGCAATTAAGCAAGCAAAGTTTACAGAAGCAAAAGGTCAGCACATTGGCCAGCTAGTTCTCTATCTAAGTCAGGCCTGGGACTTTTTTGGTCTCTCAGGCATAGCAAGAAAAGTTGACCAATGCAAGATCGAAAATTAGCAGGGTAAAACATCAAATCCTGCAGCTCCATATGCAATATCTGGGACTTGCAATGGAATCTCTAGGTTCCAAACCTACCCTGCCAGCCTTAGCCACTTGCTTTCGGGGCAGAGCTCCACCACAGCCAGAGTGAACAGCTTTCCTTGATGGCCATCCCATGTCCCTGGCATCTCCAAAATTCTGGGGTCTACATTGCATCCCACGGTTCATCTTCATGGCTACATGCTATAGTCCCTCATGGCCTCTTTTCAGGATCTATGACTCTGGTCTGCATCACCTGGGGACCACTTCTAAAACAAAGTGTTATAAATCCAATAACTCACTCTTCCCTGTATTTGTCAGATTCCAAAACCCATACCAGGTAAGCTGACAAATTTGTTAACCCTGGGGAGAATAAAACAAATTTTGAAGAGGAGGAAATGCCCTAAGCATTCTTCCTTCAGGCTCCTTTCTTTTAAAGAGTCAGCATTCCTACTACTGCCCCAGTGCACACCAGCTGGCCCAGTCCTCAGTGGTGGTAATTGCAGTCTCTGGCCTGAAACTTTCATTCCTTTCTATGCAGATTCCTTTGCTGCTTTCCCTACCAAACATACTAGTCCATTACATTGTTTGTTTCAAGGTCCAGTCTCACTCTAGCCTAGGCTGAACTGCAACTCACTCTGTAGCTCCTGGATGGCCTCAAACTCACAGAGATCCTCCCACTTCAGTTTACCTTGCTGGGATTAAAAGCATGCTCTACTGCACCTGGCTAAACCATTACTTTTCCTTTCCATTTTTCTTTTCTTTCTTTCTTTTTATTTTATTTTATTTTATTTTATTTTATTTTATTTTATTTTTTTGTTGTTGTTGTTTTCAATGTAGAGTCTTGCTCTAGCCCAAGCTGACCAGAAATTCACTATGTATTCTCAGGCTGGCCTCAAACTCATGATGAGCCTCATATTTCTGCCTCCCAAGTGCTGGGATTAAAGGTCTTCACCACCATACCCAGAAAGCCATTACTTTTTTTTTTCTTTTTGCTTCTTTTTTTTTTTTTTTTTGGTTTTTCGAGGTAGGGTCTCACTCTGGCTCAGGCTGACCTGGAATTCACTATGGAGTCTCAGGGTGGCCTCGAACTCTCGGAGATCCTCCTACCTCTGCCTCCCGAGTGCTCTTTTTGCTTTTTGATGGTAGAGTTTCACTCTAGTCCAGGCTGACCTGGAATTCACTCTGTAGTTTCAGGGTGGCAATCCTCTACCTCTGCCTCCCAAGTGCTGGAATTTAAGGCATGCACTACCATGCCTGGCTACAATTACTTTTTTTTTTTAATGAGAGAGGCACACCAGGGCCTCTAACCACACTTGCCACCTTGTGAGTATGTATGACCTTGTGTGCATGCATCACCTTGTGCATCTGGCTTGTGTGGGTTCTGGGAGAGTGGAACCTGGGTCCTTAGGCTTTGTAGGCAAACACTTTAACAGATGAGCCATCTATCTAGCCCAACCATTACTTTTATTTTTTTTTTTAATTTTAGTTTTTATTTATTAATTTGAGAAAGGGAAAGAGAGAAAGAATAGGCATGCCAGGGCCTCCAGCCACTGCAAATGAACTCCAGACGTGTGCACTCCCTTGTGCATCTGGCTTACGTGGGTCCTGGGGAATCAAACTGAGGTCCTTTGGCTGTGCAAGCAAGCACCTTAACTGCTAAGCCATCTCTACAGCCCACCAACCAACCATTACTTTTAAATTCAACTTTGCCAAAGTTCTCAGGACACAGGAAGACACAACCATCCTCTCACACAAACTACCTCCAGCCCAGTCCTGACATTCTTTTCCCCTCATAAGCTATGCTCCACCGTCCACAGTTCTTTCTACATTTAGATCTTTTAACTCTCATCAGAATGGTCTGCTTATAGCCCTGCAAAGTGTCTCTTAGACCAAAGTTTCAAATCCTTTCATTTTCCTCCCACAAATCAGTTAAAAAAATTCAGGGCTGGAGAGATGGCTTAGCAGTTAAGGCGCTTGCCTGCAAAGCCAAAGGACCCAGGTTCCACTTGACCACGTAATGCACCCCAGATGCACAAGGGGGTGC
Organism: Jaculus jaculus; assembly: GCF_020740685.1. NCBI lineage: Eukaryota > Metazoa > Chordata > Mammalia > Rodentia > Dipodidae > Jaculus > Jaculus jaculus. Next base: position 84,420,352 of record NC_059110.1, on the reverse strand, counting down.
ACACATCTGGAGTTCCTTTGCAGTGGCTGGAGGCCCTGACACGCCCATTCTCTCTCTCTCTCTTTCTCTCTCTCTCTCTCTCTCTACCTGCCTATTTCTTGCCTATTTCTGTATCTCTCTCAAATAAATAAATAAATAAATAAATATTTTTTTTAAAAATTCAAAAGCCACACGGTCAAGTTTCTAGCAGCAACAATCCCACTCCTCTGGTACTAATGTTCTGTTGTAGTTACCTTCATATTACTGGGACAAAATACCTGACTGAAAGCAGATGATGGAAGAAAAAGAGGTTTTTGTGTTATTGTTGTTGCTGTTTTTTTTTTTGTTTGTTTGTTTTGGCTTATAGTATCAAGTTTTATTATGATAGGAAAAGAATGGTAGAGTAGACGTCAGGCATTACCTCTTGCTACGGTGACTGGCAGGAAGCAGCAAGAGTAATCTGAGCTCTGGCCACGACAACACGTAGCCCACCCCCAGCAACATACCTCCTCCAGAAAGTCTCCACCTCCTAAATTGACCAAACACTCGAGTCTATGGGAGACATTTGACTTAAACTACAACTCTTTTTTTTTTTTTTTTTTTTTTTTGGTTTTTCGAGGTAGGGTCTCACTCTGGTCCAGGCTGACCTGGAATTCACTTTGTCATCTCAGGGTGGCCTTGAGCTCACAGTGATCCTCCTACCTCTGCCTCCCGAGTGCTGGGATTAAAGGTGTGCACCACCATGCCCGGCTTAAACTACAGCTCTTACCCAACCATCCTGCCCACAGAATTTTTTCATATTCAGATCCTTACGCATTTGCAAAATAACATCCAGTCAATCTTATCCATTACAATTAAAAGTGGCAAAAGGTTACAATATGAGCTCAATGTTCAGTAATAAAGGAGTAGTTAAATAAATGATGGCACCTCCATATGTTGGAATATCATACAGGTGTAGAACAAGTGTGAATAAGCCCTTTGAGTAGTTTACACAAAGATCAGTGTTTAACTGGGCATAGTGGCACACGCCTTTAATCCCAGCACTCGGGAGGCAGAGGTAGGAGGATCGCTGTGAGTTCGAGGCCACCCTGAGACTCCAGAGTGAATTCCAGGTCAGCCTGGGTTAGAGTGAAACCCTACCTTGAAAAAAAAAAACTGCGGAGAGGGACTGGAGAGGTGGTTTAGCAGTTAAGGAACTTGCCTGAGAAGCCTAAGGACCCAGGTTTGATTCCTCAGTACCCATGTAAGCCAGATGCATAAGGTGGCATATGTGTCTGGAGTTTGTAGTGGCTAGAGGCCCTGGTGCATCCATTCTCTTTCTCTCTCTCTCTGTCTCTGTCTCTCTCTCTCTTCCTCTCTCTAAAATAAATAAAATAAAGTGGGGAGAGGTTCAAGGCCACCCTGAGACTACTTAGTGAATTCCGTGTCAGCGTGGGCTAGAGCGAAACCCTACCTCAAAAAACAACAACAACAAAGAAAGTGGGGAGAGGGCTAGGAAGATGGCTTAGTGGTTATGGTGCTTGCCGGTGACCCATGTTTGACTCCCCAGGTCCCAAGTAAGTCCGACATACAAGGTTACACAAGCGCAAGTTACGTATGCACACAAGATGGCACATGTGTTTGGAGTTCAATGGTAATGTCTAAAGGCCCTGGCACACCAATTTTCTCTCTCATTAAAAAAAAAAAGCGGGGAGGGCTGGAGAGATGGCTTAGCGGTTAAGCGCTTGCCTGTGAAGCCTAAGGACCCTGGTTCGAGGCTCGGTTCCCCAGGTCCCACGTTAGCCAGGTGCACAAGGGGGTGCACGCATCTGGAGTTCGTTTGCAGAGGCTGGAAGCCCTGGCGCGCCCATTCTCTCTCTCTCCCTCTATCTGTCTTTCTCTCTGTGTCTGTCACTCTCAAATAAATTAAAAAAAAAAAAGTGGGGAGTAATAAACCTAATACACACTCATAGTAGAATGTATGTGCATTAAAAATTCTTTAGAAGGGAGCTGGGCATGGTGGCACACGCCTTTAATCCCAATACTTGGGAGGCAGAGGTAGGAGGATCATCATGAATTCGAGACCACCCTGAGACTACATAATGAGTTCCAGGTCAGCCTGGGCCAGAGTGAGACCCTACCTTGAAAAACAAAAAACAAAAGAAAACAAAAAAAATTCTCGAGAAGGGTAAACAAGAAACTTAAAACAGCTGGGCACTTTATGGATGGCAAACAGTGGCAGGAGGGTGTGTCTAAGATCTTTGGTGTTTGAACAGGTGGATGTCTTCTGTCATGGCTACAGGCCGTGACCCTCAGTGTCATGGCCAACTCTCCTGACCTGCTTTGAAAATAGCAGATGGACTGTATTTCCCAGCAACCAGAAGATATTGCCTGAAACAAGCTCTCTTCAACAAACAAAGGCATGGCTGATTTTGATCACCAGCTGGGTCTGGCATGGGGTTTATGAGAGACTGGAACTTACCCCTTACTTAAATGCTGCCTCTCTTACGTAACTGTGACCACTAGCACTTTGTTATTTTTCCATCCTCAGTCACTGAGCCCTTTATACTGCTAGCGCCTCGTCCTCCAATCCCGCCTCTCAGCCCATCACGCTCTGTCACCAGACTTAGGGTTGGCCACGGGTCCTCATAAGCCGGTTAAACCAGGAGGTCTTGATAAAAAAAAAAAAAAAAAAAAAAAAAAAAAACAGAAAAAGGAGAGTCAATGTAGGAAGAGGAGCACAAAGACACGGTCTGTCCTCAGGGATTCTGACCCAAGGTTTAGGATTAAACAGGACGAGGGGACACATAACCAAGGTCAAGGTGAGGCCCCGCCCATCATTGTCTCAACCACAGTCTCCTACAGAATCCTCCAGCAAGTTGTCAGCACAGGGGGAAATCTCTTGTTGGGAGACAAGGTCCCCACCTGGCTGGCACCAGACTGAAGTCTTTTTTCCTTCTCCCAGCATGAGATTCCTGAGAAAATTCCGATTTCTTGGGAAGTATTGTTTCAAAAGTCTGATGGCTAAAGAGAGGGGCACAAGTGTCTCCTTTTCTATTTTTCTATTTGTATTTTTTGTTTGTTTGTTTTATAAAAATGTGTTTTTTGTTTCCTTTTTCTTTTTTAAAAAAATTTTTAAATTTTTATTAACATTTTGCATGATTATAAAAAAATATCCCATGGTAATTCCCTCCCTTCCCCCTGATACTTTCCCCTTTGAAATTCCATTCTCCATCATATTACCTCCCATCTCAATCATTGTACTTACATATATACAATATCAACCTATTAAGTATCCTCCTCCCTTCCTTTCTCTTCCCTTTATGTCTCCTTTTTAACTTACTGGCCTCTGCTACTAAGTATTTTCCTTCTCATGCTCTATTTGGTTTTTTGAGATAGGGTTTCACTTTAGCTTAGGCTGACCTGGAATTCACTATGTAGTCTCAGGGTGACCTCAAGATTTATTGGAGAGAGAGAGAGAGAGAGAATGGGCACTCCAGGACCTCCAGTCAGTGGCTTTATATGGGTCCTGGAGAACCAAACCTGGCTCCTTTGGCTTTGCTGACTAGTTTCTTGACCACTAAGGTATTTCTCCAGCCCTCATTACTATAATTCTTGGGGCTGGGGAGTTTGCCCAGCAGATTAAAGTGCTTGGAGGCATGACAACCTGAGTTCAGATTTCCAGAGCCCAGGTACAAAGCCTGATGTCACAGCACATGTCTGAAATCTCAGCATGCCCACTGTGAGAGAAGGGTGAAGACAGGAGAATCCCCAGAAGCTCACCAGCCACCTTGCTTGGCATATACAGTGCCAAACAGGAGACCCTGCCTAAAAATACAAGGTGGAAAAGCCAGGCGTGGTGGCACACGTCTTTAGTCCCAGCACTCCGGAGGCAGAGATAGGAGGATCTCCATAACTTTGAGGCCACCCTGAGACTACAAAGTGAATTCCAGATCAGCCTGGGCTACAGTGAGACCCTACTTTGGGAGATAAAAAAGGTGGGTGTGAAAACCACACTTAGGGTTGTCCCCTGACCTCCATATGCATGCCATGGCACACTACGTGTGCCCCCCAACACTCACACACAACACTTTTTTTTTTTTGAGGTAGGGTCTTACTCTGGCCCAGGCTGACCTGGAATTCACTGTGTAGTCTCGGGGTGGCCTTGAACTCAGTAATCCTCCGATCTCTGCCTCCCAAGTGCTGGAATTAAAGGCATGCGCCACCATGCCTGGCTCACAACACTTTTTGTTATCTTTCTGTCTGTCTATCACCTGTCTATCTATTAATCTATCATCTATTAATATAATCTATCATCTATCTGTCTGTCTATCTGCCTATCTATCTATCTATCTATCTATCTATCTATCTATCTATCTATGTCTGTTTTTTCAAGGCAGGATCTCACTCTATCCCAGACTGACCTGGAATTCACTCTGTAGCTCCAGGCTGGCCTTGAGCTCACCACAATCTTCCTACCTCAACCTCCCAGCGGCTGGGACTAAAGGCATACACCACCAAGCCTAGGTCCACAATATTTTTTTTTTACAAATTTTTAAAATTTATTTGCAATTATAGAGAGAAGAGAGATAGAGAGATTGGGTGCACCAGGGCCTAAAACTGCTGCAAATGAACTCCAGATGCATGTGCCACATCTGGTTTTATGTGAGTACTGGGGATTCCAACCTGGGTCCTTAAGCTTTGCAGGCAAGCACTTTGACCCATGAGCCATCTCTCCAGCCCCTTAAACATACTTTTATTCATCTACTTGCAGTGAGAGACAGAGAGAAGGGAGAAAGAGAATGGGCATATCAGGGCCTCCAGCGGCTGCAAACAAACTCCAAATGCATGTGCCACCTTGTGCATCTGGCTCTTTTTTTTTTTTTTTTTTTTTTTTAGTTTTTGCCAATTGCCATTCTTTATTTGGTTTCTGCAGATTCAGATATTCTACTCTCAAGAATAATGTGCCAAAGAGAACAAGGATTAGAGAAGACATTTGTATCATGTTACTTTTAAATTTTGCATCTGGCTTTATATGTGTACTGGGGAATCAAACCTGGGTCCTTACACTTTGTGGGCAAGAACCATAACCATGGAGCCATCTCTCCAGCCCCCCCCAAAAAAACTTTTTTTTGAAAAAATATTTTTAGCCGGGCGTGGTGGCGCATGCCTTTAATCCCAGCACTCGGGAGGCAGAGGTAGGAGGATCGCTGTGAGCTCAAGGCCACCCTGAGACTACAGAGTGAGTTCCAGATCAGCCTGGGCCAGAGTGAGACCCTACCTCAAAAAAAAATTATTTATTTATTTACAAGCAGAGAGAGAGAGAGAGAGAGAGAAGAGAGCAGAAAGAATGGGCCCACTACACACACACACACACACACACACACACAGAATATAGGTGTGTCAGGGCCTCTAGCCACTATAAATGAAATCTAGACCTTAATGTATTACAGCCACATGGACACAGGCTTCAATACTGCCTCTCTGTTTCCACAAAAGTTGTGCTTGAAGGTCAAGTCTATTTTCATCCTAGGGCCAGAAAGATTTCAAAGGACATCCGCAACCCCTCCCTTTCCCGCCTACATAGGAAGGACAGGTGGCTCTGTCACTTCCACCTGCCCATTAGGTAAACAGCAACCAGAGTCATGCTCCTCATGTCACAGGTGGTGTTGTTTGTGGCCCTTGGAGGTGGCCTGTAGTGACACTAATGTACCTGCTTGCAAATGAGGACTCTGAAATGAGCTCAAACATTTGCTTATTGCCTCTCATTTGCTTTTGGACGGGGCACCCTCAATAGTATGGGCACTGCCAACCCATTCTGAAATGGCGGAAGGTACACTTAGCAGCTCCCTTTACCTCCTTGGTTTCTGCTCAGCCTGAACTGCTGTTTTTTTTTTTTTGTTTGTTTAATATTTTTATTTATTTATTTGAAAGAGAGAGAAAGAGGCAGAGAAAGGGTGAGGAAGGGGGGTGGGAGAGAATGGGCGCTAAAGGGCATCCAGCCACTGCAAACAAACTCCAGACACGTGCCACCTTATGTCTCTGGCTAACGTGGGTCCTGGGGAATCGAACCTGGGTCCTTTGGCTTTTCAGGCAAATGCCTTAAGCCATCTCTCCAGCCCTTGTTTGTTTGTTTGTTTGTTTTTACCCAAGGTAGGGTCTTGCTCTAGCCCAGGCTGACCTGGAATTCACTCTGGAGTCTCAGGGTGACCTGGAACTCACATCAATCCTCCTACCTCTGCCTCCCGAGTGCTGAGATTAAAGGTGTGCACCACCATGCCTGGCTCTAAACTGCTGTTTTTTTAAAGCTTTTTCCTGTACTCACAACATCCTCAAACCTTGTTATTGTGAGTCTGGAGAGTACTCCCATCTTCAGATGCATAACTGGATGTCAAAAAAGTGCCTACCAGATAACCCAGCTTCCCAGTATACATCCTGTGTGCAATTGACACATGGCTTATAGGCCAGACAGACAGAAGATGCCAGCTCACCTTAATGCCAGATGATTCAGGAATGCTGCATGTAAAAACCACTTCCTGGGGCTGGGGAGATGGCTCAGTGGTTAAAGTGTTTGCTGCACATGCATTAGGACCTGAGTTCAAATCCCCAGGACCTCCATGAAAACTGAGCATGGTAGTGTGTACCTGTAATACCGTTGTTGCAAAGGCAGACAGGAGAATTCCTGGGCCTTACTGGCCACTAGTCTAACCAAATGATAGAGCCCCAGGTTCAACAAGACCTTGTCTCAAAAAAGTAAGGTAGAGGGGGCTGGAGAGATGGCTTAGTGGTTAAGGCACTTGCCTGCAAAGCCAAAGGACCCAGGCAGGTTCAATTCCCCAGGACCCATGCAATCCAGATGCACAAGGGGGTGCATGCATCTGGAGTTCATTTGCAGTGGCTAGAGGCCCTGGCGTGCCCATTCTCTCTCTGTCTATCTCCTCTCTCTCTGCAAATAAATAATAAAATTTTTTAAAGAATTAATTTTAAAAACTAAGGTAGAGAAGCAGGAAAGATGGCTTAGCAGTTAAGGTGCTTGCTTGCTTGCTTGCCCAGTACCCATGTAAAGCCACTGCACGAGGTGGCGCATGCATCTTGAGTTCATTTTCAGGGGCTAAAGGCTCTGATATGCCCATTCTCTCTCTATATATATATCTGCCTTTCTCTCTCTCTCTCTTATGAATAACTAAATTAAATTAAATAAGGAAATCCATAGGGAAACAAGTAGATCTGAAAAATATTATGCTAAGTAGGGTAACTCAGGTTTAGAAAAATAAACACCACATGTTCTTTCTTCTATACTGACCCTAGCTTTGAATTTTTAGAGTTGTGCATATATTGGAGTAAGTCAGTAGTAAAGGCCAGGAAGCTGGAAAGAAACCATGAGGATGAACAAGGGTAAGGACGTAAGGTGAGGAGATAGTAGATAGGTAAGTCGAGGGACGGAAGATGGGGGGTGGAAAGGTCTAAATGGCCTTAGGGAAGGGGGATGAAGAAAAGGACAGACTGTGTGTGTATGTGTGCGTGTGTGTATTATAGTCAGGTGTGGTAGTCTCAGCACTAAGAGTTCAAGGCTAGCCTGAGACCATATAGTGACATATAAATACATATATTTATTTATTCACTATATATATATATATATCATATGTATATATATATATTCACTATATATATATCACATATGTATATATATATTCACTATAGATAGATAGATAGATAGATAGATATAGATATAGATATAGATATAGATTTTTTTTTAAATAAATTCCTTTTTTTTAATTTTTTTGTTCATTTTTTATTTATTTGAGAGCGACAGACATAGAGAGAAAGACAGATAGAGGGAGAGAGAGAGAATGGGCGCGCCAGGGCTTCCAGCCTCTGCAAACGAACTCCAGACGCGTGCGCCCCCTTGTGCATCTGGCTAACGTGGGACCTGGGGAACTGAGCCTCGAACCGGGGTCCTTAGGCTTCACAGGCAAGCGCTTAACCGCTAAGCCATCTCTCCAGCCCTAGATATAGATTTAAAGAACAAGAGAGAGGGGCTAAGAAGATGACTCGGGTTAAAAGCACTTGTTTGAGGCCAGGTGTGGTGGCACATGCCTTTTATCCCAGTGCCTGGGAAACAGAGGTAGGAGGATTCTGTGAGTTCAAGGCCAGCCTGAGAGTATATAGTGAATTCCAGGTCAGCCTGGGCTAGAGTGAGACCCTACTTCAGGGGGAAAAAAAAGCACTTCCTTGCAAAGTCTGATGGCCTGAATTTGATTCCCCAGTACCCACATAAAGCCAGATGCACAAAGTGGTGCATACATCTGGAGTTCATTTTCAATGGCTAGAAGCCCTGGTATATACCCATTCACTCTGTCTCTCTTCTTTCTATCTCCCTCTATTTTAAAATAAATAAATATTTTTAATTAAATAAACAAGAATAAGTTTAAAAAAAACAATTTAAAATATCTATTGTACCTGACACATAATGATTTTTCAGAGGACTAAATGAGATGCCACATATTAGGGTGTTTTTTTTTTCTTTCTAGGTAGTGTCCCACTCTAATCCAGGCTGACCTGAAATTTATTACGTAATCTCAGAGTGGCCTCAAACTCACAGTAATCCTACCTCTGCCTCCTGAGTGCTGGAATTAAAGGTGGGTGCCATCACACCTGGGTTTTTTTGCCCCCTTTTTATTGATACATTCCATACTTACAGAAAATAAATCATGATAATTCCCTCCCCTCCCTACTTTCCCCTTCACAGATCTACACTCCATCAAATCCCCTCCCTCTCTCCATTAGTCTCTCTTTTATTTTTATGTCATCGTTTTCCTCTATTATGATGTTCAAACATTCCAATAGTCCAAGGTCTTTTTTTGTTATTTGACAGAGGGAAAGAGGGAGAGAGAGAGAGAGAGAATGGGCATGCCAGGGCTTCCAGTCACTGCAAATGAACTCCAGATGCATATGCCATCTTGTGCATCTGGCTTACGTGGATACTGGGGAATCAAACTGAGGTCCATTGGTTTTGCAGGCAAGCACCTTAACTGCTAAACCATGTCTCTAGCCAATCCAAGATCTTTTAACTGAACCATAATACCAAAAAGTCTCCCCACCAATCCCATAATGACACAGAATAAACATTTACACTGCAAAAGATGGCATTGGGCATAGCAAAGAAATGTTCAATCAATACAAGATTTAAAACAACGAGGGCAAACACCAAACTCTGTAGCTTCAAGTCTAATAATTCTAGTCAGTGTCAAATCTCCAAGTCCAATAATTCTAACCAGCAAAAGCCTCCGGAGTTCCAATTCCGCCCCTCCAGTTAGGATACTCTCAGTCCTGAAAAATTTCATCCAGGGCCCACAGCTCTCCTTGACAGCCATCTCATTGTCCATTCACTTCCACCGGGTCTCCACTGCAATCCACAGTTCATTCTCATGGCTCCATGGGGGTCTCCATGCAGACATCCAGCAAACCTGCCCATGGCTAGTTCCAAAACACAAGACAGCATTGCAAACTCAATGCCCTCTCTTTCCAGCATTTCTTATACTCCATAATACCAGGTAGGGTGCCAATTTGTTAATCCAGGGAGGAATAAAGCAGACTCTGAAGAATAGGACACTTCTTGAGCACTCAGACCCCTTCAAAAGAGTCTACATTCTTCCTGTTGCCCCAGTGCAGGTTAGCTGATCCAATCTCAATGGTTGTAATCTCTCAGTTGCAGCTGAATGGGCAGCAGTTTCACCCAAAGATTTCATTTTTTCTGTGCCATATCCTTCTGCTCACACCAGTCTGTTTCTATGCAAATCTACCCTGCACAACTTCTTAGGACACAGGCATAACAGCAAGCCTCTCATATAAACTGCTTCTAGGCCAGTCCAGACAAAGCTCCTTTTCACCCTCATAAGCCAAACCTCACAGTCCATAGTTCTTACTGCATTCAGGTCTTGCAGCTCTGGCCGGAATAGTCCGTCAGGCTGTACTTACAGCACTGCAAGACATCTCTTAGGCCAAGGTTTCAAATCCTTCCATATTTCTCTTGAAAATCAGCTCCAAAAGGTCAAAGCCACACAGTCAGATGTCTAGTTGCAAGTCTCAGTATCACTTTATTGTTGCAGTCAGGTTCACATTGCTGGCAGAAATCAAGAGCAACCAACCAAGAGCAGCTTTTGGGGAAAAAAAAGGAGGTTTTTGGCTTACAGACTTGAGAGGTAGCTCCATTATGGTAGGGGAAAATGATGGAATGAGCAGAAAGTGGACATCACCCCCTGGCCAACATAAGGTAGCCAATAGCAACAGGAGAATGTGCCAAACACTGGCCTGGGGAAAGGCCATAAGTCCTCCCCCAAGAACACATTGCCTCCAGGTGGCTTTAATTTCCAATTGCCATCAGCTGGGGAGACTAACATTCAGAATACCTAAGTTTATGGGGGACACCTGAATCAAACCACCACACCCATGCTGCTACCTTTCTCTGTAAATTTAAAATCAAGGGCTTGTAACTAATGGCCAGTGGGCTAAGTCTAGCCCTTTGATTTTGTAAATAAAGTTTTACTGGACCACAACAGAGCTCTTTCATTTGTATAGGATCTATGGCTGCTATCTACCTAAAGGGAACTGTTGATCCCTGTGAGAAAGACTGTGTATTCCACAAAGCCTAAACTATTTGCCCTCTGACTCTCCAAGATACTCTTGCTCAACCTGAATTTAGAACCTAAAGCCTTGAACTAGTTTAAGGAATTTCAAGCATTAGGTGGGAGGTTGCAGGAACACTGCGAAGATGCAAAGGAATTCCTTGACATCCCTGGAGGCTTTTCCAATGACTCTGGAGACATGTGACCTTTCATTCTGAAGGTGATGTCCTTTCTCCAAGGAGAATGCCCAGAGAACTGGTGAAGAAGTCCAAGGTCATTCTGGGTTCGAGGCTTAACCAGCACTGGAAGAAAGGGGCCTGGGAGGGTTAGCTCTGTAGACACAAATACACACACACACACACACACACACACACACACACACACACACTTTCAAGGATGGCAGATATAGTGCTATGTGGCTTTAATCCTAGCACTTGAGAGTCAGAAGTAGGAGTTCTGTGAGTCTGAGGCCAGCCTGGGACTACAAAGTGAGTTCCATGTCAGTCTGGGCTAGAATGGGTCCCTACCTCAAAAAAAAAAATTAAAAAAAAAATTAAGATCATCTTCAGTTATATAACAAGTTCGAGTAATTTGAGTAATGTATTGTGCCCACATATCCAGACTGGGATATGTGATACTCTGTCTTTAAAATGTTTAAATATCTGGGGCTGGGGAAATGGCTTGGCTGTTAAGACGTTTGCCTGCGAAGCCTAAGGACCCTGAGTCGGTTCCCCAGGACCCACGTAAGCCAGATGCACAAGGGGGTGCTTGTGTCTGGAGTTTGTTTGCAGTGGCTGGAGGCCCTGGTGTGCCCATTCTGTCTTTCTGCCTCTTCCTCTCTTTCAAATAAATAAATAAAAAATATTTTGAAAAAAAGTTTAAGTATTTGGGTTGGAAAAATGGCTTAGCAGTGAAGGCATTTGCCAGCAAAACCAAAAGATCCAGGTTTAATGCCCCAGCACCTAAGGAAGCCAGATGTACAAGGTGGCACATACATATGGAGTTCGTTTGCAGTGGCTGGAGGTCCTGAAATGCCCGTTCTCTCGTTATCTGCCTCCTTCTCTCTCTCCCTCTCTCTCTCTCTCAAATAAATAAATAAAAATAAAACAAATTTTTAAGTTTAAAGTTATTTACTTATTTTGGGTTTTTTGAGGTAGGGTCTCACGTGAACCCAGGCTGACCTGGAATTCACTATGTAATCTCAGGGTGGCCTTGAACTCAGAGTGATCCTCCTACCTCTGCTGGGATATCAAGTGTGAACTACCACACCTGGCTTATTTAGTTATTTAAGAACTAGAATAGGGCTGGAGAGGTGGCTTAGCGGTTAAGCGCTTGCCTGTGAAGCCTAAGGACCCCGGTTCGAGGCTCGGTTCCCCAGGTCCCACGTTAACCAGATGTACAAGGGGGCGCACACATCTGGAGTTCGTTTGCAGAGGCTGGAAGCCCTGGCGCGCCCATTCTCTCCCTCTCCCTCTATCTGTCTTTCTCTGTGTGTCTGTCACTCTCAAATAAATAAATTAATTAATTAATTAAAAAAAAAAGAACTAGAATATTTATATGCCTCTTGGCACTGCAAATGAACTCCAGACATATGTGCCACATTGTGGATCTGACCTTACGCACATACCAGGGAATTAAACCAGGCTTTGTAAGTGAAAGACTTACCAATTCTGGCTTTCATTGTTTAATATTATTTATTTATTTGAGAGAGAGAAAGAAAGAGGGAGGGAGAGAAAGAGAGACAATGGGCATGCCACAGCCTATAACCACTGCAAACGAATACCAGATGCATGCAACACCTGAGCATCTGGCTTTTGTGGGTTGTAGGGAATCAAACCTGGGTTCTTTGGCTTTGCAGACAAGCCATCTCTCCAGCATAATACTGGCTTTTTCTAACAGTAACCAAGCTCCTTTAACTATTAAATCATTTCTTCAGCTTTTTTAAAAACTTAAAAAGATGGCCAGGAAAGATTGCTTAATGGTTAAGATGTTTGCCTACAAAACCAAAGGACCCAGGTTTGACTCCCCAGGACTCATGTAAGCCAGATGCATAAGGGGGCGCATGTGTCTGGAGTTTGTTTGCAGTGGTTGGAGGCCCTGGTGTGCACATTCTCTTTCTATCTCTCTCTCTCTCTGCCTCTTTCTCTTTCTCTCAAGTAAATAAATAAAAATTTTAAAAAAAGCTTAAAAAAGAAAAAAGGCATAACAAGACACACATAGTTTTGTGAGACAGGGTCTCACTCTATAGCTCAGATTTTTATTTTTATTTTTATTTTGAGAGAGAGAGAGAGAGAAAGAGAGAGAGAGAGAGAGAGAGAGAGAGAGAGAGAGAGAGAGAGAAGGAGCACGCCAGGGCCTTCAGCTGCTGTGAACAAACTCCAGATGCCTGCCCTCCCTTATGTGCATGTACAACATGGTGCCCTTGCATCACTGCATCTGGCTACGTGGGACCTGGAGATTTGAATATAAGTTCTCAGGCTTCTTGGGCAAGCACCTTAACCACTAACCCAATGTCTCTAGCCCATATAGCCCAGATTTTTAAGAGCCATCTCCCAAAATGAAAATGGTGCAATAATTCTCAGGTTTCAGTCTAGTGTTCAGCTTCCTTAGGGCAGATGACTCTTGCTTGCATGTGGAGTGTGGAAGGGATTGCCAGTTCTTGGCTTTGATTGGTCTTGGATGCTCAAGTGACTGTAGCACTCACCACTTGAACTGGAGCTTCATGCCAGAAGCAGGCCTTCGGGCCTCAGCTCAGAGTGATCCACACTTTCCACTGCACATGTGACTATCTGAGCACACGTCATGTCTCATGTTCTCAGCTGTTGGCTCTTGCGAATGCTTTTATCCACAGAACTCCCGGGGGCTGTCCTTATAGATGCAACTTAAGTCGCAGCCTTTGGAGCAGGAGACCGGCCACCACAGGAAAGATAATCACTGGCATCTTGGTTTCTTCCTTGAATAGAGAAAATGAGGTTCATCTGCCCCTGAGCAATACGTTCAATTTTTTCATTTGTTTGTGTTTTTTAAAATTATTTTTATGTTTTGGAATTTTTTGTCATTGTTTGTGTTTTGAATCAAGGTCTCATGTATCCCAAACTAGCCTATAATTTATTATGTAGCTGAGAATGCCCTTGAACTTCTGATTCTCCTGGCTATCCCTTCTAAGTGCTGGGATTAAAGGTGCACACCACCAGGTCTTGTTTGATGTGGTGCAGGAAATTAAATCCAGGGCTTTGTGCATGGTAGGCAAGTACTCTGCTAAACTATATCACCAGCCTACTTTTTTTTTTTTATTCATTAACTAGTTAATCACTGTTGTTTTATGAGAAAAGCTCACCTATGTATCTCCTTTTCCTCTCACAACTCAAAGTAGGAGACCCTTACCTCAACCCACTACAGAAGTAGTATTTTTTTGTTTCTTTGTTTTTTTTGAGGTGGGGTCCCACTCTAGTCCAGGCTGACCAGGATGGAATTCAATATGTAATCTGAGAGTGGCCTCGAACTCATGGAAATCCTTCTACCTCTGCCTCCTGGGTGCTGGGATTAAATAAAGGTGTGTACCACCACATCCAGCCAGAAGTAGTTTTCAAGAGGCTGAAAAGGTGGTTCAGCGGTTAAGGCACTTGCCTGCAGAGCCTAATGACCTAGATTTGATTCTCCAGTACCCATGAAAAGCCAGATGCACAAAGCGGTGGCTAAAATTTTTTTTCTAATTTTTTTTCCTCTCTCTTTCTGCTTGCAAGTAAGTAAATAAAAATGTTTTTAGGGCTGGAGAGATGGCTTAGCAATTAAGGAGTTTGCCTACAAAGCCAAAGAACCCAGGTTCAATTCCCAGGACCCATGTAAGCTGGATTCACAAGGTGGCACATGTGTCTAGAGTTTGTTTGCAGTGGCCAAAGGCCCTGGTGTGCCCATTCTCTCTCTCACAATCTCTTTCAAATAAAGAAATTAAAAATATAAAATATTTTTATTTAAAACTTCTTTATTTATTCATTTTTTCTCTTTGAGCTAGGGTCTCTCACAGTGATCCTTCTACCTCAACTTCCCCAGTTCTGGGATTAACGGTGTGAACCACCAAGGCTGGCTTTTGTTTTGTTTTGTTTTGTTTTATGAGGTAGGGTCTCACTCTAGTACAGGCTGACCTGGAATTCACTATGTGGTCTCAGGGTGGCCTCAAACTCATGATGATCCTCCTACCTCTGCCTCACGAGTGCTGGGATGAAAGGCGTCCGCCACCACACCTGGCTTTTTAAAAATATTTTATCTATTTATTTGAGAGACAGACAAAGAGGCAGAGAGAGAGAGAAAGAAAAAGATAGAGAGAGAGAATAGGTGAGACAGGGCTTCCTGCCACTACAAAAGATCTCCAGACACATGTGAAACTTTGTGCATCTGGCTTTACATGGGCATGAGGGAATTAAACCCATACCATCAGGGTTTGCAAGCAAGTGTCTTTAATCACTGAGCTATCTCTCCAGCCCCTACCATGAGGTGTTTTGAGGGCTTTGGAGCTCCCTCGGTGTGAGTTCTCTGTTGTCAATGCTGGAGTGAGGCTTGTTGGTGTGTTTGGGGCCACTACTTCTGGTGCAGGAGCCCAGATAGAGAATGTGAGTAGCTTAGAAATGCCTCTAATGCTAAACTAAGAACTCTCAGGCACAAAGATAAAAGGACTACAAAACCCAGGTTTCAGACCTGGCAGGGGCTGAAGATCATTTACCCCAACTTTCTCATTTCACAGATGAGAAAACAGGGTGACAGAAGCGGTGTAGTTCATTCAAGACCAGCTACTGGCTCACAGCAGCATCTCAAGTCAAGTCCCAATGGCCCTTTGCTACATCAAGCGAGAAAACCCATGACGGTACTGGTGCCACTGCTTCCTGTGTTGAGTGAGGGTGGGAATTTGGTTGGCCTTTCCTCAGAATGTTTTTTTTTTTTTTTTCTTTTTAGGGTTTTTCGAGGTAGGATTTCACTCTAGCCCGGGCTGATCTGAAATTCACTATCTAGTCTCAGGGTACCCACGAACTCACCACTGTCCTCCTACCTTTGCCTCCCGAGTGCTGGGATTAAAGGGGTGTGCCACCACACCCGGCAGAATGGTCTTTTTAAAATTTTTTCTTTAAAAAACTTAGTTATTTATTAGAGAGAAAGAGAGAGAATGGGTGTGCACCAGGGCCTTCAGCCACTGCAAACAAACTCCAGACATTTGCACCACCTTGTGCATCTGGCTTACATGGGTACTGGAGAATCAAATCTGGGTTCTTAGGTCTTACAGGCAAGCACCTTAACCTCTAAGCCATCTCTCCAGCCCAGATTTTTTAAATTTTATTTATTTATTTATTATTTGCAAGCAGAGAGAGGAAAGAGAATGGGTGTGCTAGGGCCTCTAGCCACTGCAAACTAACTCCAGATGCATACACCACTTTGGGCATCCAGCTTTACGTGGATACTGGGGAACAGAACCCAGTCCTTAGGCTTTGCAGGCAAGCGCCTTAACTGCTGAGCAATTTCTCCAGCCCCAAAATGGTCTCTCTTATTAAACACACCGACAAAGGGCAAAGACTTTAATGCACTTAACAGAATACCATGACTTGCCATGCAGTGATTCTGAGTGTGGCACTCCATTGTAAGTGGGTAGAACATGAGCTATTTCAGGTGGCACCCGCATTGTATTTTGAGTAATGTATTGTGCCCAGACATGGTGGTACATGCCTATAATCTAGTTGTTCAAGAAGCGAAGACAGGGGCTGGAGAGATGACTTAGCGGTTAAGCACTTGCCTGTGAAGCCTAAGGTCCCAGGTTCAAGACTTGATTCCCCAGGACCCACGTAAACCAGATGCACAAAGTGGCACATGCATCTAGAGTTCATTTGCAGTGGCTGGAGGCCCTGGCGCACCCATTCTCTCTCTCTCTGCCTGTCATTCTCAAATAAATAAATAAATAAAAATAAACAAAAAAATTTTTAAAAAGCTAAGACAGGATTGTGAGTTTGAGGTCAGCATGGGCTACATAGCAAGACACTGACTTGAAAAAACAAAAACAACAACAAAAAACCAGCTAGGCATGGTGGCGCACGCCTTTAATCCCAGCACTTCGGAGGCAGAGGTAGGAGGATCGCTGTGAGTTTGAGGCCACCCTGAGACTACATAGTGAATTCCAGGTCAGCCTGGACTAGAACAAGACTCTGCCTCGAAAAAAAACAAAGCAAAAATAAATAAATAAATAAAGTAACGTTAGCCAGGCATAGTGGCACATGCTTTTAATCCCAGAACTCTGAAGGCAGAGGTAGGAGAATTGCTGAGTTCTAGGCTATCTTGAGACTACATGGTGAATTCTAGGTCAGCCTGGGCTACAGCAAGACCCTACCTAGAAAAACAAACAAACAAACAAACAAAAATGTAACCTATTTATGTGCTTGTGCACTCAGAAAATACATAAATAGACAGCAAATGTGTTAATGCTTGTTATACTTCTATGTGACAGATTAGGAGGCTGCTCAGTAAATAAAAATATACTTGGTAAATCATGCATAGCTGATTCATGGACCGGATAAACACGTACTCCGCAGATAGCTGAAGTTTGGGAATTGCTATTCTGAAGAAAAACCATCTGGAGAAAGAGGTTCAAACCAGGAACTTGCAAAACACACCTTCTAGCCTTATTAATTGCCAAGGAAATCCTAGACAAAACTTCACTCACCCAACCCCACCAGGCAGGGTCTCATTCTAGCCCAAACTGACCTGGAACTCACTCTATTGCACCAGGCTGGCCTTGAACTTACAGTGATCATCCTATCTTCAGTCTCCCGAGTGCTGGCATTAAAGGCGAGCACCACCACACCAAGCAAAGTTCACTTTTCACCTTGCAGCTTGATAAAGATTTTCACTTGAACAGAAGAGAAGTTCGTCCTCACTTTGGTAGCCCACAGACTAAGTTTAGAATGGCACAGAGTATTAGCATGGTTCCTGGGCATGGGTGACACACATATAGTGACAAATCCCAGAACACTGCTGTGTGAATAATCAAGTCGGTATTACTGAGAACAAGAGCTCTCATTTGAGCGGTAAAAAGGAAAGAAAGGTGAGATCTTTGAGATTGTCAACATTCTGTTGTCTTGAATAACTAATTGAAAAGTTCACTATACACTCATGATATTGTGTGTGTGTGTATATAATATACACATACATATACATATATATATTCATACCGGTGTCTATCTATCTATCAGCTATCATCTGTCCACTGAAAAGAAAAATGAATATAGTAATCATCAACCCAGAAGAAATAAATACCTCTTATCTCCTGACTGGGGTCTTCAAATGCCATTTCTTGCTGAAAGAAGCAAGGACCTTTGGAGAATAGCTGATGTTTTGTCCGCTACAGAAAACATTCAAGATAAGCCAAGAACATCTTGCCAAACAATAAAGCTGGCAACAAAGTTACCAAAGACAAAGACAGGGGCAATGCAAAAGGATCCTAAAGCCAACTGGAGGGCTGGAGAGATGGCTTAGTGGTTAAAGTGCTTGCCTGTGAAGCTTAGGGACCCAGATTCAATTCCCCAGAACCCACGCAAGCCAGATGCACAAGGTGGTTCATGCATCTGGAGTTTGTTTTCAGTGGCTGGAGGTCCTGGCATGCCCATTCTCTATATATCTGTCTTTTCCTCTCTTTCTAAAATAAATAAATAATATATCTTTTTAAAGCCAACTGGAAGAGGCTATAATCACTGGCCAAGGGTGGGACAGTGAGAATTCATATCAGGAAGGATGAAACTATGGTAGAACAAAGTACATAAATATATTTTATTATTATTTTTTTTAATTTTATTTATTTATTTGCAAGCAGAGATAGAAGAGAGGCAGACACAGAGAGAATGGGCATGCAAGGGCCTCTAGCCACTGCAAACAAACTCCAGATGTATGTGCCCCTTGTGCAGCTGGCTTATGTGGGTCCTGGAGAATCGAACCTGGGTCCTTTGGCTTTGCAGGCAAACGCCTTAACTGCTAAACCATTTCTCCAGCCCCATAAATATATTTTAATTCCCAAGTTATCATTATATTAAAAACAATGCAGAAAAAAAAAAAACAATGCAGAACAAAAGAAACCTCATGGGAGGAGACTGGGAAAGTAGTTCAGTTTATAGAGAGCTTGCTAGCATGTACGAAGCCCTGAGTTTAATTCCCAGCACTGAATAAACTCGGAGTGATGGTTTATGCCTGCAATCCCAGCACTAAGGAGGTGGAAGCAGTCAGATCAGGTCAAAGTCATTGTTGGCCACATAGTGAGAAAGGCTAGCCTGGGACACATGAGAGCCTGTCAAAAAAAAAAAAAAGGCGGGGAAAGCTGGTGTGGTGGCATACATCTTTAATCCCAGCACTCAGGAGGCAGAGGTAGGAAGATTGCTGTGAGTTTGAAGCCACCCTGAGACTATGTAGTGAATTCTAGGTCAGCCTGGGCTAGAGTGAGATCCTACCTTAACAAAAAAAAAAAAAAAAAAGGAAAGGAGAGAAAGAGATAGAGGAGGAGGAAGGTTGAGGAGCGCGAAGAGGAAGAACGCCCTCACAGGTTGCCTTTCAAGAACACTAATGAACCAACTCACTATTTTTAAAACTTGGAAATAGGGCTGGAGAGATGGCTTAGTGGTTAAGCGCTTGTATGTGAAGCCTAAGGACCCCCGTTCGAAGCTCTATTCCCCAGGACCCACATTAGCCAGATGCACAAGGGGGTGCATGCATCTGGAGTTCATTTGCAGTGGCTGGAAGCCCTGGTGGGCCCATTCTCTCTCTCTCTTTCTCTCTCTGCCTCTTTGTCTGTCGCTCTCAAATAAATAAATAAGATAAAATAAATCTAAAAAAAAAAAAAGAAGTGAACAGTGTTCTTGAGGATGCTACCCATGGCAGTTTGAATATGATAATGTAAATGCCTGGCCCCACAGACTGACGTATTTCATTAAGATTGAGTTTGCAACATGACCCCGTAGTAGGTAGATCCCTGCTATGGTGGGGTGCATCACTGTGGGATAGAACTTGGAGTCCACCCTAAAGTGTATTTGGGGCAGCTCTTCATCCTAGCTCAAGGTGTTGAGAGCTCTGGGTTAGTGTGTGTGTGTCTTTGTGTGTGTGTGTGTGTGTGTGTGTGTGTGTGTGTGTGTGTATGGTGCTGGCTTTTGGTGGTGTCTGTCTGCTGGATCTGTGAAAGAGAGCTGGCTTCTTTCATACTGATGGTCTCCCCCTGGACTCTTAAACATTTCCCTCCTATAAGCTGCTTCTGGTTGGCGTTTGTCCCAGCAGCGAGGAGCTGACTGCAACGCTACCCAAGATTGTCCTTGGCCCATTAAAAAAAAGAAAAGACTAGGGCAAGGCTGTAGCTTAGTTGGTAGAGTGTTTTCTTTCTTTTTAAAGAATAGAATATGAATATATTTCTTTATTAGGGTGATCGAAAATGAACGATACTAGCTCTCTCATGTGAGAACACATTCAACTCATGTGGTGGCAGCAAATGGTTCCCCGAAGAAATCTCCGTTCACCAGAGAGGGTGTTCCTGAGATTCCATGTCTTGGCTGTAGCTTCCAGTATACCGCAATCTTCCCAGAATCTTTCATTTCTACACCAGCTCATCCTTGTGTCCTTGACACTTGATTCTTCAAGGCCTGGGCTAACTTCCTTGGCCCTGCCCCAAACCCACTCAGGCTACTGCTCAAGAGTCCTGCGGAAGACAATCCCTTTGGTACGTTACTGTTCTGCCACCCTTGGTGGCACAGATAGGGACTGGGGTGAAAATGTCACATAAAAAACGCACAGGAGCTGGGCGTGGTGGCACACACCTTTAATCCCAGAACTTGGGAGGCAGAGGTAGGAGGATCGCCATGAGTTCAAGGCCACTTTAAGGTTACATAGTGAATTCCAGGTCAGCCTGGGCTAGAGTGAGACCCTACCTTTAAAAACAAAAAAAAAAAAAAAAAAAAAAAGAAAAAGGAAAAAAAAAAAACACACAGGTCACTGGGTGGGTGTGGTGGTGCACACCATTAATCCCAGCACTTGGGAGGCAGAGGTAGGTGGATCACTGGGAGTTTAAGGTCACCCTGAGACTACATAGTGAATTATTCTAGGTCAGCCTGGGCTAGAGTGAGACCCTACCTCAAACAAACAAACAAAAAGCATGCAGGAGTATGCCCATGAATGACGTGACACTTGGACATGAGCCTCACAACTTCATCAAATATGTACTTCTTCCTCAAATGAGAGAGAGAGACTCCAAATGGTCAATGTTTAGTCTCATCTTGCTCAGCACACGGGAAGGAGTTAGCAGATGAAAATTGTAGTGGCAGCCGGGCGTGGTGGCGCACGCCTTTAATCCCAGCACTCGGGAGGCAGAGGTAGGAGGATCACTGTGAGTTCGAGACCACCCTGAGACTACATAGTGAATTCCAGGTCAGCCTGGGCTAGAGTGAAACCCTACTTTGAACCCCCCCCCCCGCAAAAAAAAAAAAAAAAAGAAAAAGAAAAGTGTAGGGGCATGTCTGGCTCAGCCAGGCTTCTCCTGGTCCTTCCTGCTAACACATGGTAACATTCTGCCTGTTTGGGGCATTTGTCCATTTTGCAAAAGGGAGATTAAAGGATGATTGACTTCTGACGGGGGTGAAGAGCACAAAGGTATAAGAAAAAAAATACAAAAGCAGATGTAGTATATTATTTTATAGGAGAGAGCTGCTGAAAATACTACAGGCTAACACAGACAATATGACACACAAGGGGGGTGGTGTCAGGGAACCAGGGCCAAGGCTGCAGGCTTAGACCAAGACCTTCCAATGGACTGCTGAATGGATTGCATCCACTGCTTGTGCTGAGAGCAGGCCATGACAAGCCTGGAGACCCCACAGGCCTGGCTCAGGGCCTGCTTGGAACGCACAAACACATAGGGGACATTCTTGTCTTCACACTGCAGTGGGAGGCGCAGGATGATCTCCAAGGGCTCAGCGTGTGCCGCCGTCACCAAGAATGTGGAGATGCCCTGCTCAGGGTTTTGGTGGCCTCACTGGCTCCTTTCTGAAGCTGTCTGTAGTTATGCAATTGCTGAGCAAGGTCCAGCAGTTTCTTGGTGAGGTGGGCATCCGTGAGTGGATAGGCCTGTGGATTAACAGCAACCTCTGTCATGGGAGGGGTCGCTGGCCTCGCTGGCCCAGTAGAGTGTTTTCTTTCTTAGCATTCATGAAGCCCTGAGTTCAATTCCCAGCACACCACCACATGAAACCTGTCATCCCTAGATCCTACATGCCGGTTCATCACTCCTGAACCTCCAGGAAGGACAACGAGGACCAGCTGAACAGCGCCGGAACAACTTCAGCCTCTCTCCACAGCCTCCCCACCCCAACGACTGGAAAGCTCTGTGAAATGGGGTGTTAGGGATTCAGGAAAGTCCTTGAATCCTGAATTTACATTTGCATTTAACCAAAGAGTTGGGCAAACCAAGCTGAGAAGGATAATTATTAATTTATTATATTTACTGAGGGAAGTACAGAACCAAAGAAGCCTCCTACCTTGACCTTCCAGGTGCTGGGATTAAAGGCATGTGCCATCATGCCCAGCAAACCACAGTTTATTTATCTGCTAGAGGATGATAATACTCTTGTTGCAACATAAAGAGTACAAAATGTCATAAAGTTCATTAAAATGCCTAATTCTGGTGTTGGGAAATGGCTAGGCAGTTAATGATACTTGCTTGCAAAGTCTGCTGGCCCAAGTTCAATTCCTCAGCCATTCATGTAAAGCCAGAAGGGCATTCATTTGCAGTGGCAAGAGACCCTGGCCACACATAAACACCTACAAATAATTTTTTTGTTTATTTTTATTTATTTATTTGAGAGCAACAGACAGAGAGAAAGAGGCAGGTTAGAGAAAGAGAGAGAGAGAGAAAATGGGTGTGCCAGGGCTCCAGCCACTGCAAATGAACTCCAGATGCATGCGCCTCCTTGTGCATCTGGCTAACGTGGGTCCTGGGGAATCGAGCCTTGAACCAGGGCCCTTAGGCTTCACAGGCAAGCGCTTAACCACTAAGCCATCTCTCCAGCCAACCACAAATAATTTTTTTCAAAAAACTTTCTTTTTTTTTTTTTAAATTTAATTTATTAGTTTTCATTTCAGTGAATACAGGCAGTTTGGTACCATTATTTAGGCTCATCTGTGATTTACCCCCTCCCATTAGACCCTCCTTGTTAATGAAAATGGGTCGTGCATTGTGGAGATAGCCCCCAGTTATTAGTATGATAAATGTCTCTGCAAATCATGACCCAACATGTAACTCTGACATTCTTTCCGCCCCCTCTTCCACAAGATTTCCCTGAGCCATGTTGGGTTCATTTTTGGTCTGCTTCAGTGCTGAGGTGTTGGGGACCTTTTTCAAAAAACTTTCAATGTAGGGTCTTATTCTAGCCCAGGCTGACCTGAAACTTACTCTTTGGTCCCAGGCTGGCCTTGAACTCACAGTGATGCTCCTGCCTCTGAGTGCATGTACCACCACACCTGGGCAAATAAATAATTTTGATGCCCTAATTATAATCCTAGGGGAGGGAAAAGTAAGAAAAAATATATAAATAATGAAGCCCATAAACATTTTTCTATGATTACATTCATTCATGTAAAGTTCTAGAAAAAAAAAAAATTGCCAGGTTTCATGGCCTATGCCTTTAATCCTAGCGCTCCAGAGGCTGAGGCTGGCTGCCATGGGCTGGGAGTTGGGTAAGGGATTGTCTACAAAAGGGTCAAAGAGAACTTTTTTGGGTGGTTGGATGTTCTGTACTTTGATTATTATACAGGTTTCTTGATTGTTTCCAATTATCAAAATGTACCAAAGTTCTCCAGGTTATTCTAAGCCGTTGCCAGGAAAACCTTGGCTTAGAGAACAAAAGCTTGGAAAAAGCATTCATTGGGAGGAGCTTTCTACTCCCCTCTCCTCTTCCCCATCGTCCCCCATGTTCATACCTTTTGTAGCCAGCAAACATGCTCCATCCCACCTCACCATCCAGCAGAACTCCTCTGACTGCTCTGCTTTGATTCCCTCTGCCCATCCAATCTTTTTGTTTTGTTTTGTTTTTCAAGGTAGGATCTTGCTTTGGCCCAGGCTGACATGGAATTTGCTATGTGGTCTCAGGGTGGCCTCGAACTCATAGCTATCCTCCTACCTCTGTCTCCCAAGTGCTGGGATGAAAAGCATGCGCCACCATGGCTCAGCCTTTTGTTTTATCTCTGTGTGTGTGCGGGGTGGGGTGGGGGGAGATGGGGGGTGGAGGCAGGGTCATACATAGCCCGGGATGGCCTCCAACTCACTCACTACATAATCTAGTCTGGCCTTCTGACCCTCCTACCTCTAACTTCCAAGTGCTAGGATTATAGGCAGGAGCCACTGAGCCTGGCTCCCCACTCAGTCTTTCTCTACTAGATTCAGAACACCATGACTAAAGCCAGGCAGAAGGTAGTTCACAATGAAGTATGAATGACTGGTGGATGAATTTTGTGTTTCCATGAGGGCTGGTTGTTTAAAGGAAGAGTTTCTAGCAGTATGGTTGGTGTTCAATGGTACCTTTCCACTCTGCCCATTGGATAAGGGTTCTGTTTAAGACAGTATGAAGGGCTGGAGAGATTGCTTAGTGGTTTAGGAGCTTGCCTGTTAAAGCCTAAGGACCCAGGTTTGTTTCCTCAGCATCCACATAAAGTCAGATGCACAAAGTGGCCTGTGCATCTGGAGTTCTTTTGCAGCAGCTAGAGGCCCTGGCATGCCTGTTATCTCTCTCTATCTCTGCTTGGAAATTAATAAATAATTTTTATAAGACAGTATGAGATCCAAAGAGCCCCCATGAATCCTAATTACTCATTCATTTATTCACTCACTCACTCACTCATTCTTCCATTCCCACAGCAGATATGCACTGACTTGGTTTACATCTTGCAAGATGCTGTAATAGTTAAAGGAATTAGAGGCTCTAGCTGGCCAGGAATATCTGCTCCTTCACTAACTGTGAGCTTGAGGCTTGAGGTACTGTGGACCATAAGTAATTACCACATGGTGTGCTGGGACTGTGATAAGTTCCTCTGTATACAATCATGCCTAACTGGACCTGGAGAAGAGAAGACTCCAGAGAGAAAGTCACAAGCGAGCTGGGCTTTTGAGAGGCGCAACAGGATCTAACTAGGTAGAGGAGAAAGCAGTGTGGTGAAGAATGGCGTGAGATACAAGGGTGGGCCTGGGGACGGTTGACATTTGTAGCTGTGGTGACAGCAGAGACAGCACACAGACTGTTGGTGTGTCGGTGGGTATTTTAGTGAGAGGTGTCAAGCAGAGTTGAGACAAGAACTTGCTTGTAAGAGTTTTGTTTGAGAAGTTGTCCTCAGAAGCAGGAGTCAAAGAGAGGGAGAAAGAGACAGACAGAAACAAAGAGAAAGCCAATCGAAAACTCATTGGCTAGTTTTCATGTTATGAGCACCTGGGGCTCATTCCTATGGAAGACCTCTGAACAAGCATGCCCTCAAAAACGGGAGCTTAGGGGACTGGGGAGATGACTCAGCGGTCAAAGGTGCTTGTTTGCAGAACCTGCTGGGGTGGGTTCAATACCCCAGCCATCCACATAACGCTGGAAGGGCGTTTGTAGCAGCAAGACACCTACATGTGCAAATAAATAAATAAATTTAAACATTAAGAAGAAGCTTACTTTCAATATATTAGTCAGAATAAATTTTTTTTTAAGTGTGTGGGGTGGGGAGATGGTTCGGTGGCTAAAAGCACTTGCTTGAAAAGCCTGCTAGTGGCCTAGGGCTCAAATTCCCAAGACCCACATAAAGCCAGATGCACAAAATGGCACATGTGTCTGGAGGTTGTTTGTAATACTAGAGACCCTGAGGCTCCCGTTCACTCTCAATCTCAAATAAATAAATTAAATTAAATAAACAATTTTAAAATATTTTATTTTATTTATTTATTTGAGAGAGATAGAGAGGGAGAAAATGGACATGTCAAGGTCTCTAGCCAATGCAAACAAATTCCAGACACATGCACTATCTTGTGTATCTGGCTTTATGTAGGTCCTGGGGAACTGAACCTGGGTCCCTTGGCCTTGCAGGTAAGTGCCTCTCCACCTCTCCAGCCCTAAAACAAATTTCTTTAAATTTTTATTTATTTATTTATTTGAGAGCGAGACACAGAGAGAAAGACAGAGGGAGAGAGAGAGAATGGGCGCGCCAGGGCTTCCAGCCTCTGCAAACGAACTCCAGATGCGTGCGCCCCCTTGTGCATCTGGCTAACGTGGGACCTGGGGAACTGAGCCTCGAACCGAGGTCCTTAGGCTTCACAGGCAAGTGCTTAACCGCTAAGCCATCTCTCCAGCCCTAAAACAAATTTTTTAAATGACAGTATTCTAGTGGTGGGTGAACATGCTTGTAATCCTGGCATTTGGGAGGTAGAGGCAGAGAATCAGGAGTCCAAGGCCAACCTCTATTAGGGAGTTTCAGGAAAGGCTGGGATACGTAAGACCCTGCAAAGCTCCCCCATCCACAAAACAAAACAAAACAAACAAACAAACAAAAAAACCTTTTAGGAGACTGAGTCATTTATTAACCAATGCCTAGTTCCCTTGGCAATGGAATATCCTAGGGGATTATTTCCCTATGGAAGTTTTGAGGCTTTGTAATTTATTTTTATTTATTTTTTTGAGGTAGGGTCTCACTGTAGCCCAGGCCGACCTGGAATTCACTACATAGTCTCTGACTGGCCTTGAACTCACAGCAATCCTCCTACCTCTGCCTCCCAAATGCTGGGATTAAGGCGTGCGCCACTACGCCCAGCTCCATTTTTTGATTTTAATTGACAACTTCCATAATTATAGATAGTCAACCATGATAATTCCCTCTCCCCTCACTTGCCCCTTTGCAACTCCACTCTGTCATCTTCTGTCGCCCACTCAATCTCTCTCTCTCTTTTGGTTTTTCAAGGTAGGGTCTCATTCTAGCTCAGGCTGACCTGGAATTCACTATGTAGTCTCAGGGTGGCCTTGAACTCACGGCAATCCTCCTATCTCTGCCTCCTGAGTGCTGGGATTAAAGGTACATGCCACCACACCTGGCTCAGTTTCTTTTTTATTTTGATGTCATCATCTTTTCCTTCTATTATTAGGGTCTTTTGTAGGTAGTGTCAGGCACTGCGAGGTCATGACTATTTAGGTCATTTTGTGTCAGAAAGAATGCATTGTAAGCAAGCAGTCCTACCCTTCCTTTGGTTCTTTCATTCTTTTTGCCACTTCTTCCACAATGGGCCCTGAGCATTGGAAGGTGTGGTAGAAATATTTCAGTGCTGAACACTTCTCTGTCACTTCTTCTCAGCACTACGGCGCCTTTTGAGTCATCCCAGAGGTCACTGCCATCTGAAATGAGAAGCTTCTCCAACCAAAAGTGAGAGTAGCATTAATATATATGGGTATGGACATTAAGAGAAGTGATTACTAGGCAGTTTGGTGAGCATAATATATTATATATATATAATATATCTGGCATTTAGCCAGACACCAGCAGGCATTACACTTCTAGGGCTCATGACTTCTCCCATCACAGGTTTTCAGTATTAGGTGAGTATTCCTTCCCGTGGAACAGGCCTCCAGTCCAATTACAGAGTGCTTGGTTTCACCCATAAAAGACATTCCACTATTGCACCCATTGGCTCATTTGGCCTGGCTGGCTAAACTTAAGGCTCACAGCTTTGTAACTTTTGTTTCTTTTTCTTTTTCTAAAACATATTTTATTTATTTATTTGACAGAGAAAAAGAGGTAGTCAGAAAGAGAGAGAGAGAAAAAAAAGGCACACCAGGATCTCCAGCCACTGTAAATGAACTCCAGACTCATGTACCACCTTGTGCAACTGGCTTATGTTGGTCCTGGAGAATTGAACTTGGGTCCTTTGGCTTTGTAGGCAAACGCTTTACAACGCTTTAACCGCTAAGCCATCCCTCCAGCCCCAGCTTTGTGTTTTTTTTGGGGGGTATTAAGGTAGGGTCTCACTCTGGTCCAGACTGACCTATAATTAACTATGTATTCTTAGGGTGGCCTGTGAGTCATGGCAATCTTCCTACCTCTGCCTCCCGAATGCTGGGATTAAAGGCGTGTGTCACCATGCCCGGCTCAGCTTTGTGATTTTTTTTTTTTATAGTACACTTTATTTTCACTTAATACAATTTCATAGTAGGGCTGTGCTCTCAGATGAGCAAAGACATACATCCTAAATCTCACCAAAAGACTGTTTTCACGCTGTTCTTCTGGGCAGGACATGAGGCTTTTAGAGCCCGCAGTGCGATCATCACCTGGTACAGCAGGGGGAAGACTACCCCATCAAAGACTCCAACATTAGCTCTTACGTCAGATGCTCACCACCTCTCAAAGGCTGTAATTGTAATTGTAGTAGCTCATTTTACCCCCACCAAGTTCAGTGTCATTTTTGTTGTTTTGCTTTTGTAAGTACACTGTGTAAAGCTGTCAGTGCCGCTGATTTTTCTCTTGATACAGTGAAAATAGGGTAAGTCTGGAGATTTTCACTTCTTCTTGGGTCCAAGCTGGCACATGACTTATGGATGTGGTGTGCTCAGCAAACTAATTCCAAGTTTGGCAACCATGAGCAGACTGGCGCCCGCAATCAAACCTGCAGGCATGAATTTTCCAGAGTTGTAGAACTGCATTCCCATAATGCCAGCCAAGGTCCCAGAGGTGGCTAGGAAAGCCCACACGTTGCTGGGATCCTGAGACAGCTGGTAAGCACCCAAGCCTGCTAAGCTCCCAAAGAAGAGTCCAGCAGCCAGGGATGGCACACTAGCTGCTTTTGCATAGCCAGTGATCCCTCCAGTAGCCACCAGAGCTGCGTAGCCAAAGCCAAAATAATGTAAAGGCACTAGTGGGCTGGTATCTTTCTGCATTGTTCCCTCTGTCCAGGTAGGAGCTCGCACCAGGCCTGCACCCAAGGCCGTCCCCCGAAGACCTGCCCTCGACCAGTGACGAAGCGGAGTGTGCGGCCGTGGGGACGTCACCGCGCACTCGGCCAGCTTTGTGATTTTTGAAGAGAGACTCCTGCAAACCCATAGGCCTGTCCATTGCAGCTGCAGCAGAAACCTGAGCTAGGCTAAGGGGAGGTGACATGGGATACGAAAAGCATCTAGTCTAGAGGGTCACTCAGGTTAAGGGACTGAATGAATGGGTGCAGTAAGTAGAAGGAA
The DNA here is from genome assembly GCF_020740685.1 of Jaculus jaculus. Classification (NCBI taxonomy): domain Eukaryota; kingdom Metazoa; phylum Chordata; class Mammalia; order Rodentia; family Dipodidae; genus Jaculus; species Jaculus jaculus. The sequence goes on along the minus strand of NC_059110.1, from coordinate 84,391,533 downwards.
TTCAGGAAATGAACTTGGGAAAATAAGCTGGGGTCAGAGTATTCCTTGTGAAGAATCTGATATACCAGGCTACAAAGTTTAAACTTCATTTGCTTGGCCCGGGTACCTCACATGTTCCCAATAGATATTAACTGAAAGAATGTCAATGGCAGATGCATCCAGACCACACCCTTGCAAAGCAGCTGGGCTTCAGAATCCAGAAGACTAGCTCTATGACCTCTAGCCTCTTTGACCACTTTCATTTCTCTCTTTTGGAATAAGGGTTGTTGTGAGGAATTAGATGAGATCAAAGCTGTAGGGCAACTAGAAATGTGGACTCAATAAATGTCAGTCACCCTACCACTGTCCCCATTATAACCCGAAGCCAGGTAATAAAGCTGAACTACTCACTAGCTCGAGACAGTGAAGGCTGCTCATGGGATCTGTTTACAGAAGATGTATGCTGCCATTTCCAGTTAGATTGGTCCTGGTGGAAAAAATTAGTGGTTTTGGTAACAACTTCCTTGGGCCAAAAGGGAATCATGTAACTGCTTTAATTAAAGGACAGAGTTGAAATTATCCTCCCCAGGAACTTATGCATTCAGAAATCAATGTTTATAGTAATATTAACTATGATTTTCTTTTTCTTTGTCCATTTCAATATATATGACAAAAAATCTTCTGATCAATATGCTATTGACTGGGGTCATCGATCACTGCTGAGTGTGCTTTTCTCTCCCCTCCTGACAGAGGCCAAGATGCCTGTGGACACTGATGGAATATCCCTGTACTAGTTTGTAGACATGGGGAGTTCCTTCCTCTTCCAATGGACAAACAAGCTTGCTGAAGCCTCTGGGACTTTGGGGTGTGGAGGTAAGTGAGAGAGAAATGTGGCAGGTTGAGGGAAGAAATAAAGGGTTGAGAAATCACCCCAACTGGGGAATACTAAATTAGTATTTTAAAACATTCATTTCCCCATAGCAATCTGACATGAAGACAAACTGTGATAATTCATGCCGGTGGCATACCAAGTTACAAAAAAGGAGAAAACAAAGAAGGAAGAAAGTATAGTGGTAAACCCAGTAAAGACAGGCTTTGGCAAGAAAGGAAATTCCACAGTGGAAAATCACACTTGACCCAGTCCTTTAGGGGGCACAACAGGAACAGCAAGGTGGGGGTGCATTCATCTGTCCACCCAACCATCCGTTCATTCATTCATTTTGCTCCATCAACAATGATCAGCTTTCTATAACACATTCTGCAAGAAGCATCAGGAACACACAAAAAAGTAGAAAGGACACTATCCCTGTCTTTGCACATTCTAAAAAATTATTATGTATTTATTTACAGAAAGCGAAAGAGAGAGAATTGGCACACCAGGGCCTCAGCCACTGCAATTGAACTACAGACACTTCTGCCACCTGGTGAACATGTGCAGCCTTGTGCTTACCTAACCTTTGTGTCTGGCTTAGGTGGCATTTGGAGAGAGACTGAACATGGGTCCTTAGGCTTTGCAGGCAAGCACCTTAACCACTAGTCCTTTTCCAGCCCCTATTATTGTTTTTTTTTAAATATTTTAAAGTTTTAATTAATTTATTTATTAAAGACAGAAAGGGAGAGGGGGAGAGAGAATGGGGGTGCCAGGACCTCTAGTCACTGCAAACAAACTCCAGATGCTTACACCACTATGTGTATCTGGCGTATGTGGGACCAAGAGAATCGAACCTGGGTCCTTGGACTTTGAAGGCAAGCACCTTAACTGCTAAGCCATCTCTCCAGCTCTCTATTATTTATTTTTTTTTTTAAGTAGTGTCACTTTAGCCCAGGCTGACCTGGAGTTCACTATGTCGTCTCAGGGTGGCCTCAAACTCATAGCCATCCTCTTACCTCTGCCTCCCAAGTGCTGGGATTACAGGTGTGTGCCACCACCCCTGGCAAATTATTATTATTATTTGAATATGTTATTTTATGTATTTGAAAGCATGAAAAAGAGGGATTGAGAGAGAGAGGGAGAGGGAGAAAGAATGGACATGCCAAAGCCTTTAGCCACTGAAAATGAACTCCAGATGTGTGTGCCACCTTGTGTATCTGGCCTATGGGGGTCCTGGGGAATTGAACTTGGGTCCTTTGGCTTTGTAGGCAAGTGCTTTAACCACTAAGCCATTACTCTAGCCCCCAAATTATTATTTTGTTTTATAATTCTTTTTACTTATTTGCAAGCACAGGGAGAAATAGAAGAGAGACAGAGAGAATTGGCACACCAGGGCCTCCAGCCACTGCAAATTAACTCCAGATGCATGTGCCCCCTTGTGTATCTGGCTTACGTGGATCCTGGAGAGTTGAACTGAGATCCTTTGGCTTTGCAGGTAAATGCCTTAACCACTAAGCCATCTCTCCAGCCCCCAAATAATTTTTAATTTGCACATATGTGTGTGATATGGGTGCACCAGGGTCTCTTCCATTGCAAAGAAATTCCTGTCTGGTGACTAGAGAATTGCACCTGGGCCAGCAGGCTTTCCAAGCACACACTTTCAAGATTTTTAAAAAGTTTCTTTACTAGAGACGGAGAGAGAGAGAGAGAGAGAGAGAGAGAGACAGAGAGAATGGGCATGCCAGGGCCTCTATCCACTGCAAATGAACTCCAGATGCATGTGCCACTATGTGTATCTGGCTTACGTGGGACCTGGAGAATTGAACCTGGGTCCTTAGGCTTTGTAGGCATATGCCTTAACTGCTAATCCATCTCTCCAACCCCCTTTGCACACTTCTGAAAGGACATAAAAAAACGTTGCCAGGCATGGTGGCTCATGCCTTTAATCCCAGCACTTGGGAGGCTGCTATAGGAGTATTGCCATAAGTTCAAGACCACCCTGAGACTACATAATTAATTTCAGACCAGCCTGTGTTAGAGCGAGACCCTACCTTGAAAAAGCAAACAAACAAACAAAAGTGTCACATAGTGGTGCACATCTTTAATCCCAGCAGAGGTAGGAGGATCATTGTGAGTTCAAGCCTATCCTGAGACTACACAGTGAATTCCAAGACAGCCTAGGCTAGAATGAAACCCTACCTTGAAAAACAAACAAACAAACAACAAAAAAAAAGTGTCACTAATAATGAATGGAAGGAAAGCAAAGATAGAGCTATGCATAGGATCCATTGGTGATGAAAAAAAGTGGGTGTGTGCGCACACACATGCATGTGCATATTTTCAGAGCTGGAGGTCTTCAGGCTCCAGGAAATTCTGTGTGTAAGCAGGGAATGGGGGACAAGAACCTTAAGGAAGAAAAGACATACATAAAGAAAGCTTAGCGATTAAAGCACTTTTCTGTGAAGCCTAAGGACCCAGGTTCAATTTCCCAGAATCCACATAAACCAGATGTACAAGGTGATGCCTGTGTCTGGAGTTTGTTTGCAATAGCTGGAGGCCCTGGCGCGCCCATTCTCTCTCTCTTTCTCTTTCTTCTCTCTCAAATAAATAAATAAAATATTTTTAAAAAAGAAAAGAAAAAGAAAGCCGAGTCTTTGGAGACACCCTTGAGTTGATAGGGCCAAAGTTTAGGAGGAAAGCAGAGACCAAATTTGGCAGGACTTTCTATGTCATAAAGAGGGGTCTAGACTCCACCATGAGGCTAATCTGGAATCACAGAAGAATTTTGTTTATTTATTTTCTCTTTCCCTCCCCCACCCCCACCCCCTGGGTAAGTGTTCAGGTACAGGCCATAACACCTGTGTGGAGGTTAGAGGACAACCTCATGTCAGACTTCATTTTCAACCTTGTTTAAAACAGGGTCTCTTGTGCCAGGCTTGGTGGCCCACGCCTTTGATCCCAGCACTTGGGAGGCAGAGGTAGGAGGATCACCGTGAGTTCGAGGCCACCCTAAGACTACCTCAGAAAACCAAAGACAAACAAACAAAACAGGGTCTCTTGTTCACTCTTGTCAAGCTACCTGGCCCGTGAACTTCTGGAGATTCTCCTGTCTCCACTTCCCATCTCCCTGTAGAATCACTGGGATTACCACATCTGGGTTTAAGTAAGTTCTGGGGATAGGAACTCAAGTCCTCAGGCTTGCAAAACATTGAGCATTTCCCCAGACCCCCAATGAAGGGTTTTAAGTAAAAGCAATGAATGACACTTTCTCATTTGCGGTTAAGAACTTATCTCCTTGTAGTCTTGAGGGATGGTTTGAAGGGATTTCAAAAATGGTTGCTGAGCCTGGTGTGGTGGCGCACGCCTTTAATGCCAGCACTTGGGAGGCAGAGGTAGAAGGATCGCCGAGAGTTCGAAGCCACCCTGAGACTTGGAAAAACCAAGAGGAAAAAAAGAAAAGTGGGAGCTGGATGGGCAGTGCTAATGGTTCACATAACAGGCGTGTGGAGAAGGGCTACAGAGAAGGTTCCCCCATTTTATTTGGAAGAAGAGGATCTTCCACTTGCCAAGCCACTTGCGTCTTAACAGTATCAATTTCCTCATCCTTGAAATGAAAGAACCATGAATCACTGATAAAGTCTCCCACTTCTGCAAGCACGAGACAATGTATCAGGGTCGCTGGGCAGGCGGCAAACCTCGCGAGGGAGGGTGAAGCTAGAGTCCCCATCCCGTCTCTCCCCAGCTCAAGTTTCCTTCCTCGCTTAGGTGGGTGGTCTGTGGTCACAGAGAGGAGGTGGATTGGAGAGCTCTCTACTAGGTCCAGGTCTCCCACACCTAGACGTGGTTTGATTTAGTTTGGACTGCCCTCAGCACTCAGGACACGGGACCCAGCAGAGCCACCTGTAGCTGTCACCACCCTTTGACCGTTGCTTTGCCGGAAAACAATTAGCGAGAACATTTAAAAAGGATGCCAACACCAAGCTTACATTTCTTCCTTTCCTTTCCCTTCATTTCCCTTCCTTTCCTTTCCTTCCCCTTCCCTTTCCCTTTTCTTTCCTTTCCTTTTTGGAGTGGGCTTCTGTGTGATCTTGGATATTAGTCCAAGGCTCTGGATAAATCCCATCCAAGGCAACCAAGCGGAGCAACACATCGGATCCCTTCCTTCTGGTCGTCACATCACACGACCTTTCTTTCCCTAGTTGGCCCCGGAAGCCGCTCTGACCCTGGACGGGGTCTGGCGCAGGATTCCCGGAGCAGGACCGGACCCAGGGCGCGGAGCCCCCACCTCCCGGCCCATCCGGGCCGTGCGCGCCCTCGCCAGAGCTCCCTCCTCCCCCCAGGCGCGCGGCCCCGCGCTCCGGTGCAGGGAGGGGGCGCGGACGGACCGCGCGCTGCGGCGGGAGCTGCGCAACGCGGCTGCCCGGGTGTGTGTGTGTGTGTGTAAGTGGGGGGTGAAGCTGCTGCGAGCCTCGGCACACCCGCGCGGTCGGCTCCGGGAAACCGCGGCGCCTGCGAGGTGAGGAGCCCCGCGGGGCCGCGCCGCGGTGACCACCCCGCCTCTCCAGGCCGGCCAGCACCCGCTCCGGGGCACGCCCGCAGGCTCTGGCCCTGCGCCACCGACGCTCCGCCCCTCGCCTCGGCTGGGCTGGAGCACCGAGTCCGCGGCCCCACGGCGGGCCTTGCAGCACCTCCCCTGGGGTGGACTCCGAGAGACCACCCCTCTCCCCAGGCTCCCGCCTCCGCCGCCGCGGGTGGCTGCTTGCGTCCGGGAGGCGAAACCCAGAGGGAGGTGGGAAAGGGCACGAGGGCGGAAGGAGAAAAACTTTATTATTTATTTAATTTTTTTTCTCTCTTTTTCTCCTCCGGCGCTGAAGTGCGCCAGCGCGGACGTCGCCGAGAGAGCCCGGCGTGGCCGCCCCCGGCGGAGCGTGGCGCGGAGGAGCCGGGCTCCCCCGAAGCCCGACGGCGCGGCCGGCATGTGGGACCCGCACGACTTCCAGCGTCACTGGCGCGCCGAGTTCCCCGGGGAGGAGGCGCCCGTCATGCAGCTGGAGTCCGTGCCGGACATGGAGCGCGAGCTGGAGCGTTGCAAACTCAATCTGAAGCGGCTGCAACAGGTGTTGGCGGAGGAGAAGTTCAAAGTCTGGTACCTGCAGGCCGCCCTGGCTGGCGAGAAGCCGCACCGACGCGGCGGGCCGCCGGCGGCTGGACACGGCGGCGACGGAGCCTCGGCCGAGCAGCTGGAGCCCGCGGGACCCGAGCGCGCGGAGGGGGAGGAAGAGGGCGCCGCGGGCTCCGACCCACATCCCCCGGGACCCGCGCTCCCGAACCCGGAGGTGACTGCGCAGGCCGGGCCTCCCGCCTACGCGTGCCTCGACCTCCCCTCCTGGCCCAGGGTGGCCGAGGGAGGGGGCGCCGTTCGCAGCTTGACCGCAGCCATCCACCAGCAGCTGGTGCAGCCTCGGTTGCTCTTCGCGCCCCGAGAGGACTGCGCGCCCTCTGGCCACGATGGCCCCGTACCCACCGCATCCGGAGCGGAGCGGCCCTCCGGGACCCGAGTGGGGCGGGGCTCGGAGGAGGGCGAACCGGATGCCTCCGGTGGGGACGATGCAGGCGACAGCAGTGACCACGACTTCGAGATGGTGGATTTGAATGACAAATTCGTCCTCGGCCACTTACTCGTGGCCCCCTGTCGGTTTGGGACCCGCGATGAAGCCGAGAAGCCGACGCGGGCGTGTAGCCCCCACCGTTGGATGCACCTGATCCCCGGGGGCTGGCGGCACCAACGGCGAAGCCGAGACCTGGAGCAGCTGGAGGCAGAGGCTAAAGACAGTCGCACCTCGCTCCAGGGGGAGGATGAGACCCCCAGGCGCTGGGCGCGCGATCATCTCACCCAGTGGGGGCGCAAGAGGTTCCTGCGGGTGCCGGAGCGGGACTCGCCCAGTCACAGCTCGCCGGAGAGAGGTAGCGACTGCAGCCACAACAGCTCAGATCACGAGGACGGCTTCTCCGCAGGTAAGCACTCCCCTCTCCAGGGCTCCCGCTGGAGCATCCTGCCCACTGCATGGCACCTCGCCTTGCAGACCTTGGTGGTTCTAGTTAACCTTAGGCACCCATGAGGGATGGGCGGAGAGAGTGTGTGTTTCCTGTTTACCTTAAATCCACGTGTGGAACTCAAAACAAGAGAACGCAAAAAGTGAGGTTGGGGGCTTGGGTTAGTTTATGAAAATAAGCCTCGTGGCCATGCCAGGGGGTATTGAAATGGTTCATTTGTTCAGATCTTAGTGAGGGGGACCTTTCACCTCAGGCTTCAGGCTTTCTCCGTGTTGCTACATCGCTGTCCACCAGCCCCACCTCTAGCCCACACTTCACAGTTCCTCCAGAGTCCTGATGGCATCTCTGCACGTACTCCAGAGCTCCCCTCGCTCATTTCCTTCAGCTCTTTGGTATGGAAATCTAAACCGGTCCTTTAATGTTCTGAGCTTATCTTGGCATCTTCTGTAGTTTGCATCTTGTGCTGGGGTCCAGTTCATTCTAGGAGGCGGGAGTAATGGCCACCAGCGCCCTTTTACTGACTCTTCCCTTTCCTAGAAGGCTGCTCTGGATCTGTTTACTGGGAGCCCAGGAGCAGAGAAAGGCCAGGAATCTAGCTGGCTTGGTGCCTGGAGAGATAGCCTGTGTAACCCAGTGCTTGACCCTGATAACAGAGGAAACTGCAAGCCAGATAGATAAGTGGGGGAGCAGGTGAACTGGGCCCTTCTGCCTTCTGCGTGCCTTCACATCTGTCCTTTTTCTGAGAACAGGGTCTGGTCTTGGATATATATATATGTAGAGGGAATGAGAATATGCATGGGTGCACCAGGGTTTCTTGCTGCTGCAGACAAACTCCAGGCACATGGGCACTCTGTGTTATCTGGCTTTATGTGGGTACTGGGGAATCAAACCCTGGGCCAACCCAGGCCCACGAGCTTTGCTAGCAAGCGCTTTTAACTGCTGAGCCATCCCCAGCACTCTGGATCATCTTTGAATCCCCCTGTGGTAGTCATCACAGTGCCCAGTGAGTAGTGTCTGCATAACTGAGCAGCTGTGTTGAGTTGGATGGCCGCCAGCTCTTCAGAGGCTGTGGGAGTGGGGTAAGGAGGAAAGGTTAGATAGAGCTGTGCGCAGGGTGGCACGTGCTGCCCCTTTGCTGCATCCTGGGACTGCCAGGGTTCCCTTCATCATGCAGAGAGCATACACTAGTGTGTCAAGTTATAGCGAGGAAGCCTTCTTGCTCAGTGAATGAGGGGAATGAGGAAAAAAAAAAAAGACATCACTTATGCTGGGATTGTTCCAAAATCTCCATTATTAGATCCTATCTGGGGGTGAGTTTGCATTTGAATGAAAAACTGTCCACTTTGCTTTAAAAGCACATTTGGAAGATCCATCAAGTCATCTGTTTTGATCAATTACACTTATTCATTAGCAGATATTGGCTGCTTTTCCCATAGGCAATGCTTTTGCCACCCATGCTAGTAACATTTTTTTCATGTCCCCCTTAATTTAAAGCAAGAGCCTGAAGATTTCTCTCTAGTGCCAAGTTCCAAATGTCTTCAGTGGAAGCTACCCAAGTGCCCCCATTTGCTTTAGAGCTGGCTTCAATCCCATCTCCTCGAGATCCACGTCAATCGCTCTGTCAGGTGTGCCCAAGTGCACTGGGTTTTCCCCAGGAGTGGTTGTTAGTTCTGTGAGCATGAGCTGGTCTCCTCTCTAGCACATAGGGCACCTTGATGCAAACAAGAAGCCTGCCCAAGGCCAGGTGTGGTGGTACACACCTTTAATCCCAGCACTCTGGAGGCTGAAGTAGGAGGCTAGCTGTGAGTTCCAGATAGCTGTGACTTCGAAGCCAGCCTGAGACTATGTAGCAAATTCCTGGTCAACCTGGGCTAGGTGAGACCCTACCTTAATAAAAATTAGTAATATAAGAGCTGCAGTGATGGCTTAGTGGTTATGATGCTTGTCTGAGAAGCCTAAGGACCCAGGTTCAGTTCTCCTATACCCACATAAGCCAGATGCACAAGGTGGTGCTTGTGTCTATGGGATTTGTATGCAGTGGCTCTGTCTCTCTCTGTCTGCCTCTCTATCTCTTTCTCAAATAAATAAATAAAATATATATATTTTTAAAAGCCAGCACAGCCTGTGGGCTAAGGAACTGCAAAAGTGCTCCTTTTGGGTGGACCACTGCTGAAAAGACTCTCTCCTCTGGACTAAAGACTACAGCCAAAGCACGTATCTGGCACTTAAGGCTTTGTCTAATGGTGCCATGGCTAGATATTAGGCTCCATTCCAGGTCCTCTGCAGGTCAAACTTGTGAGAGAAGCCCCTGCACAGTTGCAGGTAGGCCCTGCCTCTTCTCTATAAAACCACACACAGACACACACACTCTTAAACACATTGGCACATGTGCATAGTCAGAAACCTATGCACACAGTCTAGGAGAAAGAGTCTTCAACATTCAGGGAAGTGTCAAAAAGTCAAGGGTAGTTTTTTTCTTTTCTTTTCATTTTTTGGGTTTTTTGAAGTAGGGTCTCGCTGTAGCTCAGGCGGACCTGGAATTCACTATGTAGTCTCAGGGTGGCCTCAAACTCAGGGTGATCATCCTACCTCTGCCTCCTGAGTACTGGAATTAAAGGCATGTGCCACCATGCCTGGCTTCTTTTTTTTTTTTTTTTTTTTTTAATGAGAGAAGGGGGGGAAGGGAGGGAGGGAGGGAGAATTGTCATGCCAGAGCCTTAGTCACTGCACACGAACTCCAGACGCATGTTCCACCTTATGCATCTAGCTTATATGGGTTCTGGGGAATTGAACCTGGGTCCTTAGGTTTGCAGGCAAGTGCCTAAACTGCTAAGCCATCTCTTTAGCCCAGCAGTGTTGTTTGTTTGTTTGCTTTGAAGTAGGATTTTGCTCTAGCCCAGGGTGTCTTGGCACTCATTCTGTAGTCCCCAGGTGGCCTTGAACTCACAGCATGCTCCTAACTCTGTCTCCCACATGCTGGGATTAAAGATGTACGCCAATTCACCTGGTTTCCGATAGTTGTTTTTTATACCGCAGGCAGCTGCCTATAAAATTATTGCCCAGGCAGAGCGGAAGCATTGTGAGAGCATCTTTAATTATCCTTTTCTATAGTACTTGTTAAGCTGCCACCTCAGATGGTATGGTTTTGCATATGGACTCTTTTTGGT